>NC_140595.1:148782736-149382736 GCF_964204655.1 Triturus cristatus
CAGTTGCTAGGCTGAAGGAATGGAGAAAGTTGCCAGGGAAACCACTTGCATTCTTTGGAAGACGACCTCCTCTCTGATAGTCGCGGTTGTTTGTAAAGTGCAGATGTTGCCTACACACAGAACAAGAAAGTGAACGAGTGGTGTGCGCTCGCTGGGGAAAACTAGCAGGCAGCGAAGAAGCGAAAGTGAAAGCATTTGTAACCTGACCCAAAACAGGTGGCAGGCTGCGCGCGCTGCTGAAGCTGCTGACTTTGTAGCTGGAGAACAGGGTTCGAGCCTCGGCGTGGGCTGCATTATTTAATAATTAAAAAATAAACAGTGATCTCGAAGTAGGGGTGGGGAGAGACAAATTAAAAAAATTATACACATGTAGGGGGAGACAGATACAATTAAAAAAAAAAATAAACAGTTGAGAGGGACAAATGTAGCATCTGAAACCAAGTACAACAAACGGTGCGAGGAGGTGGCTCAACAAATAACGCTGCTGACTTTGGAACAGGAAAACAGGGTTCGAGACTTGGTGTGGGCTGCATCATTTAAGCGTGATTTAATTATGAATAAATTAAACTTAAATAAACAGGGTCGGGTAAGTGCAGGAAGCTGCCAGATGTGGAAATGAGAGCAGCAAAGAAAACAAACAAGCATTGGCATAGCCAATAGGTCTCGCCTTTTGGAACTTATAAGTGTTTAACCAGAGATATTGACTTTAGCTATGTCTTTAAGCTGTGCTGTACAGAAGTTTGCAGCATGCTGAAAAGTTATAATAAAAGAAGTGTCAGAAGCATTTTTATTACCTTAGATATGACGAAAAAAAGCATTATGTACAACTAAACGAGCATATTAAAAAAATATTAAAAATAATGTCTCGAGTTTTTTTTGTCCTTTCAATGCTGGCAACTTGTATCTGCCTGTCCCAATGGTTGCTTGTTGTGTTTTTTTTTGTTATGGGGGGCATAAATAACAGTGAGAGTGAGAGAGTCAGTCAGTGAGAGAGTCAGTCAGTGAGAGAGCAGTCAGTGAGAATGAGAGCGAGCGAAAGAGAGCGAGAGTGCGAGCGAAAGAGAGCGAGAGTGCGAGCCAGTGAGCGAGAGTGCGAGCCAGTGAGCGAGAGTGCGAGCCAGTGAGCGAGAGTGCGAGCCAGTGAGCGAGAGAGCGAGCCAGTGAGCGAGAGAGCGAGCCAGTGAGCGAGCCAGTGAGCGAGAGAGCGAGTCAGTGAGCGAGTCAGTGAGCGAGAGAGCGAGTCAGCGAGAGAGCGAGTCAGTGAGCGAGTCAGTGAGCGAGAGAGCGAGTCAGTGAGCGAGAGAGCGAGTCAGTGAGCGAGAGAGCGAGTCAGTGAGCGAAAGAGCGAGTCAGTGAGCGAAAGAGCGAGTCAGTGAGCGAAAGAGCGAGTCAGTGAGCGAAAGAGAGAGTCAGTGAGCGTGTCAGTGAGCGAAAGAGCGAGTCAGTGAGCGAAAGAGCGAGTCAGTGAGCGAAAGAGCGAGTCAGTGAGCGTGTCAGTGAGCGAAAGAGCGTGTCAGTGAGCGAAAGAGCGTGTCAGTGAGCGAAAGAGCGTGTCAGTGAGCGAAAGAGCGTGTCAGTGAGCGAAGACTCGCGAAAGAGCGAGTCAGTGAGCGAAAGAGCGAGTCAGTGAGCGAAAGAGCGTGTCAGTGAGCGAAAGAGCGTGTCAGTGAGAGAAAGAGCGAGTCAGTGAGCGAAAGAGCGAGTCAGTGAGCGAAAGAGCGAGTCAGTGAGCGAAAGAGCGAGTCAGTGAGCGAAAGAGCGAGTCAGTGAGCGTGTCAGTGAGCGAAAGAGCGAGTCAGTGAGCGAAAGAGCGAGTCAGTGAGCGAAAGAGCGAGTCAGTGAGCGTGTCAGTGAGCGAAAGAGCGTGTCAGTGAGCGAAAGAGCGTGTCAGTGAGCGAAAGAGCGTGTCAGTGAGCGAAAGAGCGTGTCAGTGAGCGAAAGAGCGTGTCAGTGAGCGAAAGAGCGAGTCAGCGAGCGAAAGAGCGAGTCAGCGAGCGAAAGAGCGAGTCAGTGAGGGGTCAGTCTTTTAGCAAGAGGGTCAGTCTTTTAGCAAGAGGGTCAGTCTTTTAGCAAGAGGGTCAGTCTTTTAGCAAGAGGGTCCGTCTTTTAGCAAGAGGGTCCGTCTTTTAGCAAGAGGGTCCGTCTTTTAGCAAGAGGGTCCGTCTTTTAGCAAGAGGGTCCGTCTTTTAGCAAGAGGGTCCGTCTTTTAGCAAGAGGGTCCGTCTTTTAGCAAAAGGGTCAGTCAGTGAAAAGGGTCAGTCAGTGAAAAGGGTCAGTCAGTGAAAAGGGTCAGTCAGTGAAAAGGGTCAGTCAGTGAAAAGGGTCAGTCAGTGAAAAGGGTCAGTCAGTGTGAGAGAGTGAGTGAGTCAGTGTGAGAGAGTGAGTGAGTCAGTGTGAGAGAGTGAGTGAGTCAGTGTGAGAGAGTGAGTGAGTCAGTGTGAGAGAGTGAGTGAGTCAGTGAGAGAGTGTGAGAGAGTGAGTGAGTCAGTGTGAGAGAGTGAGTGAGTCAGTGTGAGAGAGTGAGTGAGTCAGTGTGAGAGAGTGAGTGAGTCAGTGTGAGTGAGTGAGTGAGTCAGTGTGAGAGAGTGTCTGAGAGAGGGCGAGAGAGTGTCTGAGAGAGGGCGAGAGAGTGTCTGAGAGAGGGCGAGAGAGTGTCTGAGAGAGGGCGAGAGAGTGTCTGAGAGAGGGCGAGAGAGTGTCTGTGAGAGAGAGCGTCTGTGAGAGAGAGCGTCTGTGAGAGAGAGCGTCTGTGAGAGAGAGCGTCTGTGAGAGAGAGCGTCTGTGAGAGAGCGTCTGTGAGAGAGAGCGTCTGTGAGAGAGAGCGTCTGTGAGAGAGAGCGTCTGTGAGAGAGAGCGTCTGTGAGAGAGAGCGTCTGTGAGAGAGAGGCTCTTTAGTGGCGAGTAGGGTCAGGATTTAATTAACAGTAATAGATGGAAAGCCTGAGTGGAGTAGGACAATGCCCAAAACCAGGTAGCGCTCAAGATTGCTATTGAGAACTCAATTAGCAAAAACCACCAAGTAAATCACTCAAAAACAATCACTCAATTTGCATAAATAATTAAAGATTGTACGTCTTTCAGTAATATGTGCTAAGTGGCATCATAAACCATGAAAAACCCATCAATTCATGACATCACAACAGAAAAACGTTATATTATAATTGAGGAGATAGGACGGTGATGTGCACCTGCTGCAGCTTCATTGAGAATCCTACACGGCTAAGCTTGGTCAGCCAGGAAGCGCTGGAAGGGCTGCGCGTGTGCACGCTCGCGTGAACGTAATCGCTACGCCACCAAAAGCCTGCTGTGGCAGCACTTTGAAAACCCCGATACTAAATGTCTCGGGGCAGCGCATGCGCTGGCTCAGCGAGACCTAAAAAGTAGTCCCTAAATAAAAATATAAACAGCCAGCAATGTAAGTTAACTGTAGTTGGTCGATGCTGTTTCCTCCAGAAACGGAAGAAATAGGAAGTGATGTACCGGACCACAAGCAAACAATTAACAAGATAAGAACAGCAATGCCAGATTACACCAATGGCAAGCGACAAAACAAAGACAAATGCAACGGATGGAGTTTCAGTTGTAATACTGATTACTTGATGCCTCAGAGGCAGCGCATGCACTGCCTATGCGAGAACTAAAAAAATAAAAAAATAAAAAATAAATAGTAATACAATAAGTGAATGTAGCAACAATTCAGCCAAAAAGGTGCAGTGATGCTGCGGCATTATTTTGCAGGTGTGCGTGCGCATGCATAATGACGCTTGCACAAGCATGCATCATAATGCAAGTGCACCTAAAAAATAAAGCAAGCGCCCTATTTTTTTTTATTTACAGATTTAAGATAGACCAGTAAATTTTAAAAAACAATGATGAAGCAACAGAAAGTGAATAGGAGGCAGGGAATTTGGCAGGGGGAGAAGCATATAAGAGGTGTAAACACAAGACAGAGCAACACCGAACACACCGTGGAGAAGCACACAAGGAAGAGAGCTCAAAAACATGCACTCATCGAGAGATTAAGGAAAAAGATGCAAGCAGTTTCCTGAAAGTGAGCAGCGGAAGGATAGAACCCAGGCCAGTCAGAGAGATAGTAAAGAAAGTATGATGGAGGAGACGGACAACCACAACATGGTATTTGGGACAAGAAAAGCCACTGAATACGAAGCCAGCAAATGACAGTGACAAAGCCAACCAATCGTAAGCACAAGGGGTCTGTAAGATCTGCAAGTTCTTGGTACACTTACAATCGGTCCTTTGAAACCAGTAAGCTTGCTCTGTCTGGTAGACTTGAGCTAAAAATGGAGGATTATAATAGTTCAGTAGTGAGAACTATAATCTTACCTCCGCTTTCCTTTTGGAGGTCCTCTGACAAAACCCCAGTCTACATTGATTGGCTGGCCCATTAAGTCCTGACCATTGAGGCCTTCCATTGCTGCCAGGGCCTCTTTATATGTTTCATATTCCACAAGGGCATAACCCTGCAACAAGAGTTTGGAAGAAAATTAGAACAAACAACCTTACAGTGCCATGCCCCAACGTTTCTTACACATGGATTGTGACAGAATAATTAATTAATGAACTATCAAACAAACTTCATTTTAAGCTAAAATGGAGAAGTGGCCCAGCTGCCACTGTGCTGGTCTGTAAGGTAGTGCCATGAAGTACACATATTCAGTGCACATAACGTTTGCTTTCATTTTACTAATGCTTTTTCAGTAACTTATTTCACATTAAGAAGACCAAGCATTTCTGTTTCCTAAAAAGATCAGTACTCCTGAACAAATTTTCCAAAGAGAACACACAAACTGTGATATCCCAATTACAAGCAGTCAGCATAGGTACATTCACCATACAATGTTCTAAGCATAGAGGGGGTTATTGTAAGCTCTAGGAAGACATTTATATTCCTTTGTACCTTCAGATAACCGGTACTCCTGTCCAGGTTCAAGTGAATGTTTTTAATCTCGCCGAACTCTGCAAACTTGTCATGAACATCCTCTTCTGTGGCTTCTTCATGAACACCAGTTATAAAAAGAATCCAGCCTTCGACAGCTAATGCCACACGAAAAAGAAAAAGGAAAGGCCTCAAAACACAGGAACGTTTCAATAATATGCAAAAAGAAAAATTGATGGACAGAATGTTAAATGAAGTCAAACATTCACCCCAGTAGAGAGATCTGGGCCTAAATCCATTGGTTGTTTTGCTCTCCATGCCATTCCAGTTTAAACCCAGCCACAAGTTAATCAGTCTTGACCCTGCTTCCGATGGAACAGTCCAACCCGAACTGCCAGGCCAGGTCCTCCCTGGACTGGTAAACATCCTGGGACCGGATTCGGGGTTCCACCCCATATCAGCCAGGCTAGCTTGACTTCAGTGACATGGAGAGCACGGGACCCACGTCTGGGCATACCTGCCGCACTCAGGTTGACAAATGAAAAAGAACAATTGATGGACAGAATGTTGACCAATGTCAAACATTCACCCCAGTACAGAAACCTGGGTCTACAGCCATCTTATTTTGCTCCCCATGCCATTCCAGTTTAATCCAAGCCATTTGCAAATCAGTCTAAGTGGCCAACTGGCAGTCATCAGTAGGTAGTAAGAATGTAGTTTCCATAGGAAGGGCATTTATTCATTTGCCAATAAATTTGGCATAATTTGACGAATCCCGACAAAAGTTTCAAAACTAGTTTAAATCTCACTTTAGCAGCGGTCTTGAAAGTTTCGGGGTGATCCTTCAAACGGGGGCCGAGAAAAAGGGGGGGTCCAAAAACACGCATTCCCCATACTAATTTTTATGGGAGCTTTAGACAAAGCTACATCCCACACTGCTGAACGGAATTCTATCAAATTTGACAGAAAGGTAGCTGTTGGTTCAGAAAGTGACCTTTTTGTGAGTTGGTTTAAATCCGTTCAGTAGTTTTAGTAGGTTATTAGTGAGGTTATCAGTGAGGTCACTGACCATGCCATTAGTGATATATTGTGTGAGGTTATAAGCAGTGCATTGCGGGGGAGTAAGTTATAGTTAGCTCAGGTAACTATAGCTGCCGAATTTCACTGGTTGTCTACGAGGGACATCAGAGCCTAAGTATAACTTCCTTGTAACCAGTGAAATTCTAATGTGTTTTTAGATTCTTATTCCTAACTGCACTCAGGAGGAAGTGAATAAGGTGTTTACTCACGATGCTCTAGGTCCTGCAATGCGTTTCGGCCACTGGCATGGGGAGGTCATTGTGATACATACATCTTCAATACCAAAAGAACCACATATTCGCAATGTTCAAGCATAAACATAAATGACAGACTGGATTCCAGTAAGGTATCAAAGTATATAAACTGTGTAGGCCATCTTATAATGTGCACCATAACTTTCTAAATGTTCCAGTGTGCGTAATCGTAGCTGTAACATCGCAACTGCAAAATTATCAACAATTCATAGCATGTCGACAGTTCAATGTGTATGGCGAACCGTGCGGGGGTGAGCCATCTGTGCCGAGGTAGAGGCGTCGAGACTAGGAGGCTTCTAATCCATGATAGGGGAAGTCGGTTCTAGAGAGCCGATGCGAAATCGAAGAGTTTGTGAAGTCACCCTGGTCGGTAATCGGCGCCACAATAAAATGATGCTAGCGGGAAGGCTGATAACTGCAAGCGTTGGAGCTGCGGTGCAGGCAGGGTGGTGTGTTGAGCACTTCACGAGCAGTGCCCCCGGCCTCAGTGCAGGTCGCAGCATCACTGGCGGCAGTGCTGACAGTGTCAGAGTTGTTTTTCTTGGTTTGCAGCACCGACCACACAATTCTCAGGGCCCAAGAACTGGAATTGGCACCCTTTTGAATGCAGGAGTCCACACAGGATTTCAGGTTCTGGTCAGTGGGTTGCAGGTGAAGTCTTGTGTCCCTGAGACTTCAGAACAGGAGGACAGCACACACAAGCCCTTGGAGATTCTTCTTCAAGCAGGTTCACAGCAAAGTACCTGTTTCTGTCCTTTCCTTGGCAGAAGCTGCAACTGCAGGCCAACCCAGCAAAGCACACAGCAAAGGGGCAGTACTCCTCAGAGCTCTCCAGCTCTTCTCCTTGGCAAAGGTTCCTCTTGAGTCCAAATGTGATCTAATTTTCTGGGGTTTAAGGTCCAATACTTCTAACACATTTTCTCTTTGTGGCAAGGGTCTCTGAGCCCAGTCCAAACCAGTTATTCCTCTCTTGTGCAGCATCACTACAGGAGGTGGATACAGCATTGTGCAGAGGAGACACTGCCTATTCAGGGGCTGGTGAAACTCCTCCCACCACTCTAAATGCAACCAAGGTCTATTCAGCTCAACTACAAGTCACCTAGGAAAGGCAGGACACACCGTAACCCCATCTTGTGGCGGTCTACAGTGAATGCACATCCCCAGCTTCTGTCACTCGAAAACCAGACAGTCAATCTACAAACAGAAGAGGCACACAAAAGGGTTAAATAAAAAAAAAGCATATTTTCTAAAAATGGACTTTAACACACAATTTAAACACCATCTCCCTAAACACATGCATGATTAAATTCTGAGTTCAGAGAGCCTAAACTCCATTCCTCCATCTTGTCCCAATGGAAAGTTATACTTGTAAGATGTTACAAATCAACTCACATGTTAGCCTATGGGACAGATAACCTTTCAATTGTATTTCACTATCAGGACATATGACACATACCAGTACATGTCCAACCTTTCACATACACTGCACCCTGGCCATGGGGGTACCTTGGGCCTACTTGAGGGGTGCCTTACATGTAAGAAAAGAGAAGGCTAGGGCCTGGCAAGTGGGTGCACTTGCCAGGTCGACATGGCAGTTCAAAACTGCACGCGCAGACACTGCATTGGCAGGTCTGAAATACATTTACAGGGCTACTCACGTGGGTGGCAGAATCAGTGCTGCAGGCCCACTAGTAGCATTTAATTTACAGGCCCTGGCACACTCAGTGCACTTTACTAGAGACTTACCAGCAAATGAAATATGTTCATGGATAACCAATCATATTCATAATGTACACAGAAAGCATCTGCACTTTAGCACTGATTAGCAGTGCTAAAGTGCCTAGAGTCCTAAAGCAAACTAAAACAGGTCAGGAAAATAGGAGAAAGACGCAAAAAGTTTGGGGATAACCCTGCAAAAAGGGACATATCCAACTGCCAGTGACCGAAATGCGTTGTAGTGGATGAAGCACATGAATAAACTCCTTATTCACTGCCTCCAGAGTGAGCATGACTCGTTTGCATTAGAGTATTTCTACTTTATTTTTACTGGGCGCCACATCCGGCACCACGCAACAACCCCTGGAGACAGCACAGCAACTGCGGACTCCGAGCACGATAGATATATCAGTGGAAAAAAAATGATATATAGTTAGAGGGACGGTATAGTTAGACTCACATTTCACTCGTACAAAACTAGTGAAATTCAGAAGTTTTAGTTAACCTTGCTAACTATAACTTGCGCCCGCAATGCAATGCTTATGACTTCACATATTACAACAGTTATATTTTGGTCAGTGACATCAAGGAGGTTTCCATATCTCAATAAAGCATTAAAGACTACTATTTACTGTCAATGCAGTAAGTTGTTTCATAATGTAGGCTGAACAGGTGTTTGGGGACAAAAGATGGTTTAGCATGAGTAAGCAACTCCACAAATGAGATTTCCTTGAAAGAAAATAATAGCATCTAACTTTATAGGTCTTTCCCCAGGACGAAAGCATTCAAGATGGGAGGAGGAAAGGGAATTGGATTTTTTTTATGCGATAGCTTACCTAATATAAAAAAAAAAGTCAAATAAAAATTAGAGGGAATATATATTAGGTGCCACAGTTAACAGCAAAAAAAAAAAAAAAGGGGGGGGGGACCCAGGATTCTTGACATCTACTAGAATTCCTCTGTCCGCAAATACTTGAGATGAAATAATATCAACGATGAAGACTCAGCAAATGTGACTAGCTTTTAAATTAATTGATATGTAAACCTTTAATATCCTCACAGTAATGACTTCCTCCAAGCAACCATCTACACTTAAGAGCAAACCAAAACTCTGATGTTCCACCGTAAAAACACAACCTGGTGGCCAGTGCTACATTATAAATAAGGCTCCCTGTTTACCGTTTTTACGGATTTGTACACATAAATACAGACACAACACAATGTGTTTTCTGTCTGCATTTATTTTTAAAAGTGGATAAATACAGACAATTAGGCTTTTTTTAAAGGAGGCTGTAAAGCGCCATACTAGTGATGAGGAAAAACCAGACTCAAACGCACTTGGCATTCTTCCAACTGGGACACCTTCGGTATTTGTCGGCACACTGTTCTTCCACAGGCCATCAGTTAGAGCTGGCCAGGAAATTGGAGTAACACCAGAAATTGCATGCACTACCACATCAGATATTCATGTTACCCAAAATTTAGAGGCTTATGATTGCACCTGCCTTTTTTCTGCTCTTAAAGCTGAAGATTAGCACTGCTGGCACTAATGGGTATGCTGTCCCTGCGCTATGAGGTAGTGTTGAAATATTGATCAATAGCTAATAGTCTTTAAATTGCTAAAGTTGTGGTACATATGTTCCTACCTGTAAATAAAACTTACCGGTGGAGTTTTGCTTCTAAACAGATGGCGGTAGTATCAATCATCAACAGACTAAGTGTCACAACAACGTCCCTTCCTATGCTAGGCCTCCACTGCTTTCACATGAGCAACGCAAATCTCCCTACATGCACCCTGTAATGTTTTTTATATAAGGAGTGAACTTGGCCCAAAGGCCTTAGAGTACTGAGAGATTCTATTACACAAGGTCATCTTTATTTGTCTACAAGTCTAGGGTGTTCATGGCCAATGTCACCAAAAGAAGCAGACAGGGCCTTGGTAAAATTAGGATCTGTGCTATGTCCCATCCAACAGAGATTTTTCCTGATTAAACGAAAACTACACCGCAGACACAGCAGTCGTTGCACATATCCCCAGTGACCAACACTGGGGAAAGACTAACAAAGTCTGAATATGTAACGTGCTGCTGCAATTATGCAACCCTCCAAGGCACAACCACTAACCAGTCAAGGGAAGGCAAGTGGTAAAAAGATAATTCAATGTATTTTCCAGCCTGGAAACCAAATCATTATCACTTCCACTGGTAGAACTAACTTGCATGAAACATCCTGGCCATAGGTACGACTTCTTTAAACTGAAAGCTCAAATTAAGATGCTGTGGTGACTGAACCGGGCTACTAAATTGAGAATCTAGCAAATATGCCCTATCATAGCTCTAAATACAAAAAATTAACACTTGGAAAAAAAATAGTGATATGTGGGGCTCGCCATGAGACTTGTATGTAAAACGGCATGTTTGCAACACATTTATGGCAAAACACATATTCGAGTATTATCAATTGTCTGCCTGAAGAGCTACATAACATAAAATTAGTTAACTAATTGTGTCAACATACATTTGTGGTGTAATGCGAATATTTACCAGTGGATGATTTGTTATATGATATTTGGCAGCTGAAATAGCTAAAACAGACATCAAAGTATGAGTGCAGTTATATAACTATGGAAATGTACAGTTTTACAACTTCATTTAGCCGCAAAACGCAAAATAAATATGGATAAATACAGGCGGAAATGCTAAAAAAATAAATACCATAAAACCGGGAGCCCTAATTATAAATCCTATTTTTTAGTTATTTGTGAGATTTATAAAATCACAGCTAGTCTGTTTGTCGTCAATGCAGGCAACTAATTTCAGTGTTTTTTTAATGTTTCTTCAGACACAATGTGAGAATGCTTGTATATAACATACCCCAGAAGAATATAAGGAACCAGTCTTTGTTTACAGAATAGGAGTATAAGGAACCAGTCTTTGTTTACAGAATAGGAGTATAAGGAACCAGTCTTTGTTTACAGAATAGGAGTATTATTTTTGAACCTGAACAAACCAAACTTCATTTTAATTTCAAACCAAGATTACAAACACGTTAACCTTTCATTTTGACCTGGTATTTGCAGTTTTCTGGTTTCCATTGTCAGATATTCCGGACAGGCCAGCAATGAAATACTCCCTTTCGCAGAGTTCCAATTGTGGACAGGATGTTCCAAGGACCCACCATTCAAAAAATTGTTTTGCTTTAAATATCACAAGTAATAACGTTATCAGAGGAATTATTAAAACCCTTATGAAAAAACAATTGCACTAAAGTTTTTAGATCACTTGCTTTCATGTGCAAACTATTAAATTCACAGCAGCATGGTTTCCATAAAAAGAATTGTCTAAACCCAAAAGAGAATATGGCTACTGGAAAAAAACAATGTATTTGTATTGCATATTGCAGATGGTTACATTATTGATTCATCAGTATAATGCACTCTAGGTCATTGCAGCTATATGCAACAAACACTTTAACGGAGTGGTGGTTGGCTACTTACATCTTTGTGGACCTGGTTCATCTCCATCTTGTTCCACACTATCATAATCTTCACGCACTCTTGCCCTTGATCCTTCCTCTGAACAAGGAGAAAACATATCTGTTACAATACGTGTACATGGTATGCCGTTGATTGTTTTGTACATGCTAGGAAAAGAATATCTGGAAATGCTACAATCTCAGAGTTACTCTTGGTTGATTACAACTTTGCATAAAATATACTGTTCGGTGTGCATTTACAAAATAAGCAGCGCAACTGCACACCAGCACGTTGACCAAGTAAAGGAATTACATTTGCAGTGTATCTGACATAGAAAAAACACTAACGTAGATTACATTTGAAACATTTTTAAAGATTATTGTTGACCCACATGCAAAAATAAGCTTCTAAATAGTTTGGCTAGGGGGCTTTAAATAGGATTTTAATTTTTTTTCAGTGACTTGGAAATATAGTCAGAACTGATAAATTAAAACAAAGGAGAAAATCAATATGATAAAAACTGGAATACATACTCAACATATAATTTCAGTGAGTCTCGACAGCTAAAGTATAAACTATATTGGCAACAACAGAGAATTGATTAGTAAGAAGAGTCCTGAGCTGGTAAATAAATGTCGAGCAACCATCCTTTTTCTAGGCCTTTGAGGCACATTTATTTGTTTAAAGTACTTTTTCTGTTTTTTTAATCAAAGCACACACTTTTTTCAAGTTTTAACCCAGTATTGAAAGGGTGTGTGCGGTTATGGGGTGGCCTTTCGCTTCCAACTTGCTGTAAATTATGAATCCGGTATACACATGGAAATTAACCACCACCTACAATTTACAAATGGTGACATTCCTAGATGCATTGAAATTCCCAATAATCCTAAAACTGCATGTAGATTCAGGTGTTCACCTAAACAGTTAAATCTATAAAACGACCATTCATCACTATCCCTGAAGCACGGACAGGTCCATATCATATGGACCCATATTCCATGGTCTAGGAACCTAGGACACTGGTCTGAAATATGCTGGTTTTATTTATGTACATATGTGGAGTGTTCTAAACCACACCCTTGGCAAATTGCAGCATTTTTTCAATTAGTGCTGAATCAACGCTTGCAAGTTGCAGTCACAGCTTAGGTCAATGCATCAGAATTTATCTGAAGATTAGTTTAATCCTTCCATTTAATCTTTATTTTATTTATAACCAAATTTGTTGTGCTTCTGTCCCTCCAAAGAGGCTTAGCTCATTGGCAAACCCTTTCATACTTAGGCTTACCGGCCAACAAAACTTCAACTATCCGTTTATAGGTTTGAGTCATGCAGAGGACTAAGTTACTAAGTTTATTACATGAATTTTTATTTTTTCTTTATTTAGAGTTTTATAGAGCGCGAACGTGACCTGAGTAGGATATCAGAGCACTTCACAGGGAAGAAACAACTTTCAGTGGAAAAGAGCAAGCAATCATAACTAACATCAGAGGGCAAAACAGAGGCAAAACACAGAGCAGGAGCAGAACAAAGGCGACTACCTCAACATCTGCCCCCTAAGGTTACACTGAAGTACACATTTTGCACCATCCTAGACAACATACAAGAGAGAATAAGTTACAAATAGCAAATTGAGTACAGCAGGCCGAACATTGGTCAGCCTCTCAGGGAGGGGGGGGGGACATAGGCCATTAAGTTGAGTATGCAAAGATTTGCGAGCAGAGGTTATGCCCCGACGAGAGTTAATGAGTAAGCTAGGCCGCAGTTCGGTGATTGCTCTGGGTGAAGTGTTATAGCAGGAATTTGCCCATTAGAAAAATCTTGCCTTACTTCTAAAATCTTGACAAGTTTGGGATTCTTCTAATGTTTACGGCGGCAAGTTCGACTTTAGGTGCAGCTCCGGAGAAAGCTCTGTTGTAGGTTTTCCTCTTCCGGAAGAAAGATGGTTTCAGCACCAGGTCCCTGGCGCTACGGGAGTGCCTGCCTCCTCCGGGTAACACTATTTTCTGTGCTAGGTACAAAGGAGTCTTAGAATGTAGCACTTGGTGTGTGATACAGGACAGTTTGAGTTGGATTTTGGCTTTGTAGGGAAGCCAATTAAGTGCCTTCAGGTGTGGAGTAATGTGGTCGAATTTTTTTGACCCTGTTAAGAGTCTTGCGGCTGCATTGAGACAGGCATTTAGGGGAGCAGTGGAGATTTTGGCCAATCCTAAGAGAGTTGTACAACCGTATTCTATCCTGGAGAGGACTAATGCCTGCCCTGCCATTTTAAGGTTTAAGGTATCTAGTAATGGTTTGAGTCTTCTTAGGTAGCTCAGGTGAAACCTGGCGTTTTTGGCGACAGTGTTTATGAGGGACCGCATATTCAGATTCTTGTCCAGCGTGACTCCAAGTAATTTGGCAGAGTCCACTATGATCAGGGTGCAGTTCAGCGCTGTGATGGACTTGGTCCATTCTAAAATGTCAGTGGAACTTTTAGGAGGGGATATTAGTAAGAATTCGTTTTTTGCACATTTCGTTTGAGTTGATTACTGGCTAGCCATTGCATAGTCAGCTTTAGCGCCTTATTCATTATCTTGACCTCCTCAAGGGATGAGATTTTGATGTAGATTTGTGTGTCATCTGCTTACATAAGGAAGGAGATGTTATCTCTAAGCAGGATCACCGATAGAGGTTCCAGCTATAGGTTGAAAAAAGTAGGAGAGAGTGTTGAGCCTTGCGGAACTCCGATCATAATCAGGGAGAGAGGAGATAGGTTTCTATTAACTAATACTCTTGAGAGCGGTTCCGCAGGAAGAATTTAAACCATTCAAAAATGGTTCCTTCTAAACTCATCCTGTTTTGGAGTCGGTCTAGTAATTTCGCATGGTGAACTGTGTCAAAATGCCGATGACCGGTCCAGAAGAATTAAGAGACAGGTTTTGTCTTGGTCTAGCGCTTGTAGGGCATCATCCACACTATGGAGGATTGTGGTTTCAGTACTGTGATTTGACCTGAAGCCCGTCTGACATTCATCAAGAAGATTACATTTAGTGATGTGTTGGCAGAGTTGATGCACTTATTTTTCAAGCACTTTTGCTAGAAGTGGGATATTGGATATAGGCCTGAAATTGTCCGGGACAGCAGGGTTCAATGTTTTTTTTGTTGCTTTACAATGGGTATGACTTTGGATAGTCTGGTATGGAACCTTGTTTTAAGGATGCGTTGATTATTGTGGTGCAGATGGGAGGGCATCCCAGACCACATGCAATAGAAAAAAAAATCCGCTTTCTGAATCTGACAATTCTGCATCTGTTAATAGGGCTTTATCAAATATTCATCAGGGAAATATATTTTCTACTACAGTGAATTCCTATCCTTAGGCGTCAAGGCCCATGGTCAGAAACCTTAGAAATTCAGCATTCATAGTTACCTGTGCTAACTTATAACTTCTGCCCCCACAATGGACTGCTTATGACCTCACATATTAAATCACTGATGACATCTCAACTGAAATCACCATTATCCACAGAACCTCTTGCACACCATGCAGCATTCCATACACCCACACACTCACATACCCATTCACAAACCCATAAAAGTGGCCTACTCACACAGACTCACTCGTACAGGCACTCACCCACACAGATACTCACACACCCACTCACTTACTCATACAGATAGTAACACATGTACTCAGTCACCTAAATAGTCAGTGAGACAACCACTTAAGTCTCCCATCAGGCCTCTCTCCCACTCACTCACCCATACAGGCACTCGCACACCCACCCACTCACCCATATAGCTACTCCCACACCCATACAGCGACTCACGTACCCTCAGTCACCCATACAGATACTAATGTCCCTGCTCACTCACCCATACAGCAACTCGTGCACCCTCTCATTCACCATTTACAGCCACCGACACAGCAACCCAAACACGGAGATACACAGACACTCACATAATGTAGGTTTTTGAATCACTCAGTAGTACACAGAGAAAATTAACTTTTGTGATGCCTTAGTATATACGTTTAACACTCAAACTTTTAGAAAACACTCACAATCACTGGATGATTTAATCAGTGATGTCACTGACCAGGTCATGAGTGATGTAATATGTGAGGTCATATGCCGTGCATTGCAGGGGCGCAAGTTATAGTTATGCTCAGCTAACTATAGCTGCTGAATTTCTATGGTTTTGTACGAGTGAAATCTGAGCCCAACTATAACGTCCCGGTTACCTTTATTTTTTAATATGATATATATATATAAAGTTACTCATGCCGCAGCGCAAGAAGACGCCTGCACTCCAGGAGATTGTCATGAAAAGATTCAACTCGGCGGCACGTTTCGACCTGTCCGGTCTTTGTCAAAGCCATTTTAACAATAATGAAAGTGCCCTATTTTCCACAACCACAGATCAGTGACATAAATAAACAGAGACAACAGACTTGCGGGAACTCACTCCACACAGGTGTATTATCAAGAGGAAAACTAATTAGTTTAAGCATGTTCATACCGCTTCCCTTCAAGTTTCTTTTTCCAATTTAAACACACGTGTTGTTAAGTACATACTCGTTTTCTATGCACTTATGATTATACTTACCTCTGCAACGTGCAATGTGGGAATTAAATTCACAAATAAGGAGGGAACCAATTTCATAATTGCTGGCCACTGCCATATAAATACAAGATCAGAGTAATGTATACTGAATTTATATGTGAATAATTATCAAAATATTCGCCTACTCATTGGTTAATGGCAAACTGTGAGAAATGATTTTCTCACTTAACTTTTGCTTCACGTATCTTCAAGGAGTTAGCTTGCTTAACAATGTGTGAGGTTATACGAAAGAGGTTGGGTGTGGCCAGGAGCCTGTTTGATGAGAAGGACACTCGCCTGGAATCTAATACAGCAGGAGGGGCTACAGGTTTCTCTGATGGAGCGAGAACATTGAAACAAGGTATGTTTCTCTATGAGAGGCTGTGTAATAAAGAACTTAACAGAAGCTGGGAGGCTATTTCACTCTACAACTATATGGAGGTAGGTAGAGTGCCAGGAGTTTCTGTGTATCCTCATTGCTCCTACCTACTAGAATCCTAGCCTTAAAGTACTTGAGGAATGGTCACTTCTGATGGCATCCACATGCAAAAAGATGCTAAGGCTATTGTAGAAATATGCAGCCGTGGAATTAGAACCAGTGTGAAAGCAGATTAAAAAGTTGAAGGAATCTGAAGACAAGCACCCTATGCAGGAAGAAGTTCAGAATTTTCTGAAAGAGATGGAAGGGCGACTTTCCAAACATGAAGAGCGGATTAAATTTTAAAAAAAATTAAAAAGGAGGTGGAAATTAATTCGGGACAAGAATGATTATGCGACTGGCCATGTCCTTACATTTGGGAAGAAACATGATGCAGCACGGAGAGAATTCAGATGTACTAATTCCCTGAGGCAACAAGAAATTGTGACCTCAGAATCAAGTTCAGATGCTGCATCTGATCTATTATGAAAATCTCCTGGAGTTTGGGTGTCTTCTTGAGCCGCGGCATAAGTAACTTTACACATTATTGTACGGGTCCTGTGCGCCCGTCTTGTCTCGCAACAACCACATATGGTGAGGAGGTCGGAAGAACTGCAGGGTGCAGTTTGCTGGATAGATATATATTTGTGAATATCTCACGCTGCCAGATCGCAAGAAGAGTCGCACTCAGGATTTCAATTTTGGAGTTGTATTTAATGACTTGACGCGTTTCAACAGCATGGTCTTTGTCAAAAAGAGTATATAAATATATATTCACTGAAAAAACCATAGGTTTCACACATGTTATAGTTAGCTGTACATCACTCGTAAAAAACGAATGAAATTCCACGTTATAGTTAGATCAGGTAACTATAACTTGCGCGCCCACAATAAACTGCTGAGGACGTCACATATTACATCACTCATGACATGGTCAGTGAAATCACTCATGATATCAATGATGACATCTGAAATTACACATTGTGGATTGCGGTCGCGCAAGTTATAGTTACCTGATCTAACTATAACGTGGAATTTCATAGGTTTTTTTACGAGTGAAATGTACAGCTAACTATAACATGTGTGAAACCTATGGTTTTTTAAGTGAATTTGCAAGGTTTTGTAAATGATAATTCCTAACTATAACGTGTGTGAAATCTATGGTTTTTTCAGTGAATTTGTACGTTTTTTTAAATGCTAAGTTATGTATTTATTTTTATTTTCTGGTTTTTCACTATGCGCACACCCTGCGCGCACGGTGCGCTTCGCGCCTCGCCTTTTTTTACGCAGTAACATTTGGTTTTTTCTCCCTTGTGGGTCCTTTAATTTATTTAATAAATGTGATTGTTACTTCTTTATTTTTATTTTATTTTTTTTTGCCGTGCGCGTACGGTAAGCTTACCGTACGCGTACCCCGCGATTTTTTTTAAAATTACTACATGTATTTCTCGTACTTTTGGGTCCTTCTTGGACCCCCTGACAAACACTAGGGGGTCTGCAACTCTCTTCGTTGCCCCCGTTTCACGTTCCCCACCTTTGTTTCTCAGTGCGAGAGACAGAAAATGGCGGCCGATACTTCCTGATTTCGACCGATTCGAATGTTTACAGTCATGTAACCACCAATCAGAATTGAGCTCGCGCACGCCACCGTACGCGTACGGTAAGCTTACGGTAAGCGCACGGAGCGCGCTTACAGATATATATATTGATTTAAATGCTATTTTCTCAGGACCTACTGAACAGATTTACACCAGACCTACAAAAGGCACATCCTTGACCTGAGGACTACCTCTCTGCCAAATTTCAAGTAATTCTGTTCAGCCGTTCGGGCTGTAGTTCGGACTAAAGGTCCTATGGGAAAATGCATGGGGAAAACGCGTTTTGGGACCCCCCTTTTTTCTCAGCCCCCGCTTGACGAATCCCCCCCGAGACTTTCAGGGTAGGAGCGGAGCGTAGCGCCCCATTAGTTTTGAAAATTTCGCGAGGATTCGTCGACCGGCGCCAAAGTTATTCCAAATAGAATGTTGCGGATTTCCTATGGAAACACGGTCCTAACTATAACTATCTACTGGCGACTGCCAGTATATATATATATATATATATATATATATATATATATATATATATATATATATATATATATATATATATATATATATATATATATATATATATATATATATATATATATATATATATATATATATATATTTTCCAGGTGGATTTGTAAAGCGTGGCTAATCACCCATGAGGGTATCCAGGCACTGACAGCTGCTGCTGTCGGGGGTAATTCGAATAACCAGGTCTTGAGTCCTCGTCTGAATTCCAGCAAGGAAGATTAGGTCCGTAGGTGAAATGGGAGCTTGTTACAAGCTTTCGCGGAAAGGTGGGTGAGGAAAAGGGATGCAGAGCGTAGGTGTTTGGATGTGAGGTGGAAATTCAGTTGGTGGTAGATGTTGTACTCTGGCCCTAGGTTGTGGACGGCTTTTAAGGTGAGGATCAACATCTTAAACTGGCATTTTTTGTGCACAGGGAGCAAGCAGAGCTTCTTGAGGTGAGGGTGACGTGGGTTCGCTACGGGGAAGTCAAGGATGAGCTTTGCTGCAGAGTTCTGTATTGTATATAGCCTCTTGTGGAGTTGTGGGGCGATACCTGCATAGAATACGTTGCTGTAGTCCAGTCGGCTGGAGATCAGGGCTTGTGCGAAGGTGCGTCCAGAGTCAATGTTGAGTCTCTTGAAAATCTTGAGGAGCATGCAAAGGGTGAAGAAGCAGGAGGGAGAGACAGTGTTGATCTGTTTTGTCATGGTTAGCTTATTGTCCAGGATGACGTCATGGTTGCTGGCGTGGCTGGTCGGTGTGGGGGGTCCTAATTCGGAGGGCCACTTGTTGTGGAGGAAGCCCGTCAGGGAGTCAGAGTTCATGTGAGGTGGTGATATTGTTTTCAGTAGCTGATGGGCGGGAGAACCCCCTGATGTGGAAGAGCTCCTTGCTGTGGTTGGAGCTTGCGGTCGGCCAGGACTCTTCTTTACGCCCTTTTTTTTTTTGTTGGATTGGTGGTATTGAGGGAGGTTTTGAAATCGGTTTGGCCCAAAGGTTCTTTGCTGGTTCACCATCTCCTTTCGAGTTTTTGCATGAACGCTAGGAGGTTCTGAACTTGTTCTTGTACCATCACATACAAACACATATATTCAGACTTGACCTGGCGAGGATGTTTGAGATACTTTAATTAGGACATTGTACCATCTAAAATGGATGGGCTGTTTCCAATAGGTAGGTGAATGTCCACCTCTACTGGCAAAATAAACTTATGTCTCATAATAAAAAACAATTAAATGCAACATAAATACTGTATCCGGATGGTCTTATTTCAGTCAATGGAGCACTTTATATATAAAAAAAAACTCAAAAACGTATAAAATGAAATGTGTTCATTTCTGCAGATTTTGCCAATGCTCACATTTGGAAGCCAGAAAAGGGATTTTATACACTCTGCAGAACTTATCATAAGATAGGTTAGAGGTGATCTTGGCATTGCACAGTACCTCTGATACCGAGCTACAAAAGATACAACAGATAAAAGATTCGGTGTGCTTCCCAAAACTAGAACAAAGGCATTAATAGTGTAAAGAGTACAGGAGATGAGAGATGAGCGCAGAGCCTCTACTCTCTCCATAGATCACCATGTTTTAAAAAATGTATTATAGGATCCAGGGTGTGGGATAGGCTAAGGTAGAAAAGGAGGATTGCTTTAGAGATGCCGACAGGCGAATCATCGACTAATGGGTGGGTTGATTCAGGACTAACGGCATAGAGTATGATGTAAGTTGTACATGGCAGAGCATATAAGTGTTGAAACGAAAGATATATAATTGTTGCAGCCACCTATTGGTTACTACGGTAAGGTATAAGACTTGGAGATGTCACATTCAACCTAATAATTGTATTCACTAAGTAATTATCATGGTAGTTCTTACATGACGTGTAGAAGAACAGTACATAACAGTGAACTTATTGTAGAATATTAACAATTGTGTATGTGTGTAATACTTCTGCGGCTTGGGATGGGTCACCAAATAAATCACTTGTAAATAAGAGATACAACAAGTATGTCTCATTCATAACACTCCTACCCAAAACAAAAAGACACAGAGGGTCACCAGAAACTGGTTTTAATTTCCCCCCAAAAGATCAGTTTTCTTATGGGGCTAGGAGTAATACAGAGTGCGACACAAAAAATATATATATATAGGTTAGTCCCTTATTAGACAGCCTGAATGTGTATGCGTGTTGGGGAGAAGGAATCGATCGAGTGCAAGGTGATATAGAAGAAGAAAGGACCAACTCTCACCTGAACCAAAGCCTCTTCCTTTCCTCTTCTTTGCTTTTTCCTTTAGCTTGTGAATACTTTCTGTAAAATTTAAGGAAGGTATTTCATAAACATCATTAGTGAACTATAAACACAGAACATGTATATAAAAAAACAGTTATACTCACCTGAATAACTTTCACTCTTGAACCAGAGACAAAAGCATGGGTATTTGAAACAAACACCACAAAAAAACACATTTTTAAAAGACCTTTTCACAGAGAAGTGTCCTGGCTATTTCAAAGGAATGGAGCATTTTGAGCCAGTATTGGCAAAGATGAGTTTCCTTCCAAAATATGTTTTATGTTACTTTGGGAACAAACGGTGAACAATTAAGTAACATGCTCTTCAATTGAGGTTTTTTCAAATGAAGGGAAAGAGTTGTCTATATAAATAGAATGTCATTGTACCTTTGGAGGTTCTCCAAAAATGTACACAGTTGGCAGGTCACCTACACGAAGATCGCCAAAATCGAGGTGGCAAGGGAACCTGGTAGATTTTAGGATGGGAAGGTCACCTGGCAAGAAATTATGAACTGTGGCAGGGGAGATCATTTGGCATGTAAAGAGGAAGTTATGTGTCCCAGATCAAGTGGCAGAGGAAGGGTGGGGGACTGCAGGTCATCAAGCAGGTGCAGGCGAGCATGAACCACAGGTTACCCTAAAGGTGAAGGGTGAAGCAAAGTCAGGTCACTCATCAGGAAAAGGCAAGGGTGGATGGCATGTCAACCAGTAGGGTAGAGAACAGGCCAAACGACTAGTCACATAGCAGCAAAAAAAAAAAAAAAGGAAGAATTAATTGCCAGATCACCTAGCAAGGAAAAAGAAAGGGGTTGAATGCCAGGTCGCCCAGCAAGGAAAGAGGACAAATAACGCTACCTTCCTTTGCCTTACTCACGGACATTGAGATCAATCTGCAGACTACATTTGGCTCCACCCCATATTCTCCTCAAAAGATGACATTAACTCAAATCCTTCTTCAAGCTAATGCAGAAGTGGTCATCAAGAACATACATTAAACCCACGACCACTGCCATTTAGTTTGTGTTATTCATCAACACTTCCAAACACAGAAAAGTTTGGTTAACTGATGATGCAGAATGCTTTATTCATCAGTCGTCATAACTCTGATTCAGCCCCGGAACAGAGCTCATCTTCAAGGAGAACATTGTCTAGGAAAGCACAGCAGGATGATATCAGCTCTCCCTACTGATAAAGTGAAACCATTCCTTGCAGAAATAGGACTTCCAAATATCAGTACAAACCCTGGTTCTGTTGTCAATGGCTGGATCTATTGTAATGCTCAACGAACGACCTGTGCCCCTCAACAGAATTGCACATGCTTCTGCACACCTCAGAAGTTTGATTTAATTCAATCGAATCACAACATGCAAGACTTTACATGGGCTCTTATTCCAGGACATCATATTCAGGAATTAGCCACTTTAGGCAGGCTACATCATACCAGTATATCACCATTTTTTTAATGAAAATTTGCAACAAAGACAAGAAAAAAAAATAGAATGTAGACCTTCTGAATCTATGCACCAAAGATATGCAAGAGCATTCACACTGGCACCCAAATTATTGCAAAACTCATAAAATTCAGAAGGAAGCTAAAAACTCATCAATTCAAGAAACTGTGCCCATCGTCTTACCTGCCTCCCTACAAAATACCTTGAACCTTAGAGGCCTAGTCCACTGCACAGGTGAATTTCAACAGGGATTGTGCTATACAAAGGTCTCACCAACAGTGGATTAGTGGGTTGGGCGTAACCGGCAGGGGGAAAGGTCAACCACAGAATGCACGCAGGCCGGCAGGGCGAGAGCCTGACAGGGCAAGGGGTAGCCAGCATGTCGGCCTGAAAGCGGGTGGGTGCCGTCGAAACGTCAGCCAGCAGGGCAAGGCAGCTGATTGACCGGCAAAGACAATTCACCCGCAAGGAAAGCCGAGGGATGAGGGCAAGTCACCCGGGAGGGAAAGCCGAAGGATGAGGGCAAGTCACCCGGCAGAAAAAGCCGAAGAATGAGGGCAAGTCACCCGGCAGGGAAAGCCGAAGAATGAGGGCAAGTCACCCGGCAGGGAAAGCCGAAGAATGAGGGCAAGTCACCCGGCAGGGAAAGCCAAAGAATGAGGGCAAGTCACCCGGCAGGGAAAGCCGAAGAATGAGGGCAAGTCACCCGGCAGGGAAAGCCGAGGAATGAGGGCAAGTCACCCGGCAGGGAAAGCCGAGGAATGAGGGCAAGTCCCCCGGCAGGGAAAGCCGAGGGATGGGGGCAAGTCCCCCGGCAGGGAAAGCCGAGGGATGGGGGCAAGTCCCCCGGCAGGGAAAGCCGAGGGATGGGGGCAAGTTCCCCGGCAGGGAAAGCCGAGGGATGGGGGCAAGTCCCGCGGCAGGGAAAGCCGAGGGATGGGGGCAAGTCCCGCGGCAGGGAAAGCCGAGGGATGGGGGCAAGTCCCGCGGCAGGGAAAGCCGAGGGATGGGGGCAAGTCCCGCGGCAGGGAAAGCCGAGGGATGGGGGCAAGTCCCGCGGCAGGGAAAGCCGAGGGATGAGGGCAAGTCCAGCGGCAGGGAAAGCCGAGGGATGAGGGCAAGTCCAGCGGCAGGGAAAGCCGAGGGATGAGGGCAAGTCCCGCGGCAGGGAAAGCCGAGGGATGAGGGCAAGTCCCGCGGCAGGGAAAGCCGAGGGATGAGGGCAAGTCCAGCGTCAGGGAAAGCCGAGGGATGAGGGCAAGTCCAGCGTCAGGGAAAGCCGAGGGATGAGGGCAAGTCCCGCGGCAGGGAAAGCCGAGGGATGAGGGCAAGTCCCGCGGCAGGGAAAGCCGAGGGATGAGGGCAAGTCCCGCGGCAGGGAAAGCAGAGGGATGAGGACGCGTCACACGGCAGGGAAAGTAACCCGACAGGAAAATAAGAGGGATGAAGGCAAGCTACCCGGCAGAAAAATCAAAGGTATGAGGGCAAGCCACCCGGCAGGAAAATCAGAGGGATGAGGACAAGCCACCCAGCAGGGGGAAGGGATAGCTGAGGGAAAGTCACTAGGCAGGGAAGGGAATGGACTAGGTCAAGTCACCCAGCATAGTAAGTGGATGTTTGAGTGCAAGTCAAGAGGGAGGGGACGACTGGGGGAAAGGGATCGCTGAGAGCAAGTCGCACACAGAGAAAATGAGAGTGGGGTGGATGGAGGGTCAACTAGGAGGTGACATTTTTGTATGGAAGGTGAACCCACGAGGATCAGGGTCACAGGCAGCAGGTCACCTCACCCCAGAATGCAAATCAGTACATAAGCAAGAGTGTGTATAGCAGCGCACCCACAGTGGAATGGATCTGTGAAAGACGAGTCAACCAAAAAGTAAAGGGAAATGTTGATATGGGAGCAAGGCCACAAAGTCACCAGCAAGAAAGTAGCGGGGGCGGTTAGAGGGCTTCTGGTCACTCCTATGAGGAAAGAAAGTGAGGAACTGGAGCATAGGCCAACGCATGGGCGTCCGCAGGGGGGGCAAGGGGGGGGCGCTTGCCCCCCCCCTGGAGTGCTCCTCCTTGCCCCCCTTGCGGCCATCCATGCTTTTACGGACGCCTTTTGTCCGTAATTACGGGCCCTGCAGGGAGCAGAGCTGTTCCCTGCCAGAGGCCTCAACTCCCTGATCGGGCGCCTCGCACTCCTCCTCGCAGCCCCTCCCGCCCATTGTCATGCTGTCTGTGGCTGATTATCACAAACAGAATGACAATGGCCAGTTTGAGCTGCGCGCCACAAGCACGAGTGGTTAGGTCTGGACACAAAGACCTCCTTTTAACCAGTTCTTAATTTGCAAAAGCAGAAGTGCCGGTGCCGAAAATGTTTCCAAGGAGGCCATAGCCCACTTCTATCTCTGGTGTGCCCCACCTTCAACACTAGCACTGCCTCAGTCTATCTTCTAACCTTGCTCTGATGTTTGTCCCATAGGTCTTTTCTCTAAGAGTCTATCCTCTCACCTCTCTAATCATTTTCTATCGTCTTTGTCACACCTGGTGTGTTACCTACTTCCCTGTATTTCTGATTTGCCCTCTATTCCTTATGCATTCTACCCATGCCCGTTTTCATCTTCCTTTGTATCCATATTCTGCTTTCTCTCCCCTCGATCTTGGCTCTTTACTTTCACTCTTCTAGCAGTGATTAGCTGTATCTCCGTTTTATCCTTTCTCTGCTCTTTTTTTCTCTCTGTCATGTCCTGTCCTCTACATCCTTTCAATCTATCTTCTCCCTTCTATCACTGTCTGCTGCGCACCATGTCTGCCTTCTCTTTCTCTCTGTATCTGATTTGCTCTCCTCCTTTTCTTCTACTCTGCTGTGTTTTATCCCTCTCTTCTCCTTGTTTCTTTCCCCTCTTTGCTCTTGCTCTCTCTCATCTTTACTAGTGCTCTCAGCCCTGTCTCTAGCCTGTACATGTCCCTGCTATTTTGTCATTCCTAAAGAAGGGCAAGGTGACATGTATTTTAATTCTTTATCTAAACCGACACGACACGAGTGCAAAAAAAAGAAATGCACACCAAAATAAAATGCTTTTTTGCACATATTAATCAGTGCATTGCGGAACAGGCGACTGCTCCAGCACAGCAGGTTAGGTCACTGCTAGTGCCTCCTGCAATTAGTAGGTCCAGGGGTGACAACGGCATCGGCATCCAATGCTGAGCTTGCTGTGACCCTGACTGCTACAGCACAAACATTGTCCCCGGCCGTAATGCTGCCAATGCCGGTGTGTATGGCTGTGGCGCCTGCTGGACTCACGCGCTGAACAATTAGCATGCTGGGGGGCAGCGCACAAACAGGTGACTCCATGGCGCACAAAAGTTGTGCTCGGCCACAGCCGTATTGAGCACATTGCGGATTGCAGCAATGTAGGGCTGCCATCTATACCACTCTGGTCACGAAGCAATTTGAAAATGCACACTTAATTTAGTTTATTCTTCCTCGCGACCTCACTCCCAAGTTCCAAATGAGCTCTCGGAGCTTCCTTGCCTGAAATCCGTCATGAGCTAGCCCCCACCTACAATTAGCCAATGGGAGGCTCAGGCAATGGCAGGGTGCAACAGACTCGGGGAATCGAACGCAAGCCATTTTTTGACGATGACTTCTTGAATTCGTGACAGGTGTGATGACATCATCACTAACGTGGTGATACACAATCATGCCTGCCTGAACCGGTGTATGCCTGCCTGTGAACACATACCAGCCAGTCACCATGGCAAGGTATGTTATACTTTATATTTTGGAATGGAATAATTAATATTGAGACGACCACCTGCAGGTTCAGAAATCATAGCCCCGGCCCTGTGAAATAAGTTCCGGTGCTGAGCACCGGAAAGCACCGGCTCAAATTAAGCACTGCTTTTAACACAGTGTAGCTTGAGAGCAAGAGGTCTTCTGAATGAAGTTCTGGGGGGGTCGATGCATTATTCTCCCAAGTCAAAAATTGAGGTTGCGCCATAGCCCAGATTTCAGATCCCACCAAAACGTACACAGACTCGTGTCAATAACATATCTATCTGCCAGTATGCACCCTATCATGTCTGGCAGGACATGCTGACCTTGTGTTTCACTGCCTCCTATCCCCCTGCACCCCACTGCCTCATATCCCCCTGTACCCCACTCCCCGCGCTCAGGGCCGGCTCTAGGGCGGTGCGACCGGTGCCACCGCCCCGGGTGCTGACTTTGTGTAGGGGGCGCTAATATGATTTTAAAAGCACCTGCTTCTTTCCTGGACTCCTAGTAATTTTCAGCCACCAATACAAATGTCTAAATGACTGCAGTGATTAATGCACTTCTTAGAGAGGGAGAGATCGAAGTTTTGTGTAATGGAAGTTTCTACTCATCCTAAGGTAGCGCAGAGGGTTACTATGCTTGCTGCAAAGAACGTGCAGCTCACAAAGTGCGTATAATGTAATGTAAATAGGTCAGTGGGTCACACTTTTGTCAGAGAGACCATATTGTTGATAACTCTTTATGAGTTAAAATCCTAATGTGGAACAGTGAGCAAGTAACTGTTATGAAAGATGCATGCAAACTGTAGGGTATGGGCTAGAGCGTTATGATTCCCCCCCAGCTTTTCATTATCCTAATGTGGCAACATGGGTTAATTTGGGTAGAAATCAATTCTTATTAATAAAGGGAACCCCCCATCCATGGTGCTAGGTTTTAAATTCTAGGTTTCTGATTCTCCTGGCCAAGCCCTCTTAAACTATCCTGCCTACCTGTACGGATGACCTGTGACTCCTACACCTTCTTGTCCTCTCTCTTATGTAACATTTCCTATGCACTGTTTACACACTTATGATTGTTTGTCTCTATGTAATCTGTGTAATGTAAAGTGTTCTGACACCTTACACGGATAGGAGCGGCGCTATAAAATGAATTAAATGCACCTGAGACTGAATGGTTACGGAGGCTTGAGGGGCGCTGTGAAAGGATGGTTATGAAGAACCTGTGGTGGAGGTGGTCATTGGGGGTGCCAAAAAGCATTGTCGCACTGGGCGCCATGAGCGCTTAAGCCGGCCCTGCCCACGCTTACTGCCTTATATCCCTCTGTACCCCACACCTCGCGCTAACTGCCACAACATATCCCTCTGTACCCCACACCTTGCGCTAACTGCCACAACATATCCCTCTGTACCCCACACCTTGCGCTAACTGCCACAACATATCCCTCTGTACCCCGCACCTTGTGCGCACTGCCACAACATATCCCTCTGTACCCCGCACCTTGTGCACACTGCCACAACATATCCCTCTGTACCCCGCACATCACGCTCACTGCCACATATGCCTCTGTATCCCACTCCTCACACTCACTGCCTGATCGCTCATTTTACCCTGCCATTCATCTTCTACGTGTTCTCTCCCCTTCCACTCGTTCTACCTCTGTTCACCCCCTTACTTCTTTTAGTGCCTTACATCTTTCTCAATATCTCTACTTCTTTTCCTCTTCAGTAACATCTGTGGCACATCCCTGCACTTCCATTATATCAACGCACCCCTCTACCTCACCTGTCTACCTCAGTCTTTATTATTCCCTCTTCCTCAGCTGTCTCTACATGTCTATGACACACCTCTCCCTCTCTCTACCTGGCCCCCTCACGTTCTACGACTGCGTTATTCTCCCCTCTCCAGCTTTGATTTACCTGTCGCTGCTCCTGAATCTTTTTCTTCTACACCTCACTTCTTTGTCTACCCTTCACCCCTCGCTACCCTTCTGTTTGCCTTACTACGGTCTTTACCCGACCCACATTTCAGTGCCTCTTCCCATTTCGCCTCACTCCCTCACAGCGCTCTCCTAGCATGCGTCTGTTTCTCCCCTCACCACCATGCCTGTCTCTACCCCTCCTTATCTTTCTAACCAGCCTAACTTTCTACCTTCCTGTTATTCCTGGTAGCGAACCTTTCATTTCACCCCTCCGGTTGTATTACCTATGCATTCAAATTGAGTAGGTCATTGCTGTGCTCCCAACCAGACATCGAGACCCAGTCCCCTAGCCTCTCAACATGCCCAGATATAACAACAAGCATTGGCATAGCCAATTGGTCTCGCCTTTGGGACCTGCTGCAGAACTAAATACTTATACTGCCGGCATCATACTTACCCAGCGCCAAGACGCCTCGGCAAAAGTGAGCTATTTAAGTTCTTCAGTCAGTGAGTCAGTCATAAGGTCCCAAAGGCGAGACCTATTGGCTATGCCAATGCTTGTTTTTCTCAGGTTGGCCTGAACATTACCCGATCCTGATTGTCTGCCATTTTAGCCCCGCCCCCATTGATTAACATTAGCCACGCCCCTTCATTTGCCTGGTTCGCCCCCCCCTGGAAATATTTCTGCGGACGCCCATGGGCCAACCCACCAGCTTGATTGGAAAGGGGGGGGGGGCGTTGGGACGCCCTGTAAGAGGGGTGGAGGTATGTCAGTTAGTTTGTCTCCGTATAACATGAAATTGGGTCAGGAAACCTTTTCACGGAGAGTTAAGTATCTACGTGATCTCCATTACTTTAATAAAAGTGTTGAGCCGTTTTAACACTCCGAACAGGGCTATAGTCACCGACTCGGAGTAGGAAATAACTGACAAACTCGCATGGAATAAGCCATAGATAAGTACATAGATAATCCCTGCAAGCCAAGTGGCAGGAGTCACCCCCGTGGATGAATGGCCAGTCCACGCGTCAAGGAAGATGTCAAAGACCAGGGTGAAGTAAAGCAAATGCAGAGGAAAAGGACGCCGAGGCTCGAACCTGGTTCACCAGCTCCGAAGTCGGCAACTCTGGCCGGATCGAGATGGACGTGATCCTCGATGAATGATGAGAAGGACAATTGATAATTACAAAACGCAAACCAAATGAAATACCTAACACAATTAAGTGAATTCCGGACAATACCTACGCAATTCCTTAGTTTTCCTCACTTACCGTCACCATCCTCATCCATGGCAAAGTCCTCGCCACTCGCCTCGTGAAGGTCTAGTACGTCAGCCATCTTCCGGCAAAGTTAAAACCGCCGCCTGAAAAGAAACGGCACAGACCCAAATAAAAACCGACAGAAACAAGTGTGAAAGCTGCACAGTGTTGCTTTTAGACCCGTCCCAAGCCCAAAGCCGCTCAAATACAAGCCCAAAACAAGCCCAATCAGACCAGTTCCAGCCCAAAAACCAGCCCAAATTAGCAAGTCTCCAATTATGCACAAATTGTCATCTGAAACAATTTTAACGACAAATATACATTCTATTCAATATACAGATGGTGGGAGGGTGTTAACTGGGCACCTGCCTTAATGCTATTCATTTTTAAGACCAGTTCTCACTGCGACTTCTAAGAGCCCCTGCAGCTCCACTCTGCCTATTGCTTAAAGATTCAGCCCCCCCCCCCCCCGAAATCAGCTCCAGTTTGAGCGGCAAACAGTGTGCGTCAGTGCGCGCCTTGGCATCAGCAACGTGGTGAAGCACGGAGTGTCAGATCCATGCCAGGACAGTGGTAAACAGACGCATGCGGTGCTGCCAGCAGGTGCGTGCGAGGTTGGGTGGCCCCTGCACGACTGTTTTCGAAGCTGGGCTGGCCTACGAACAACCGATGTGGTCAGTTTTGGTTTGGGTGTTAAAACACTCTTTACCTAAGTCAACTTCCTGGCATCTATTAATATTCATCACTTCCTACAAATAGGGTGACCAACTGGCATGGGTGGAAATTCAGGACGGGGAGTGTAAAAATTCAGGACAAAGGGTCAAAATTCAGGACACAAATTCAGGACGGGAGGTCAAAATTCAGGACAAAACTTCGGGACAAAAGGTACGTTTTACAGACACATCAAAGGTGGTCGCGTAATAGTGTATAAGTAATTCCATCTATATCCAAACATTAATCCACTTGAAAACGTACGTATCTTTCCATCCATCATTTCACTCATCCATTCATCCAACCTTTCACCCTATCCATCTGTACACTCATCCATCCACTCTTCCACCCAACCATCTACTCATCCATCCAGCCATTTATCCACTCACCCATCCAGCCATCCTTTCACTTACTCATCCATCCACCCAGTTACTCATCCTACCACCCAGTCCCCTTTTCAGTCATCCATTCATCCTCCCTTTCTCTCTTCTTTGACCCTTTCACTTAGCCATCCTTCCTTTCTTCGATCCACCCATACTTCAACTCATCCACTCATGAATCCATCCATTGACCCTATCACTCATCCATCCATTCACTCATCCATCCACCCATTCACTCACCGTTCAGCCACCCTTTCACTCATCCATCCATCCACCTGTCCAGATAAGTCTGCGGGGAGGGCTCAGGGTGCACCGCACTGCTGGGGTTTTACCTGCCAGCGTCGTGATATGCATAAAACATAGGCATGGGCTGCTCTAATATGTAGTACGGCCTCCTGTAGGTGCACGCACAGGACCCTGGATGTACTTGTAAAAGTACTTATTTACAAGTGACGGCTGATGCCTGGTAGTGCAGGTCTGCCAAAGTCATTCAATGCCATGGCATACATGCCAACCATCCCGATTCAAGCAGGAGACTACCGATTTCAAGGCTGGTCTCCCGCCTCCCGATTCAAGCATCCAGAAGCCCGATTCCTCGGGGTTTCAGCTGACAGGTCTTGGTATTGTGTAACGTGCTAATTCTTCCAGCAATAGTTAGAGTGGCGATGCAGGGGCTCTAGTAGGGGTGAAAAACCAACAAAGCCTCATTCACATGCAAATGGTCTTTTAAAGACCTGTGAAGTACTGGGGTGCGGCTGTGTGGTGCCCGGGAAGCTATTTCAGCCCAGGCTGCCCCACACACGGTCACTGAGGCATGAAAAACATAAGATGAACGATCATGAAAGTTAGCATCACATTATTTAAACATTTTAAAAGGGAGCAGATGCAGATGCGATAGCAGGCATCAGTCAAACAAGCATTGATAGAATGAAGTTAGCATCACATTATTAATAAGGAAGCAGATGCAAATGCGATACAAGACATCAATCAAAGAGCAATAATAGTCAGCCCCGATCCCCACACTTACACCGCCGCACAGACACGCAGACTCAGTGGCGTCACTAGGGGGGTGCGGACCGCACCGGGTGACACCGACAGACGGTGCCCTGTGTGACACAAGGCTTCGGCACTCATCACGTGTTCTCTCGAGCCAGTGAGAACCGTGTGACACAAAGCGCTATTTCCTCGTTCTCCCTACTGTCACACAGTGGAAATGATTTCAAAGTTGACAGGCTCGCACCTCTTTTCACCCACACGATGCGCTGGCTCAGGCCTGTGCCACCTTCGTGGGCACCGGAACTCCAAATAGCGAGTACCTGCACTTCTATATTTCTTTTTAAAGCACTGCACAACTACTCACCGCTCCACAAACCACGGAGCTATACACATTCTCAAAGGAAGCCATGCTTCACAGCTGCAAACCTCTGACAGGTGGGAAACCCCGAAGGCTGACTGCATGACAGCGTGCGGGCACATCCTGGAGGGGGTTCGCAAACTGCCATGGAGAGTGCACCTTTCTTCTCAAAGCACACTGCCTGTTAGTGCATTGCTGGGATTAGATATAACACGGCAGCTTTCCAGGTTCCAATTCCAAATGTAGGGCCTAATGTGGAGAATGGAGGGCGGGATATACGGGGTCAAACATGGTAATATCCCAGATCCGCCGTACTTTAAGTGCCGAAGTCTATAAAGCAAAACTCCAAATAAGGCCCTTCGTTCTTTATGAAAGCGGACGGCATTTCTGTCATTAAGGTCACATTATAAGTGTGACCAAAAGTCCCTGTCTGCAGATCTCCCAAGTAACACGCAGTGCGCACTCACTCCTTCAGTCATCAGTTTCACCTAATTTATCAATAAATAACTCGACCGTGAAAGCGTCCCTCCCCTACCTGAGACGATGTAGACAGACGCGAGGACAGCCTCCTCAGCCGCCCTGGCATCTTGGCCAGCATGTCGACCACGGCGTTCGTCTCCAGCCCAGGGACACATTAGCCCAGAAGCGTGGGCGCTTCTCACCTTACACCAGATCGCTCCATACGGGGAAACAGAAGAGCCGAAGAACTTAAGAAGCCCCACGAGGGGTATGGTAAAAGTTAGGTGGTGGCAGGGGGGGGGGCTCTTCTCCGTGTGTGACGTCACATCCGTAGTGTGTGTGCACTGTGCTGCTATGCAGCAGCAGAACACAACACTCAGACACTTAAGTTGGTGTGGCACGTGACGCAGCCTCAGGCCCGGCAGCACCAGCAACAATGTAACAATAGCAGGTCATTAGTCAACTTCCACTTAGCCAATGGCAATGGCACCTGCAACATTGACCAATGACTGTTGTGTTGCCTGGGCCCTGGCTTGGTTCGTGTGTTTCAAGTTCTTCTGAGTTGCTATGCTACCTGCTCACGTCTGCCTCGGATCGGCCTAGGGGGGGGTGGGGTCGTCGGTTTCACTGGGCTTGGCTAATGCTGACTGCTGGCCTGGCCTGGCTGGTGAGGCTGGGCCGCGGCGCTGGGCGGGGCTAACTTTGATTGACCGGTCCGCGCCGCGCGGCGCAGCGTTTAGGCAAGGGTCGGCAGAGGCATGCAACGAATGATGCTGCAACGCGCAGGTGCTTAATAGTAGTGTTACTGTTACTGCTTAGCTTACAGTGCTTGTGCGCGAATCACGCGATCGGATCATCTCACATGCTGCATAGATAGTGGTAATGGTACTGTAGTGGGGTGTTGGGCGCCCGCCCCAGGCCAGTATTTCACGCACAACGTCACAAATCCAGCCCAAAAAGTAGCCCCCCGCCAGGCATGGGTTTTTCCCGCACAACTGGGGAAAAAGTAGCCCAATTGTGCGGGAAATAGCCCAATCTGGCAACCTTGAAGCTGCAGCAAATTAGTAGAAACTGTCGAAGGGCTTAAACCGGAAACTACTAAAAATAAGTTAACACCGGAAGGTAAAAACCACGGAAGCAAAGGAAAGAGCGGCTAGACCAATGAGAGAAAGGTTCACAAGGACTGATTAGAAAATAGAGCGCTAACTTCCTTATTTAATAGGTTTTATTCCGCACCATCCTGCTGCTTGCAACAACTTTAAAATGTATTATTCGGCCTGTCATTAGGTTGAACTCGTAGGCAACAAATGTGCCGTGGTCATTTGTAGTAGTATTAGTAAAGGACCGTGGGAAAGGATGCACGGGAGGATGTGGCCTAATGACTAGAGCGCTCTACCTCGAAGCTGAGGAAGTGGGTTCGATCCTCAGCAGGGACACTCAACATTCTGTGATTATGCACAAATCGCTTAATTTCCTTGTGCCTAACAAAAAGCAAGCGTTGAAAACGCATCAGGTCTCGCCTTTGATTAAGTTAAAGACATTTGCTTTGCTAATGTTATTGTATAGCAAAGCAAATGGCTTTAAGTTAATAAAAGGCGAGACCTATTGCATTTTCAATGCTTGCTAGCGGGGTGAAATAAGGTGTGTGGGGGATCTCTAAAAGGGGCATGGCTAAAGATGCTAACTAGAAATCCTTTCACAGAGCTGTGGCTGTGATGTTAGGGGTGTGCCTTAAAATATTTTAACCAGAATTCTATGGTTCACACAAAGGGCCCCTGAACAGTATTTGGGTGTTTCTCTGTGAGATTTTTGATATTGTAGCCAGACAGATCACTCAACAGCAAACATACACCAGACATTGACTCTGCCAGTGTGAGTTAGCAGCATCAGATAAACGAGTAACAACAGTGATAATATTGTGAATAATTATGATTAAAAATGTTTCAGCCACTAGTATTGACATATTCACAACAAATTCATCCTTGCAACTTATTTGTTTGATAATGCTAACAAGCACTGTCAAAGCCAATAGTTCTGGCTTGCTTTAGGCGCCTCTTTGTAGTTGTGTGTTGTGTATCGTAGCGCGCAGCGCAAGTGCAGAGTGTTTCAAATGTAAACTTGTTTGGGCACGGACCCTGGTTAGACTCTATAGATGTTCTAGAGTCTGGGTCCGTGCCGGGGAGAGTTCTTGGGAGGCAGTTACGAACCTGGCATTAGCTGTTGGTGGACGTATTTTTATGTGGTGCTGTTTCTACAATAAATCTTCGTGATATACATTTCGGATACGAGATTCTTTCACAACATTGTGTTATTTATTTATTTGAGGAGTATTGTATAGCGCGAACATGACACCTACGGGGTTCAGAGCGCTGTATAAAAAGCAGACATGTTAAATAGCATCACACGAAAACAATATGCGGAGAGGCTGAAAGAGCTGCTGAGGGCGCTTGCAGTTTGAAGCACGGGGCGGTTGTCCACAGCTCTGTAAAGCGTCTGGTTTGTGTGATTTAAGCCATGAGGCTGGTGGGTGCTTTATAAAACGATGTCAATAAAATGTCCAGCCTATCTGCCGCTCCAGGTATCACCATCGCATCGAGTAGCGAGAGGCAGTGAGGGGGGCTGGGGCAGACAGTGTAGGATGTATGTGCCTTCAGGCCCTGCTGCAGGGGAGGGGGAGTGCAGAGCGATGAATCCCCCAGGCTGGGGTTCAAGGGAGGTGAGGAGAGGAGGCTCCGGAGATGGAAGAGACAGGCGGAGTGGGGCTGATGGAAGACAGATGGGGGAGAGGAGGCACGGAGAGGGCGCCGCTGAGGGCACTTGCAGTCTGAAGTGCGGGACGGTTGTCCACAGCTCTGTAAAGCGTCTGGTTTGTGTGCTTTAAGCCATGAGGCTGGTGGGCGATTTATAAAACTATGTCAATAAAATGTCCAGCCTATCTGCCGCTCCAGGTATCACCATCGAGTAGCGAGAGGCAGTGAGGGGGGCTGAGGCAGACAGTGTAGGATGTATGTGCCTTCAGGCCCTGCTTTAGGGGGCGGGGGAGTGAAGAGCGATGAATCCCCCCAGGCAGGGGATCAAGGGAGGTGAGGAGGGGTGGCTCCGGAGATGGAAGAGACAGGCGGGGGGCTGACAGAAGACAGATGGGGAGAGGAGGCATGGAGAAAGCACCGGAGAAGGGAGAGATGGATGGAGAGAGAGAGGCCCGGGGTATGAGAGAGGAGGGATGTAGAGAGGGGGCGGAGGGCACCTTTGCATCCTGCCTTCTCAGCTTTAATTAGGAGAGAGCTCAGCGGGAATCCTAGCACTGCTCTCCCTAACCCTCTGTTCTTTTTCTGCTGCTTGGGGCTGCTCTGTCTATTGCGGAAAAAGTTATTATCTTAGTGACACACGCTGTTAGACTGCTCCATGTTTACACAGAACAGAGCGTAGAGCAGAACTCCTCTGAGGCAATCTGTTTGCGCGGGCTCCACAGATATCTGTAGCAGGCACATTAACCCGCAAGGTAATTGAATGAGACGGAACCTCATGCAGGAGCATTCACCCCGAGAGCTCCATAGTTCAGAGAGTAGAAGAAATAAATAACGGATAGGAGATATAACAAGGAAAAAACGCACGCAAAAAAAAGCGCTCGCCAGTCAGCCACTGTTTATTTTTGCATCGCGCTGTCACTTTAAGCGCAATGCAAAAATAAACATGCAGCCTGCTTTCCTTCTGGCATGAAAGGTTTCTTGTCTTTATGGGGCCATATGTTTGAAACACATGGCCCCATAAAGATAAGAAAAGCTTTTCCCACAAACGTAAAGCAACCGAGCCAGTCCAACTGGGACAGCTCTAAAAGAGAAAACTGTACGTCACTAGACGCTCTTTTCCAATGGCTGGCCACCGTTTAGCATAAACGGTGACGCCAGCCAATGGAAAAGAGGGGCGGGGCTTAAAGCCCACTAGCGAAATCTACCCTAACTAATTAAATCTCGCCAGCGAGACTGCGCATGTCTGCACAGTCTACGCCAGGCGAGACCTAATGACTGTGCCTATCTAACGCAACTGGTGCTCATCTGATGCCTCATAGTTGCCATCATTTGAAAAAAAAATCCAGGGAAGTTTTCCAGTACAGCTATTTTTTAAAATTTTTTAATTTTTATTTTATTTAGTGCATTTTTCTAAAGCGCGGACATTTCCCGAAGGTGTCAGAGCGCTGTACAATAGAGCTAGTTACGTTACAAGAGAAAAGTGGTACAAAATAGAACATTACAAAGAAAAACAGGAGACTAAAAATGAAGGGTACACAAACACAAAATCCAACACAGCACGCATGGGTGAGGAATGTACAGGAAAAAATACAAATTTACAAAGAAGGGCGAACTTCCAAGAGGGGCCTGAGAATGAAAGTATTAGTTCTGAAAGTGTCTTTGGAAGAGAAGAGATTTGAGATCAGCTTTGAAGATCCGGGTAGAGGAGGTGGCACGGAGCAATGGGGTAAGTGAGTTCCAGATTCTCACCGCATTGCCTGAGAAGGATTGCGCCATCAATCTTTCCCTTTTGAAGATGGGGGGCTCAAGCAGAAGCTTTTCCACATTGCGAGAGGGTCGAGAGCCTCCGGACAATACCAATTTTTTTGCCAGGTAACGAGGGGAGGACGTGTGCAAGGCTTTGTGTGTGATGCAGGCAGTTTTGTAAATAGATCTTGCCTCGATCGGAAGCCATCGAAGAGAGGACAGGATAGGAGTGACGTGGTCGCTTAGTTTAGACCCTGAAATGAAGTGAGCTGCTGAATGGAGGATGGATTTGAGAGGGGAGAGGTGGGATTTGGGTAGGCCTGTCAGAAGATAATTGCAATAATCCAGTCTTGAGAGAACCAGCGATTGTACCAAGGTTTTTAAGTCTTTCTCCGGGAAGAACCGACGGATCCCCCACAGAAGGCGCAACTGGTACCGTGCGTTCTTGGCAATAGAGTTGATGTGGGAGATTAGGTTGAGTTTTTTGTCAAGAATGACACCTAGGGATTTAGCGCTGTCAACAATGATGGGTTTGTTGTTGAGTAAGTTCAGCTGATTCATCCACGATTGAACGGGAGGAGGTGAGAGAGAGGTAGAAAGGAGGAGGAATTCAGTTTTGGCGGTATTTAGAGTGAGTTGGTGAGCTAACATCCAGTTGTGAATGGAGTTGAGAATAGAGTTGAGTAGTGGGAGGTCATGTGCGGAAGACACCTTGAGGTAGATTTGAGTGTCATCCGCATAAAGATGGTAATGGATCCCAGATTTGCTTTGGAGGTTCCCTAATGGTTCCAGGTAGAGATTCAACAGAGTGGGTGCCAGGATAGAACCTTGAGGGACGCCTTGACCTACAGCCAACGGAGATGAAAGACTGTTTGCTATCTTAATCATTTGGGATCTGTCCGAGAGGAAAGAGGCAAACCATTTAAGCACTGTGCCGTCCAATCCCATTCTCTGTTGAAGAGTGTTGAGGAGGGTGCTATGATTAACAGTGTTAAAGGCTGCAGAGAGGTCTAGAAGAATCAGAAGACACGATTCCCCTGAGTCGAATATATGCAGCGCATCATCAATCACTTGCAGCAGGGCTTTTTTCAGTGCTGCAATTTTGGATGAAGCCAGATTGGAAAAGGTTGAGGAGATTATTGTCCATAATATGTAGGGAAAGTTGTTTTGCAACACATTTTTGAGTGATTTTGGAAAGAAAAGGGAGATTGATGATAGGGCGGAAGTTGTTGAGGTCATTCGCATCAGCGGAGGTTTTGTTTAGCATAGGGGTAACCGGTTCTGATTTAAGGGCAACAGGGAGGGAGCCTTGACTGAGGAAGAGATTAACTAGCCCGGTCCAGTAAGAGAGAGTATGGGTGTAGAAATCGATGGCGATGACGCTAGGGATGGGGTCAGAAGAGTGGTTGGATGGTTTGGTTTCAAGGATGCATTTGAGGAGGTCATCTTCCTAGATGATGTCAAAGTATTGCCAGGTGACTAAGGATTTCCGCTCCTCAAATGGGGTGGGCGACCTGATCCACCAGTGCTTTGACCTTTTCATCAAAGAAAATAGCCAAATTGGCTGCTTTCTTTGTGGAGTCCTCGGGCTTAGTAGTTAGGGGAGAACAGTTTGGGTTTTTGATGAGGTCAAAAAGTTTTTTGGGTCTGTTTTTGGCTGATTCAAGGAGGGATCTGAAATGTGATGCTTTTTCATGGAAGATGTGGTATTTGGATCTTGCTGAACGTAACAGAGAGATATTGGAGGTGGAAGGAGATTTTCTCCAATGCTTCTCCAGGATTCTAAGGTTTTTCCTTTCATCATAGAGAGCTTTATTGAACCAAGGTGCTGAGGGGGTGGGTCTTTTCCTTTTGTTTTGGAGTGGAGTGACATTGTCGATTTCGACTGCTAGGACTGAGAGGCACTGAGAGGTGAGAACGTTGACATCAACGTTAGGGTCAAGTCTAGGAAGTGACCGCATAGCAGAGTCACAAAAAGTGTCAAGATCAATGTTTTTAGTGTTGCGGAACCAGGTAGTAGCTCTTTTAGGTTGGAGTTATAACGTGCGAAAGATGAAAACGGAAGGGAATGAGGAAGTGGTGAGACCAGTCTACATGATGGGGGAGCAGTAGTCAGCAGGTCTGGTTTGGCTATAACAAGATCCAGAATTGAGCCCTTGGAATTAGTGGTTTCCGAGCAATGTTGGAAGAGATCGTTGGCTGAGAGAAAGGTGGCAAGCTTGTTGGTAGCCGAGTCTTCCAAAGAGCCCCAATGGAGATTAAAGTCACCCAGGAAGATCTGCCTGTCACTTTGAGAAAATTGGTCACTGATGAAGTCAGTGAGTTCCTCCATAAAGGAAGAGCAGTTACCGGGTGGGTGGTAGATGGCATGGAATCTAAAGGGTGAGCCGTGATGTATTTGAAGTTCTAGGGATAGGCATTCGAAGATGATAACGACATTGCCCCCAATTTTGTCTGATCTGTCATTTCTGAGGATAGAGTAGTCAGTGGGTACCAGAAGATCAAACAAAGTATGAGAGGCGTCATTAAACCAGGTCTCAGTGAGGAAGAACATGTCAAGATTCTGGAGGGTGATAATGTCAGAAATTTCCAATTTGTGTTTGATTGCAGATCTGCAGCTGTGGAGCAAGCAGTGCAGCTCTGACGCAACTGTTTCGGTGACGGGGGTGTTAGGGCTGGTAAGGGAGAGAGGGATAAGATTCTTGAATGAGGGTGCCCGGTAAGAGGGAGGCTGGTAGGTTCTGACAGAGGAGATGGTCTAAATAGTGAACTGCGTAGAATTATTAGGAGGGGAAGGTGGAGGGGGAGTGACGTTGGTGGTCTTGTAGCTGGCTAGTAAGTTGGAGATGTCTGTAGAGGACAGACTGTGGTTGGCTTTATTGGAGCGCGGGAGCACGGAACTCCTCTGGAGGATATTAGGGAAGGGGGACATCTTGGCGCTTAAAAGTGAGATGGACACTACAAGCTGGGAAATAGAAGAGATGAGAGAATCAAGTTTATTTTCCAGGGAGAGGAGAGCTGAGAAGGTGGGGAAAGATGGTGGGCGATAGGAGTGAATGGTAAAACAGTGGTGGGAGGAGACATATTTTTACTGGTGTTGAACAGAGGGGAAGAGTAGTGATCATAAATAGGAGGGGGGTCAGATGAAGGCCAAAGGTAAGGGGAGAAGAGAGGAGAAGAGGCTGAACAGGGAGGGGAGGACAGGGGGTTAGATGAATGCCCAAGGTTCGTGGAGAAGATAAGAGAGGGGGCTGTACAGGGGGAGAGGAAGGGGGGTCCAAGGAAGGCCAGAAGTATAGGGAGAAAAGAGAGGATGGTGCTGGACAGGTACTGTAGGTTATGAACGGTGAATGAAGGAGGACAGGTAACAGGTGGAGTGAGGGGGATTGGGCTAGATGGAAACTGAGGGAGTAAGGGACTGCGAGGTCAGAGGGAGAGACGAGGAAGGAATTGTTGAGGAAGGAGACATGGTTAGGAAGCAAAGGAAGAGGGAGGGGAGGTTGAAGAGAGAAGGGAGGTGGAAGAGAAGAATTTATGGTACGGGGGATGGGGAAGAGCGGAAAGGGATGAGGTGAAAGGGGGAGGGAAGGGGGAAGGTAAGGAAAGTTGATCGGTAGACCAGGTTGTAAGACAGGTGGAATAAGAAAGGGGAGGTTGGTTGGATTAGGGGGGAGGCGATAGCGTTAGAGAATCGGGCAGGTGCAGGGTGGGAATGGGGAGTGGAAGCCGGAGGCAAGGCAGACGAGATAGGGGGAGGAACATATTGGGAAGGGGAAAGAGTGGGAGAGGAGGGAGCAAAAGTAGGGGGGAACAAAGGATAGGCCTGTGACTCCCGGGAACGCGGCCTGATGGAGTATTGGGGAGAAAGGGGGGAGAAAGGGAGAAAGGAGAGGAGCTCAAAGGAGAATCTAGGGAGATCATAGTTGTATTGGTTGTACGAAGGGAGTGGAAGAGATGGTCAAAGAGAGAGAGACAGGAGTCTGTAGCTTGTATCATAACAGTGCCATTATTGTAAAGTGTAGTGGTGAGAGAACCATTAAAGCTAGCGGAGGGGTACATTTTTAGCCGCTGTCCATGCGGGATAGATGAGGAGGAGAAGATGTTGAAGGAATTGAGGAAGCTGGTGGACCAGGAAGGGATATCGTGAGTGAAAAAAATTAAGTCAATTTTTAGTTTCCCTAGGCACTATGGAATTGATCAACAAAGAGGGAATCAGGGATCTCTTCAATGGTGTTGTGCTTGAACCGTTTTGCTGCTGCTTTGGACAGATTAGGAGACTAAATGACTTTGAAGCAGTTAACTCCCGACTTAATTCGAATGGAAGTCATGATAGGGAGAGGAAGGGACACTAGGGTAGCGATAGCGCAAAGAAGAAGAATAAGAAGAGGAGGGTGCTTATTCCGGAAGTCGAGTGAGGATAATCCAATAAGATTGTGGACAGGAGGCAACTAGAAATGCAGGGCCAGGGACTCTGGTCTAACTCCCCTCTAAACCATCATACTGGTGTGATAGAAGGCTAGCTTGTCTCCAGTATCAATTACGCACTTGAAAATTCTATGTCAGGACTGGAGGTAAGGATTATGCATTACTTTCTTCACTTTTATTAAACAGCAGTGTTTTACATACATATTCTTTTACAATTTTAAAGATTGTTTATTTAGAAGTAGTATTACACTTGTGTAATAGATAGCCTGCCTTTTATGTCCAATTAGATGAAGCCCGCATTATGATGTTACATCATGGAATCCCTGTGCTTGTATTTACATGATGTATTGGAATGTTGGATCATTCTTTGTATGCAATTCAGTCCAGAGCAGTGCATCTGGCTTTCATCTGCGTGTGGGCCTTTTAATGTTTATTACTTTAAATAAATATCCTTCTTTTTAAAATATTGGCCTGCTGTCATAACAAGCAGGCCCATATAACATTAACCACGTCATAGTCATTCCTCTTTCTTCACTGGTTTGCGTCAGTTAAGTCACTTTTTCCCCCTTATCCTGACTAAAAGTAGTACGGGGGAGATTTGGGCTTACTGACGCAGTAGTTTTGCTGAGGTTCATAAGCGTTTTGAATAGTGAGCGCATACACTCTAATTTCACAGGTTTCTCTCTACGCGCGGCAGACAACCATCCCAGTGCGTCTTTTTGGTACCGCACAGGTATCCTAGGTGGCACCCTTTTGCGCTCCCGATCGGCAACTTCATACGCACCATAGAGCATCTCTGTCAGCACTCTTGGAACCGCGTTGCGCTGGAGGGATCTGAGTGGTTCTGCTCTTTGTGCCTCTTGTCTCCCCCACCCAACTCTCGCTTGACACTGCTTTTGCCGTAGGATCAAGGGCCAAGGCCCTCTAATTTTAAAATATGATACTGGTTGTAAATACATTCTGTTTGTTGTCCAGAGCACCAGAGAGGGGGCTGCCCCATTAGAAATTGTTACAGGGCTTAGATCTAGTGTGCTCTCACCCTTAGACATGCCGTCCCAACGGGACCACAATTATTCACCCTCTTTTTCCTCAGTGAAGGAATGCCCCCCAGCAGCGCCTTCCTTCAGAGGTGAACAAGCTACTCACCCAGGCCATTTCTGAGGCGCTTGCTCCTCTGCAGGAGAGTGTCGCTCAGGCTGATGGTCCAGGTTTCCAAGGGCACAGGAATCTTGGGGGTGCTGGGCCTAGCCGGGTGATCTTGGTCCCCATGCGCAAGGCCATCAAGCGTGACGCGGGGCACCTGGAGGGCTTTGACCGTTTGGCTGAGGTCTTCCATAACAGTACGAACATGCTGAAGGAGGCACCCTACCGGGAGGAGGAAATATCCGGGTTAATGTGCGATGACATTGCGATGGACTTTGACCCCGAGGAGGGGTTCCCCAATCAGGAGGAGGGTGATCTAGAGGATGATGTGGATTCATCAAATGAGGCCCAGGACTCGGGTAGATTCGGGCATCTGAATTTGGCTGCCTCAGAGCCATATATAAAGGATGTTACCCCATGCAACATGTTTGACTCTGAGGGTATATAAAGACCTTGCTCCTCGAAGTGGGTACCTGACAAAAAGGTGGCAGACTACGTGGCAAGTAATATCTGCCAGCCTCTTAGCAAGGAGATGCGAGCATGTCTCCGAGCGGAGTGTATGGCCATCCTTGGGGGATAGGGTCACAGCTACCCCTAATATCTACCTTAAGCTGTGTACCTTTTTTGCCAAATACATGAAGGACCCCAAAATGGGGATTGATTGCTCCTGAAGGGCGTGTCAGGATAAGCTTCTCGATGTGGTAGGATCCATAACAAAGATTATCAAACTGGCAGAGCAGGCAAAGCAGACTGGGCAACCCTTCCCCACAGAGGATGTTGCGGGTTGGGCACAAAGGGCGGTCTGCTTCCTCGGCAATGCCAACTGTGCTATCTCCGTGGAACGTTGCTGCTCCCTTCTGATAAGAATAGACTCCAAACGGCGGGAGCTCACTTCCTGGGAGGTAAGGCCAATAGCACAGGGCCACCTGTTCAGCGAGCCTTTTGTCAAGGAGTTGGGGAAGCTTGTCTCAACCTTTTCAACCCTTGACAAAGCACAATCATCCAAGAAGAAGATCTTCCTGGGGAAGGTTTTTGGAGGGGCCGGTTGAGGCAGGGTTCGCTCTTCTGACCAGCAGTCCTATCAAGGTCCTAACAGAGCACAAGCAAAGAAGAACAGTGGTTGGCACGATGGCCGCCAGGGGACATTCTACCTCACCCGCAGCGGTGGAAGTGGAAGAAACAACCGGGCCCGGGGAGGGCCCAACAACAGCAGCAGTTACAACTGTAAGCCGCATCCTTTCATTGCCTCTCCGCTTGTGGGGGAGACTGCGCTTGTTTATGCACAAGTGGGCGGAAATCACGGCAGACCAATGGATGCTGGAGACTGTCCCAGGGTACCGCATAGAGTTTTACGGAACTCCGGTCCAGTCAGTAAGGCCCCACCCACTGTATTTTTCCACACAGGAATCGCTTCTGCTCGATCAGAATGTACTAGACCTACTGGCCAAGGGCTCGAAACCCGTATCCGCTCTCCACCCCAGAGGCATCCCCAGCAATCTCTTTCTGGTGGAGAAGAAAGACAAGGGCTTTTGCCCCGTAATCAACCTCAGATCCTTTAACGAATGGCTGGTTTACCGCCATTTCAAGATGGAAGGGATCCATAACCTCTGAGACCTTCTGCTCCAGGACGAATGATTAAAAAGTCTAGACCTCAAGGACGCCTACCTGATGGTCCCCATTTTTCCTCCTCATTGCAGGTTTCTCCAATTCAAATGGAAAGGACAAATCTTCACGTTTCGGACCCTCCGGTTCAGTCTGTCATCGGCACCATGGTGCTTTACGAAGCTCCTCAAACCTGTGGTGGATCACCTCTGGGCACTGGGCATCAGGTTGATAATCTACCTCGACAATATTCTCCTGGTGGATCAATCACGCAATCTTCTGGTGTCTCACCTGGATACCACCATTTCTTTGCTCCAGAACGTTGGGCTTGTCATCAACCAGCAAAAGTTGGATTTGATTCCCCAGCTGAGCATGACTTTTCGGGGCTTTCGCATAGACTCCAGAGTGGCGACCCTGAGCTTGCCAGACCAGAAGCTAGCCAAGATCAAGAACGAGCTGAGGAAGGTTCTCAGGAGGGATAGGATCTCTCTGCGGCAGTTGACCATGATTGTTGGGTTGTTATCTTCCTCAATACAGGTCATTTTCCTGGGGCTAGTCCACTACAGGGCCCTGCAGAGACTGAAGGCGGCCCATCTTCGAAGAGGTCTTACGTATTCAAAACTGGTGGCATTGACGTCGGAGGCCAAGACAGAGCTGCGGTGGTGGATAGACTGCATGGAGACATGAAAGGGGTGGGTGATTTTTGGTTCCCGTCTGGACCTAGTGATAGAATTGGACACCAGTAGCCTCTGTTGGGGGGCCAGATGCGGTTCGTACGTCATGGGAGGCAGATGGTCAGAAGAAGAATTGAGCCTACACATCAACTGTCTCGAGTTACCAGCGGGATTGTTTGCTATTCGATGCCTCACAAAGGACAGGGTATCGTGCTGTGTGCTACTGAGAATGGACAACACAACGCAAGTCCAATATATCAACCGGCTGAGTGGGACCCGCTCACATGCCCTGGTGGAACTAGCCAAGGACTTCTGGCACTACTGCCTCCAACAGCAAATTTCGGTGACAGTGGAGTACCTTCTGGGAGCGCCGAACTCCGTGGTGGACTGGAACTACAGACACCTCAAAGAATGTCAGTGATTGGAGGCTTTTCCGGAGAGTCTTTCAAGCTCTGATGACATGGTGGGGCCCTTGCCAGGTGGATCTGTTTACTTCCAGATGGAACACACAGCTTCCCCGTTACGTCAGCTGGAGACCGGAGCAGGGGCGGTGGATGCCTTCCTCCAGGACTAGTTGATGGACCAAGCTTACTCCTTTCTACCGTTTTCTCCTGATTCAGAGAGTGGCAGCTCAAATCAGACATCAGCGAGCATTTCAGGTACTGATTACACTGTTATGGAGATCACAAGCATGGTTCCCTTCTCTCCTAGAGCTGGCGTGGGCTGCTCCGGTGATCCTCTCATCGTTTCCAGAGATCCTGACGGATCCCATGGGCCATCCTCATTCTTTGGTTCTTTAGGGCCATCTTCATCTCATGGCGTGGGGGATTTCATGCGATTTTGGAAATTCAGACTTTTGCAGTGAGATAATTCCTCATCCAGCAGGCATGGGCTCCAGGAACTAACAAAAGGTACAGATAGGCATGGAGGAGATGGTTTTTTTGGTATGTGGTTTAACACCTGGATCCCTTGGGCACCAGTGTTACTTACATTTTGAATTTTCTGGCAGAGCTCTTCCAGGAGGGACTGGCATATTGTACCATTAACTCATTCAGGTTAGCTATTTCAGCGGGCCATGTACTGGTAAACAATATTCCGTAAGGTGAACATCCTTGGGTAAGTCAGCTTCTCAAAGGCATCAGGATATCTTGACCCTCCGAGCCTCAGTTCTCGGGCCTCTAGAACGTCAATCTGGTCTTATGCCTGTTATCCTCCTGGCAGGACAACCAGTACCTTTCCAGGAAGAAGATCAACCAGTACCTTTCCAGGAAGAAGATCTCAGCGAAGCTGACTATGATGCTCTGTCTTATATCTTTCTAAGAGAGGTTCAGATGTACGATCTTTAGATCTGTTAGCCAGGAACTTTACTCCGGAGGGGGTTATCTTCAACATTTCCAGGAGGAGAAAGATGAGTACCAGGTCGGTATCTTATCCACTTTTTCCTAAGGCCCCCAAATTGTGTGTGGTCAGGTGCCTGAAGGCATATGAGGACATGACAAAGAAAGTATGACCTCCAGGGGAATGGCAACTGTTGATTGCCATCAAGAAACCATTCAAAGCGGTGTCCTCTTCGACCATTGCTAGTTGGGTAAGAGGGGTCTTTGCGGATGCCGGCATCAATACCACTACTTCTGGGACTCACTCGACTAGGGGGGCTATGGCTTCCAAGGCTGTCCCGGTAGGTGGCAGGCTTGAGGATATCATGAATATGGCGGATTGGTCTTCGGACTCCACCTTCATAAGGTTTTATTTTAGACCGATTTATAATGCAGCCGTATTGGTGATAAGCCAGCTTTAAACATGCATAATCCTCGTCTCCAGTCCTGATACAGAATTAAACATTTCCTAGCTAACATGAAGGAAAATTTCAATTCTATTAAGGACGCAGAGGTGAGAATTATCCCCCCAGCATGTTATCTGTCTGCTATGCCGCCCTGGAGGACTTACAGGGATATCTACATTTTTGTATATCTTTAGACGGTGAGATGGATACCGGGATTTTCAGGAGATTATTGTGGTCTTTACCCAGAGACAAACTGTAATTTTGTATTGTTGCTTAGATGCTGTTTTCTTGCTATTGAAATGTATGCATATTTTGTGAAGTGATCTTGAACAGACGGCAGAGTTCGTTCCAGATGTTAGAGACTAGTGTTAATGGTTGGAAATGTAATTCCTGTGGTTTTCTGAAGCTTGATAAAGTTATGACTTTACATGATTTAACTGAGAATTGATTTGTTCAGTGGAAAGTGTCTTAGCGATCTTCAAATCCTTTTAGGTTTGGATTCAAAGGCAGATTGAGGTCCAGTGTGCTTAACTTCCCACAGTGAAGACGAGGAAGAAGTACGACATGGTTAATGTTATATGGACTCATGGACTGTTACACAACTGACTTATGGTCACCATATTTACTCCCTGTGGTTCATGGGAGTTTTATTACTGTGTAGTGGTGTTTTTAATTTTGAACTTTGAACCTGCTGTTTATTAAAAGTGAAGAAAGTAATGCATATGCATAATCTCTGCCTCAGTGTCCTTAATAGAATTGAAATTTTCTTTCATGTTTACTAGGACATTTTTCATTTACCACACCAACTGCTCCAAAACTCTACCCAACCGGCATAATTTAACTACTCCTACTTAAAATACTGTCACAGATTGTCACTTGCATTGTGAAATAAGCAATGTGCTATTAAAGTTCATACATACATACTGACATGACAGATAACAACACCTTCCCAACTGGAGAAAACTATCAATTTCAAACAGCACAGTGAGAGACATTACTTACTCACTCTCTCAGGACCAGCAGGTGGCACCCAATGAAACAATCTTTTTTGGTGTCCCATGACATCGTTCTCCACGGCATCCCTCAAAATCACTGGCCAACAGTGCTCCTCATCTCCCCATAATCCCTCTGTCACTAATATTTCATTTGTTTTATAGCAGTTCTCATACCAGTACAGGGTGGCAGAGCACTTAACATCACAAACGCATTTTGTATGATCAACTCTGGTTCATCCGGTAATGCAGAGATATCATTGAAATTAATTTCTGTAAGAGTTGATATGTGACACTTTGCAGAACTGGCTATGGCTGGTAAATAAAAGAATGCTGTTTGAAAAGGCATGTCACCTTTGTGAAGACGCTATCACTCCAGTTGAAGGTAATTCACTTCTTTATTGAGAGCAAGCATGATATGCCTGTCTCCACACGTAGCTTCCACCAACTGTCCCTAGCTCCCCCCACATCCCAGAACCTATGGTATCACGTTACCTAGTTGCAGGTAACCAGGATACCGCATCTCTCTTCTTTACACAACAATACATAGATTTACTTATGCATACATACACTGGATCCTAGCATAATTAAATACAACATTGTGTGGAGGAGGACCTCATACACTACCTATACATTGACAAGTTACATCTCTGTAATACATTAGTGAAAATTCACACTTAACTATTAGAAGGAAGAGAAAGGGGTAAGGTCAAAGAGTTCTATTAAAATTAGATCTTTCTGCATAACAGGGAATAAATGAGACCCACCCCTGTTCCCCCACTTAAAATAATATTTACATAATATAATTCTCAAATCTTTTGGGTAGTACTACAGGTCTATCCTTGCATGTCGCAGCAACACTGCTATCCTGAATCGAAGACTGCCTTACAGTACTACTCGCTCCTTTTTCATATGAAGGAGAAGCAGTTCCTATTCCACCAGTCTTCGATATCTCTGCCCACATCCAGTCCATAAACTATGGAGTAATGTCTTCTTTATGACCCAGTCAAGGATTCTGTTGCATCTAGCCAATCTACTAAAATGCCGCACTTTTTTGTCATGCAAACGTGCAGATTTTGCATAAACCTCTTCAACTTGCATGGGTTTTTTAGTTTTGACACCCCATTTTACTTTCCCCCAATCTCCAGACGCTAAATATAAACCTTTTGCACAGTATTTCCTATCATAATATGTCTTATAGACTTTTTGCACCTTCTTCAAATTGGATTTCACCACCGCTGGAGACAACTTACTGCATATTTTTTTATTGTTCCACACAATATTATGCTTGGTGAAGGAATTCCTCCCTCTCAAGATCCCAACAGACTGTAACCAGTGCCTGTGGGTGTTACCCTAATGCCCACATAGTGCTGTGTAATTCCTTCCCCCAATCTGTACCAGAATTAATTAATGCCTGAGTGCTACCCATCACAACCCTGTTAAAGCGTTCAACAACAACGTTCCCTGCTGGGTGGCAAACAGGGGTTTTCCTCCCAATAATGCCATTTCTGTTAAAAAAAATCATTAATATCTCTCTTAAACACACTATGGTCCATTGTCTCGCAGAATGGACTTGGAATTCCCTCCCTCAAAAACAAATTCTCCAGGAAAGTAACCATAGCCTTGCTGTCAATGGATGTCTGTCACCTCTATTTCAAGCCATTGAGAAAAATTACCAATGACCACAGTGATATGCTTGTTATCTAGAATGGGACCCAACATATCTACGCTTAGGTCCTCCCAGGGTTGCTCTGGATATTTTCTGTCCCCAACGAAGGTCTCAACACACGTTGAGTTTTATCTGAGTTGGCACAAGTGTGGCAGTCTTTCACCAATCCTTTGATGTCTCTATCCATACCTGGCCACCAGTACATTAATTTCACTCTCTTCTTCAATTTAACAATCCCTAGATGTCCCTTGTGATTTATTTCTAGCACTCTAGTCTCAACACCCATCGGGACCACCATTCTATCTCCTCTGAAAATATAACCTGAATCGTGAACTGAAAACTAGTTCCTGATCTCAAACAATACTCTGCACTCCTCATGCAAATCTTTCTTGCTAGGCCATACAATGGTAATGAAAGATTTTATTCAGCATAAAACCACATCTTTGCCATATTCCAAATCCCATTCCTCCTTCAAAATGACCTCTTTTGTGTCCTCAATCACAGCTACGCTAAAATAGTCCGAATCTTCTTTTATCTCCCCTTTAAAAGGTAACAGAGAGTGGCTAAAAGAATCCACTACTTTATTTCTCTTCTCTGGCAGATAGTCCACATCATACATAAAATCAAGTAATTTCAAAGTCACCTTCCCTATTCTCGAAGAGGCCCTAATTATACTCTCTGAAGTAAGGATATTCACTAACTGTTTGTGATCCATAAGTAAGGTGAAACGTAACCAGTGTTCCCTGTAGGGTGCGCGTATGCGTGCCCGCGCACCTCTGTGACCCCCAGTGTGCATGTCCTGTGTGAAGCGCACATACAGGACATCCCGCTAGAACGTTTGCGCTGCCGCATTAAACGCAAACTGCACGAAAAACAATAATTTTCTGTTTGCGGGAAGCTGTGTTAACACGCTGCAAGTGGAGAGCACGGAAAACACGAGGTCACGGCAGGTAAGTGTATTGTTGTGCGCAGATTGGCAGCCTCTGCAGGCAATTTACTCACTCTGAGGCCTTAAAAAGTGTTTCTCCACCACGGGAAGTGAAATAAATAACATTTGGAGGCCTTTATTGTTTAATCAAAAATGCCTGATTTTTGACGAAAGAGATAACCACCCCCCCTTACGACATGCTTCAGAAACTAAAAAAATTGTCCTTTTTCAAATGTTGCGTCTTTGAACTAAAATTCACATTTGTACGTGGATAATCACTTTTAGAGATAAAATGTGATGTTTAAAGAGATTTTCATGACTTTAGGGGCCCTGAACGCAAGATTTGTGGAATGGGTAAACGTGAATGAAAATGGCCAATTTACTCACTCTGAGGCTTTAAAAAGTGTTTCTCCACCACGGGAAGTGAATTAAAAGACATTTGGAGGCCTTTATTGTTCAATCAAAAATTCCCAATTTTTGACGAAAGAGATAACCACCCCCCTTACGACATGCTTCAGAAACTAAAAAAATTGTCCTTTTTCAAATGTTGCATCTTTGAACTAAAATTCACATTTGTACGTGGTTAATCACTTTTAGAGATAAAATGAGATGTTTAAAGTGATTTTCATGCTTCCAGGGGCCCTGAACGCAAAATTTGTGGAATGGGTAAACGTGAATGAAAATGGCCAATTTACTCACTCTGAGGCCTTAAAAAGTGTTTCTCCACCACGGGAAGTGAAATAAATAACATTTGGAGGCCTTTATTGTTCAATCAAAAATGCCCAATTTTTGACGAAAGAGATAACCACCCCCCTTACGACATGCTCCAGAAACTAAAAAAAACCTCAATTTTCAAATGTTGCGTCTTTGAACTAACATTCATATTTGTACGTGGATAATCTGTTTTAGAGATAAAATGTGATGTTTAAAGTGATTTTCATGACTCCAGGGGCCCTGAACGCAAAATTTGTGGAATGGGTAAATGTGAATGAAAATGGCCAATTTACTCACTCTTAGGCCTTAAAAAGTGTTTCTCCAGCACGGGAAGTGAATTAAATAGCATTTGGAGGCCTTTATTGTTCAATCAAAAATGCCCAATTTTTGACGAAAGAGATAACCACCCCCCTTACGTCATGCTTCAGAAACTAAAAAAATGGTCCGGTTTCAAATGTTGCGTCTTTGAACTAAAATTCACATTTGTACGTGGATAATCACTTTTAGAGATAAAATGTGATGTTTAAAGAGATTTTCATGACTTCAGGGGCCCTGAACGCAAGATTTGTGGAATGGGTAAACGTGAATGAAAATAGCCAATTTACTCACTCTGAGGCTTTAAAAAGTGTTTCTCCACCACGGGAAGTGAATTAAAAGACATTTGGAGGCCTTTATTGTTCAATCAAAAATGCCCAATTTTTGACGAAAGAGATAACCACCCCCCTTACGTCATGCTTCAGAAACTAAAAAAATGGTCCTTTTTCAAATGTTGCATCTTTGAACTAAAATTCACATTTGTACGTGGATAATCACTTTTAGAGATAAAATGAGATGTTTAAAGTGATTTTCATGCTTCCAGGGGCCCTGAACGCAAAATTTGTGGAATGGGTAAATGTGAATGAAAATGGCCAATTTACTCACTCTGACGCCTTAAAAAGTGTTTCTCCACCACGGGAAGTGAATTAAATACCATTTTGAGGCCTTTATTGTTCAATCAAAAATGCCCAATTTTTGACGAAAGAGATAACCACCCCCGCTTACGACATGCTTCAGAAACTAAAATAATGGTCCGTTTTCAAATGTTGCGTCTTTGAACTACAATTCACATTTGTACGTGGATAATCACTTTTAGAGATAAAATGTGATGTTTAAAGTGATTTTCATGACTCCAGGGGCCCTGAACGCAAGATTTGTGGAATGGGTAAATGTGAATGAAAATGGCCAATTTACTCACTCTGAGGCCTTAAAAAGCGTTTCTCCACCACGGGAAGTGAATTAAATAACATTTGGAGGCCTTTATTGTTCAACCAAAAATGCCCAATTTTTGACGAAAGAGATAACCACCCTCCCATTACGACATGCTTCAGAAACTAAAAAAATGGTCCTTTTTCAAATGTTGCATCTTTGAACTCAAATTCACATTTGTCCGTGGTTAATCACTTTTATAGATAAAATGAGATGTTTAAAGTGATTTTCATGCTTCCAGGGGCCCTGAACGCAAAATTTGTGGAATGGGTAAACGTGAATTAAAATGGCCAATTTACTCACTCTGAGGCCTTAAAAAGTGTTTCTCCTCCACGGGAAGTGAAATAAATAACATTTGGAGGCCTTTATTGTTCAATCAAAAATGCCCAATTTTTGACGAAAGAGATAACCACCCCCCCTTACGACATGCTTCAGAAACTAAAAAAATGGTCCGTTTTCAAATGTTGCGTCTTTGAACTAAAATTCACATTTGTACGTGGATAATCACTTTTAGAGATAAAATGTGATGTTTAAAGTGATTTTCATGACTTCAGGGGCCCTGAACGCAAAATTTGTGGAATGGGTAAATGTGAATGAAAATGGTCAATTTACTCACTCTGAGGCCTTAAATAGTGTTTTTCCACCACGGGAAGTGAAATAAATAACATTTGGAGGCCTTTATTGTTTAATCAAAAATGCCTGATTTTTGACGAAAGAGATAACCACCCCCCCTACGACATGCTCCAGAAACTTAAAAAAAGGTCCATTTTGAAATGTTGCGTCTTTGAACTAACATTCACATTTGTACGTGGATAATCACTTTTAGAAATAAAATGTGATGTTTAAAGTGATTTTCATGACTCCAGGGGCCCTGAACGCAAGATTTGTGGAAAGGGTAAACGTGAATGAAAATGGCCAATTTACTCACTCTGATGCCTTAAAAAGTGTTTCTCCACCACGGAAAGTGAATTAAATAACATTTGGAGGCCTTTATTGTTCAATCAAAAATGCCCAATTGTTGACGAAAGAGATAACCACCCACCCCATACGACATGCTTCAGAAAACTAAAAAAATGGTCCGTTTTCAAATGTTGCGTCTTTGAACTAAAATTCACATTTGTACGTGGATAATCACTTTTAGAGACAAAATTAGATGTTTAAAATTGATTTTCATGCTTCCAGGGGCCCTGAATGCAAAATTTGTGGAATGGGTAAATGTGAATGAAAATGGCCAATTTACTCACTCTGAGGCCTTAAAAAGTGTTTCTCCAACACGGGAAGTGAAATAAATAACATTTGGAGGCCTTTATTGTTTAATCAAAAATGCCTGATTTTTGACGAAAGAGATATCCACCCCCCTTACGACATGCTCCAGAAACTAAAAAAAAGGTCCATTTTGAAATGTTGCGTCTTTGAACTAACATTCATATTTGTACGTGGATAATCTGTTTTAGAGATAAAATGTGATGTTTAAAGTGATTTTCATGACTCCAGGGGCCCTGAACGCAAAATTTGTGGAATGGGTAAATGTGAATGAAAATGGCCAATATACTCACTCTGAGGCCTTAAAAAGTGTTTCTCCACCACGGGAAGTGAATTAAATACCATTTGGAGGCCTTTATTGTTCAATCAAAAATGCCCAATTTTTGACGAAAGAGATAACCACCCCCCCTTACGACATGCTTCAGAAACTAAAAAAATGGTCCGTTTTCAAATGTTGCGTCTTTGAACTAAAATTCACATTTGTACGTGGATAATCACTTTTAGAGATAAAATGAGATGTTTAAAGTGATTTTCATGCTTCCAGGGGCCCTGGACGCAAAATTTGTGGAGTGGGTAAACGTGAATGAAAATGGCCAATTTACTCACTCTGAGGCCTTAAAAAGTGTTTCTCCACCACGGGAAGTGAATTAAATAACATTTTGAGGCCTTTATTGTTCAATCAAAAATGCTCAATTTTTGACGAAAGAGATAACCACCCCCTTACGACATGCTTCAGAAACTAAAAAAATGGTCCGGTTTCAAATGTTGCATCTTTGAACTAAAATTCACATTTGTACGTGGATAATCACTTTTAGAGATAAAATGTGATGTTTAAAGTGATTTTCATGACTCCAGGGGCCCTGAACGCAAGATTTGTGGAATGGGTAAATGTGAATGAAAATGGCCAATTTACTCACTCTGAGGCCTTAAAAAGTGTTTCTCCACCACGGAAGTGAATTAAATACCATTTGGAGGGCGTTATTGTTCAATCAAAAATGCCCAATTGTTGACGAAAAAGATAACCACCCCCCTTACGACATGCTTCAGAAACGAAAAAAATGGTCCGTTTTCAAATGTTGCGTCTTTGAACTAAAATTCCCATTTGTACGTGGATAATCACTTTCATGGATAAAATGAGATGTTTAAAGTGATTTTCATGCTTCCAGGGGCCCTGAACGCAAAATTTGTGGAGTGGGTAAACGTGAATGAGAATGGCCAATTTACTCACTCTGAGGCCTTAAAAAGTGTTTCTCCACCACGGGAAGTGAAATAAATAACATTTGGAGGCCTTTATTGTTCAATCAAAAATGCCCAATTTTTGACGAAAGAGATAACCACCCCCCCTTACGACATGCTTCAGAAACTAAAAAAATGGTCCATTTTGAAATGTTGCGTCTTTGAACTAACATTCACATTTGTACGTGGATAATCACTTTTAGAGATAAAATGTGATGTTTAAAGTGATTTTCATGACTCCACGGGCCCTGAACGCAGGATTTGTGAAATGGGTAAACGTGAATGAAAATGGCCAATTTACTCACTCTGAGGCCTTAAAAAGTGTTTCTCCATCACGGAAGTGAATTAAATACCATTTGGAGGGCGTTATTGTTCAATCAAAAATGCCCAATTGTTGACGAAAAAGATAACCAACCCCCTTACGACATGCTTCAGAAACGAAAAAAATGGTCCGTTTTCAAATGTTGCGTCTTTGAACTAAAATTCACATTTGTATGTGGATAATCACTTTTAGGGATAAAATGAGATGTTTAAAGTGATTCTCATGCTTCCAGGGGCCCTGAACGCAAAATTTGTGGAGTGGGTAAACGTGAATGAAAATGGCCAATTTACTCACTCTGAGGCCTTAAAAAGTGTTTCTCCACCACGGGAAGTGAAATAAATAACATTTGGAGGCCTTTATTGTTCAATCAAAAATGCCCAATTTTTGACGAAAGAGATAACCACCCCCCCTTACGACATGCTTCAGAAACTAAAAAAATGGTCCATTTTGAAATGTTGCGTCTTTGAACTAACATTCACATTTGTACGCGGATAATCACTTTTAGAGACAAAATGAGATGTTTAAAGTGATTTTCATGCTTCCAGGGGCCCTGAATGCAAAATTTGTGGAATGGGTAAATGTGAATGAAAATGGCCAATTTACTCACTCTGAGGCCTTAAAAAGTGTTTCTCCACCACGTGAAGTGAAATAAATAACATTTGGAGGCCTTTATTGTTCAATCAAAAATGCCTGATTTTTGACGAAAGAGATAACCACCCCCCCTTACGACATGCTCCAGAAACTAAAAAAAAGGTCCATTTTGAAATGTTGCGTCTTTGAACTAACATTCATATTTGTACGTGGATAATCTGTTTTAGAGATAAAATGTGATGTTTAAAGTGATTTTCATGACTTCGTGGGCCCTGAACGCAAAATTTGTGGAATGGGTAAATGTGAATGAAAATGGCCAATTTACTCACTCTGACGCCTTAAAAAGTGTTTCTCCACCACGGGAAGTGAATTAAATACCATTTTGAGGCCTTTATTGTTCAATCAAAAATGCCCAATTTTTGACGAAAGAGATAACCACCCCCGCTTACGACATGCTTCAGAAACTAAAATAATGGTCCGTTTTCAAATGTTGCGTCTTTGAACTACAATTCACATTTGTACGTGGATAATCACTTTTAGAGATAAAATGTGATGTTTAAAGTGATTTTCATGACTCCAGGGGCCCTGAACGCAAGATTTGTGGAATGGGTAAATGTGAATGAAAATGGCCAATTTACTCACTCTGAGGCCTTAAAAAGCGTTTCTCCACCACGGGAAGTGAATTAAATAACATTTGGAGGCCTTTATTGTTCAACCAAAAATGCCCAATTTTTGACGAAAGAGATAACCACCCTCCCATTACGACATGCTTCAGAAACTAAAAAAATGGTCCTTTTTCAAATGTTGCATCTTTGAACTCAAATTCACATTTGTCCGTGGTTAATCACTTTTAGAGATAAAATGAGATGTTTAAAGTGATTTTCATGCTTCCAGGGGCCCTGAACGCAAAATTTGTGGAATGGGTAAACGTGAATTAAAATGGCCAATTTACTCACTCTGAGGCCTTAAATAGTGTTTTTCCACCACGGGAAGTGAAATAAATAACATTTGGAGGCCTTTATTGTTTAATCAAAAATGCCTGATTTTTGACGAAAGAGATAACCACCCCCCCTACGACATGCTCCAGAAACTTAAAAAAAGGTCCATTTTGAAATGTTGCGTCTTTGAACTAACATTCACATTTGTACGTGGATAATCACTTTTAGAAATAAAATGTGATGTTTAAAGTGATTTTCATGACTTCAGGGGCCCTGAACGCAAGATTTGTGGAATGGGTAAACGTGAATGAAAATGGCCAATTTACTCACTCTGATGCCTTAAAAAGTGTTTCTCCACCACGGAAAGTGAATTAAATAACATTTGGAGGCCTTTATTGTTCAATCAAAAATGCCCAATTGTTGACGAAAGAGATAACCACCCACCCCTTACGACATGCTTCAGAAAACTAAAAAAATGGTCCGTTTTCAAATGTTGCGTCTTTGAACTAAAATTCACATTTGTACGTGGATAATCACTTTTAGAGACAAAATTAGATGTTTAAAATTGATTTTCATGCTTCCAGGGGCCCTGAATGCAAAATTTGTGGAATGGGTAAATGTGAATGAAAATGGCCAATTTACTCACTCTGAGGCCTTAAAAAGTGTTTCTCCACCACGGGAAGTGAAATAAAAACCATTTGGAGGCCTTTATTGTTTAATCAAAAATGCCTGATTTTTGACGAAAGAGATATCCACCCCCCTTACGACATGCTCCAGAAACTAAAAAAAAGGTCCATTTTGAAATGTTGCGTCTTTGAACTAACATTCATATTTGTACGTGGATAATCTGTTTTAGAGATAAAATGTGATGTTTAAAGTGATTTTCATGACTCCAGGGGCCCTGAACGCAAAATTTGTGGAATGGGTAAATGTGAATGAAAATGGCCAATTTACTCACTCTGAGGCCTTAAAAAGTGTTTCTCCACCACGGGAAGTGAAATAAATAACATTTGGAGGTCTTTATTGTTCAATCAAAAATGCCCAATTTTTGACGAAAGAGATAACCAACCCCCTTACGACATGCTTCAGAAACTAAAAAAATGATCCGTTTTCAAATGTTGCGTCTTTGAACTAAAATTCACATTTGTACGTGGATAATCACTTTTAGAGATAAAATGTGATGTTTAAAGTGATTTTCATGACTCCAGGGGCCCTGAACGCAAGATTTGTGGAATGGGTAAACGTGAATGAAAATGGCCAATTTACTCACTCTGAGGCCTTAAAAAGTGTTTTTCCACCACGGGAAGTGAATTAAATAACATTTTGAGGCCTTTATTGTTCAATCAAAAATGCCCAATTTTTGACGAAAGAGATAACCACCCCCTTACGACATGCTTCAGAAACTAAAAAAATGGTCCGGTTTCAAATGTTGCATCTTTGAACTAAAATTCACATTTGTACGTGGATAATCACTTTTAGAGATAAAATGTGATGTTTAAAGTGATTTTCATGACTCCAGAGGCCCTGAACGCAAGATTTGTGGAATGGGTAAATGTGAATGAAAATGGCCAATTTACTCACTCTGAGGCCTTAAAAAGTGTTTCTCCACCACGGAAGTGAATTAAATACCATTTGGAGGGCGTTATTGTTCAATCAAAAATGCCCAATTGTTGACGAAAAAGATAACCACCCCCCCTTACGACATGCTTCAGAAACGAAAAAAATGGTCCGTTTTCAAATGTTGCGTCTTTGAACTAAAATTCCCATTTGTACGTGGATAATCACTTTCATGGATAAAATGAGATGTTTAAAGTGATTTTCATGCTTCCAGGGGCCCTGAACGCAAAATTTGTGGAGTGGGTAAACGTGAATGAGAGTGGCCAATTTACTCACTCTGAGGCCTTAAAAAGTGTTTCTCCACCACGGGAAGTGAAATAAATAACATTTGGAGGCCTTTATTGTTCAATCAAAAATGCCCAATTTTTGACGAAAGAGATAACCACCCCTCCTTACGACATGCTTCAGAAACTAAAAAAATGGTCCATTTTGAAATGTTGCGTCTTTGAACTAACATTCACATTTGTACGCGGATAATCACTTTTAGAGACAAAATGAGATGTTTAAAGTGATTTTCATGCTTCCAGGGGCCCTGAATGCAAAATTTGTGGAATGGGTAAATGTGAATGAAAATGGCCAATTTACTCACTCTGAGGCCTTAAAAAGTGTTTCTCCACCACGGGAAGTGAAATAAATAACATTTGGAGGCCTTTATTGTTCAATCAAAAATGCCTGATTTTTGACGAAAGAGATAACCACCCCCCCTTACGACATGCTCCAGAAACTAAAAAAAAGGTCCATTTTGAAATGTTGCGTCTTTGAACTAACATTCATATTTGTACGTGGATAATCTGTTTTAGAGATAAAATGTGATGTTTAAAGTGATTTTCATGACTTCGTGGGCCCTGAACGCAAAATTTGTGGAATGGGTAAATGTGAATGAAAATGGCCAATTTACTCACTCTGACGCCTTAAAAAGTGTTTCTCCACCACGGGAAGTGAATTAAATACCATTTTGAGGCCTTTATTGTTCAATCAAAAATGCCCAATTTTTGACGAAAGAGATAACCACCCCCGCTTACGACATGCTTCAGAAACTAAAATAATGGTCCGTTTTCAAATGTTGCGTCTTTGAACTACAATTCACATTTGTACGTGGATAATCACTTTTAGAGATAAAATGTGATGTTTAAAGTGATTTTCATGACTCCAGGGGCCCTGAACGCAAGATTTGTGGAATGGGTAAATGTGAATGAAAATGGCCAATTTACTCACTCTGAGGCCTTAAAAAGCATTTCTCCACCACGGGAAGTGAATTAAATAACATTTGGAGGCCTTTATTGTTCAACCAAAAATGCCCAATTTTTGACGAAAGAGATAACCACCCTCCCATTACGACATGCTTCAGAAACTAAAAAAATGGTCCATTTTGAAATGTTGCGTCTTTGAACTAACATTCACATTTGTACGTGGATAATCACTTTTAGAAATAAAATGTGATGTTTAAAGTGATTTTCATGACTTCAGGGGCCCTGAACGCAAGATTTGTGGAATGGGTAAACGTGAATGAAAATGGCCAATTTACTCACTCTGATGCCTTAAAAAGTGTTTCTCCACCACGGAAAGTGAATTAAATAACATTTGGAGGCCTTTATTGTTCAATCAAAAATGCCCAATTGTTGACGAAAGAGATAACCACCCACCCCTTACGACATGCTTCAGAAAACTAAAAAAATGGTCCGTTTTCAAATGTTGCGTCTTTGAACTAAAATTCACATTTGTACGTGGATAATCACTTTTAGAGACAAAATTAGATGTTTAAAATTGATTTTCATGCTTCCAGGGGCCCTGAATGCAAAATTTGTGGAATGGGTAAATGTGAATGAAAATGGCCAATTTACTCACTCTGAGGCCTTAAAAAGTGTTTCTCCACCACGGGAAGTGAAATAAAAACCATTTGGAGGCCTTTATTGTTTAATCAAAAATGCCTGATTTTTGACGAAAGAGATATCCACCCCCCTTACGACATGCTCCAGAAACTAAAAAAAAGGTCCATTTTGAAATGTTGCGTCTTTGAACTAACATTCATATTTGTACGTGGATAATCTGTTTTAGAGATAAAATGTGATGTTTAAAGTGATTTTCATGACTCCAGGGGCCCTGAACGCAAAATTTGTGGAATGGGTAAATGTGAATGAAAATGGCCAATTTACTCACTCTGAGGCCTTAAAAAGTGTTTCTCCACCACGGGAAGTGAAATAAATAACATTTGGAGGTCTTTATTGTTCAATCAAAAATGCCCAATTTTTGACGAAAGAGATAACCAACCCCCTTACGACATGCTTCAGAAACTAAAAAAATGATCCGTTTTCAAATGTTGCGTCTTTGAACTAAAATTCACATTTGTACGTGGATAATCACTTTTAGAGATAAAATGTGATGTTTAAAGTGATTTTCATGACTCCAGGGGCCCTGAACGCAAGATTTGTGGAATGGGTAAACGTGAATGAAAATGGCCAATTTACTCACTCTGAGGCCTTAAAAAGTGTTTTTCCACCACGGGAAGTGAATTAAATAACATTTTGAGGCCTTTATTGTTCAATCAAAAATGCCCAATTTTTGACGAAAGAGATAACCACCCCCTTACGACATGCTTCAGAAACTAAAAAAATGGTCCGGTTTCAAATGTTGCATCTTTGAACTAAAATTCACATTTGTACGTGGATAATCACTTTTAGAGATAAAATGTGATGTTTAAAGTGATTTTCATGACTCCAGGGGCCCTGAACGCAAGATTTGTGGAATGGGTAAATGTGAATGAAAATGGCCAATTTACTCACTCTGAGGCCTTAAAAAGTGTTTCTCCACCACGGAAGTGAATTAAATACCATTTGGAGGGCGTTATTGTTCAATCAAAAATGCCCAATTGTTGACGAAAAAGATAACCACCCCCCTTACGACATGCTTCAGAAACGAAAAAAATGGTCCGTTTTCAAATGTTGCGTCTTTGAACTAAAATTCCCATTTGTACGTGGATAATCACTTTCATGGATAAAATGAGATGTTTAAAGTGATTTTCATGCTTCCAGGGGCCCTGAACGCAAAATTTGTGGAGTGGGTAAACGTGAATGAGAATGGCCAATTTACTCACTCTGAGGCCTTAAAAAGTGTTTCTCCACCACGGGAAGTGAAATAAATAACATTTGGAGGCCTTTATTGTTCAATCAAAAATGCCCAATTTTTGACGAAAGAGATAACCACCCCCCCTTACGACATGCTTCAGAAACTAAAAAAATGGTCCATTTTGAAATGTTGCGTCTTTGAACTAACATTCACATTTGTACGTGGATAATCACTTTTAGAGATAAAATGTGATGTTTAAAGTGATTTTCATGACTCCACGGGCCCTGAACGCAGGATTTGTGAAATGGGTAAACGTGAATGAAAATGGCCAATTTACTCACTCTGAGGCCTTAAAAAGTGTTTCTCCATCACGGAAGTGAATTAAATACCATTTGGAGGGCGTTATTGTTCAATCAAAAATGCCCAATTGTTGACGAAAAAGATAACCAACCCCCTTACGACATGCTTCAGAAACGAAAAAAATGGTCCGTTTTCAAATGTTGCGTCTTTGAACTAAAATTCACATTTGTATGTGGATAATCACTTTTAGGGATAAAATGAGATGTTTAAAGTGATTCTCATGCTTCCAGGGGCCCTGAACGCAAAATTTGTGGAGTGGGTAAACGTGAATGAAAATGGCCAATTTACTCACTCTGAGGCCTTAAAAAGTGTTTCTCCACCACGGGAAGTGAAATAAATAACATTTGGAGGCCTTTATTGTTCAATCAAAAATGCCCAATTTTTGACGAAAGAGATAACCACCCCCCCTTACGACATGCTTCAGAAACTAAAAAAATGGTCCATTTTGAAATGTTGCGTCTTTGAACTAACATTCACATTTGTACGCGGATAATCACTTTTAGAGACAAAATGAGATGTTTAAAGTGATTTTCATGCTTCCAGGGGCCCTGAATGCAAAATTTGTGGAATGGGTAAATGTGAATGAAAATGGCCAATTTACTCACTCTGAGGCCTTAAAAAGTGTTTCTCCACCAAGGGAAGTGAAATAAATAACATTTGGAGGCCTTTATTGTTCAATCAAAAATGCCTGATTTTTGACGAAAGAGATAACCACCCCCCCTTACGACATGCTCCAGAAACTAAAACAAAAGGTCCATTTTGAAATGTTGCGTCTTTGAACTAACATTCATATTTGTACGTGGATAATCTGTTTTAGAGATAAAATGTGATGTTTAAAGTGATTTTCATGACTTCGTGGGCCCTGAACGCAAAATTTGTGGAATGGGTAAATGTGAATGAAAATGGCCAATTTACTCACTCTGACGCCTTAAAAAGTGTTTCTCCACCACGAGAAGTGAATTAAATACCATTTTGAGGCCTTTATTGTTCAATCAAAAATGCCCAATTTTTGACGAAAGAGATAACCACCCCCGCTTACGACATGCTTCAGAAACTAAAATAATGGTCCGTTTTCAAATGTTGCGTCTTTGAACTACAATTCACATTTGTACGTGGATAATCACTTTTAGAGATAAAATGTGATGTTTAAAGTGATTTTCATGACTCCAGGGGCCCTGAGCGCAAGATTTGTGGAATGGGTAAATGTGAATGAAAATGGCCAATTTACTCACTCTGAGGCCTTAAAAAGCGTTTCTCCACCACGGGAAGTGAATTAAATAACATTTGGAGGCCTTTATTGTTCAACCAAAAATGCCCAATTTTTGACGAAAGAGATAACCACCCTCCCATTACGACATGCTTCAGAAACTAAAAAAATGGTCCTTTTTCAAATGTTGCATCTTTGAACTCAAATTCACATTTGTCCGTGGTTAATCACTTTTAGAGATAAAATGAGATGTTTAAAGTGATTTTCATGCTTCCAGGGGCCCTGAACGCAAAATTTGTGGAATGGGTAAACGTGAATTAAAATGGCCAATTTACTCACTCTGAGGCCTTAAATAGTGTTTTTCCACCACGGGAAGTGAAATAAATAACATTTGGAGGCCTTTATTGTTTAATCAAAAATGCCTGATTTTTGACGAAAGAGATAACCACCCCCCCCTACGACATGCTCCAGAAACTTAAAAAAAGGTCCATTTTGAAATGTTGCGTCTTTGAACTAACATTCACATTTGTACGTGGATAATCACTTTTAGAAATAAAATGTGATGTTTAAAGTGATTTTCATGACTTCAGGGGCCCTGAACGCAAGATTTGTGGAATGGGTAAACGTGAATGAAAATGGCCAATTTACTCACTCTGATGCCTTAAAAAGTGTTTCTCCACCACGGAAAGTGAATTAAATAACATTTGGAGGCCTTTATTGTTCAATCAAAAATGCCCAATTGTTGACGAAAGAGATAACCACCCACCCCTTACGACATGCTTCAGAAAACTAAAAAAATGGTCCGTTTTCAAATGTTGCGTCTTTGAACTAAAATTCACATTTGTACGTGGATAATCACTTTTAGAGACAAAATTAGATGTTTAAAATTGATTTTCATGCTTCCAGGGGCCCTGAATGCAAAATTTGTGGAATGGGTAAATGTGAATGAAAATGGCCAATTTACTCACTCTGAGGCCTTAAAAAGTGTTTCTCCACCACGGGAAGTGAAATAAAAACCATTTGGAGGCCTTTATTGTTTAATCAAAAATGCCTGATTTTTGACGAAAGAGATATCCACCCCCCTTACGACATGCTCCAGAAACTAAAAAAAAGGTCCATTTTGAAATGTTGCGTCTTTGAACTAACATTCATATTTGTACGTGGATAATCTGTTTTAGAGATAAAATGTGATGTTTAAAGTGATTTTCATGACTCCAGGGGCCCTGAACGCAAAATTTGTGGAATGGGTAAATGTGAATGAAAATGGCCAATTTACTCACTCTGAGGCCTTAAAAAGTGTTTCTCCACCACGGGAAGTGAAATAAATAACATTTGGAGGTCTTTATTGTTCAATCAAAAATGCCCAATTTTTGACGAAAGAGATAACCAACCCCCTTACGACATGCTTCAGAAACTAAAAAAATGATCCGTTTTCAAATGTTGCGTCTTTGAACTAAAATTCACATTTGTACGTGGATAATCACTTTTAGAGATAAAATGTGATGTTTAAAGTGATTTTCATGACTCCAGGGGCCCTGAACGCAAGATTTGTGGAATGGGTAAACGTGAATGAAAATGGCCAATTTACTCACTCTGAGGCCTTAAAAAGTGTTTCTCCACCACGGAAGTGAATTAAATACCATTTGGAGGTCTTTATTGTTCAATCAAAAATGCCCAATTTTTGACGAAAGAGATAACCAACCCCCTTACGACATGCTTCAGAAACTAAAAAAATGATCAGTTTTCAAATGTTGCGTCTTTGAACTAAAATTCACATTTGTACGTGGATAATCACTTTTAGAGATAAAATGTGATGTTTAAAGTGATTTTCATGACTCCAGGGGCCCTGAACGCAAGATTTGTGGAATGGGTAAATGTGAATGAAAATGGCCAATTTACTCACTCTGAGGCCTTAAAAAGTGTTTCTCCACCACGGAAGTGAATTAAATACCATTTGGAGGGCGTTATTGTTCAATCAAAAATGCCCAATTGTTGACGACAAAGATAACCACCCCCCCTTACGACATGCTTCAGAAACGAAAAAAATGGTCCGTTTTCAAATGTTGCGTCTTTGAACTAAAATTCCCATTTGTACGTGGATAATCACTTTCATGGATAAAATGAGATGTTTAAAGTGATTTTCATGCTTCCAGGGGCCCTGAACGCAAAATTTGTGGAGTGGGTAAACGTGAATGAGAATGGCCAATTTACTCACTCTGAGGCCTTAAAAGTGTTTCTCCACCACGGGAAGTGAAATAAATAACATTTGGAGGCCTTTATTGTTCAATCAAAAATGCCCAATTTTTGACGAAAGAGATAACCACCCCCCCTTACGACATGCTTCAGAAACTAAAAAAATGGTCCATTTTGAAATGTTGCGTCTTTGAACTAACATTCACATTTGTACGTGGATAATCACTTTTAGAGATAAAATGTGATGTTTAAAGTGATTTTCATGACTCCACGGGCCCTGAACGCAGGATTTGTGAAATGGGTAAACGTGAATGAAAATGGCCAATTTACTCACTCTGAGGCCTTAAAAAGTGTTTCTCCATCACGGAAGTGAAATAAATAACATTTGGAGGCCTTTATTGTTCAATCAAAAATGCCCAATTGTTGACGAAAGAGATAACCACCCACCCCTTACGACATGCTTCAGAAAACTAAAAAAATGGTCCGTTTTCAAATGTTGCGTCTTTGAACTAAAATTCACATTTGTACGTGGATAATCACTTTTAGAGACAAAATTAGATGTTTAAAATTGATTTTCATGCTTCCAGGGGCCCTGAATGCAAAATTTGTGGAATGGGTAAATGTGAATGAAAATGGCCAATTTACTCACTCTGAGGCCTTAAAAAGTGTTTCTCCACCACGGGAAGTGAAATAAAAACCATTTGGAGGCCTTTATTGTTTAATCAAAAATGCCTGATTTTTGACGAAAGAGATATCCACCCCCCTTACGACATGCTCCAGAAACTAAAAAAAAGGTCCATTTTGAAATGTTGCGTCTTTGAACTAACATTCATATTTGTACGTGGATAATCTGTTTTAGAGATAAAATGTGATGTTTAAAGTGATTTTCATGACTCCAGGGGCCCTGAACGCAAAATTTGTGGAATGGGTAAATGTGAATGAAAATGGCCAATTTACTCACTCTGAGGCCTTAAAAAGTGTTTCTCCACCACGGGAAGTGAAATAAATAACATTTGGAGGTCTTTATTGTTCAATCAAAAATGCCCAATTTTTGACGAAAGAGATAACCAACCCCCTTACGACATGCTTCAGAAACTAAAAAAATGATCCGTTTTCAAATGTTGCGTCTTTGAACTAAAATTCACATTTGTACGTGGATAATCACTTTTAGAGATAAAATGTGATGTTTAAAGTGATTTTCATGACTCCAGGGGCCCTGAACGCAAGATTTGTGGAATGGGTAAACGTGAATGAAAATGGCCAATTTACTCACTCTGAGGCCTTAAAAAGTGTTTCTCCACCACGGAAGTGAATTAAATACCATTTGGAGGTCTTTATTGTTCAATCAAAAATGCCCAATTTTTGACGAAAGAGATAACCAACCCCCTTACGACATGCTTCAGAAACTAAAAAAATGATCAGTTTTCAAATGTTGCGTCTTTGAACTAAAATTCACATTTGTACGTGGATAATCACTTTTAGAGATAAAATGTGATGTTTAAAGTGATTTTCATGACTCCAGGGGCCCTGAACGCAAGATTTGTGGAATGGGTAAATGTGAATGAAAATGGCCAATTTACTCACTCTGAGGCCTTAAAAAGTGTTTCTCCACCACGGAAGTGAATTAAATACCATTTGGAGGGCGTTATTGTTCAATCAAAAATGCCCAATTGTTGACGACAAAGATAACCACCCCCCCTTACGACATGCTTCAGAAACGAAAAAAATGGTCCGTTTTCAAATGTTGCGTCTTTGAACTAAAATTCCCATTTGTACGTGGATAATCACTTTCATGGATAAAATGAGATGTTTAAAGTGATTTTCATGCTTCCAGGGGCCCTGAACGCAAAATTTGTGGAGTGGGTAAACGTGAATGAGAATGGCCAATTTACTCACTCTGAGGCCTTAAAAAGTGTTTCTCCACCACGGGAAGTGAAATAAATAACATTTGGAGGCCTTTATTGTTCAATCAAAAATGCCCAATTTTTGACGAAAGAGATAACCACCCCCCCTTACGACATGCTTCAGAAACTAAAAAAATGGTCCATTTTGAAATGTTGCGTCTTTGAACTAACATTCACATTTGTACGTGGATAATCACTTTTAGAGATAAAATGTGATGTTTAAAGTGATTTTCATGACTCCACGGGCCCTGAACGCAGGATTTGTGAAATGGGTAAACGTGAATGAAAATGGCCAATTTACTCACTCTGAGGCCTTAAAAAGTGTTTCTCCATCACGGAAGTGAATTAAATACCATTTGGAGGGCGTTATTGTTCAATCAAAAATGCCCAATTGTTGACGAAAAAGATAACCAACCCCCTTACGACATGCTTCAGAAACGAAAAAAATGGTCCGTTTTCAAATGTTGCGTCTTTGAACTAAAATTCACATTTGTATGTGGATAATCACTTTTAGGGATAAAATGAGATGTTTAAAGTGATTCTCATGCTTCCAGGGGCCCTGAACGCAAAATTTGTGGAGTGGGTAAACGTGAATGAAAATGGCCAATTTACTCACTCTGAGGCCTTAAAAAGTGTTTCTCCACCACGGGAAGTGAAATAAATAACATTTGGAGGCCTTTATTGTTCAATCAAAAATGCCCAATTTTTGACGAAAGAGATAACCACCCCCCCTTACGACATGCTTCAGAAACTAAAAAAATGGTCCATTTTGAAATGTTGCGTCTTTGAACTAACATTCACATTTGTACGCGGATAATCACTTTTAGAGACAAAATGAGATGTTTAAAGTGATTTTCATGCTTCCAGGGGCCCTGAATGCAAAATTTGTGGAATGGGTAAATGTGAATGAAAATGGCCAATTTACTCACTCTGAGGCCTTAAAAAGTGTTTCTCCACCAAGGGAAGTGAAATAAATAACATTTGGAGGCCTTTATTGTTCAATCAAAAATGCCTGATTTTTGACGAAAGAGATAACCACCCCCCCTTACGACATGCTCCAGAAACTAAAAAAAAGGTCCATTTTGAAATGTTGCGTCTTTGAACTAACATTCATATTTGTACGTGGATAATCTGTTTTAGAGATAAAATGTGATGTTTAAAGTGATTTTCATGACTTCGTGGGCCCTGAACGCAAAATTTGTGGAATGGGTAAATGTGAATGAAAATGGCCAATTTACTCACTCTGACGCCTTAAAAAGTGTTTCTCCACCACGAGAAGTGAATTAAATACCATTTTGAGGCCTTTATTGTTCAATCAAAAATGCCCAATTTTTGACGAAAGAGATAACCACCCCCGCTTACGACATGCTTCAGAAACTAAAATAATGGTCCGTTTTCAAATGTTGCGTCTTTGAACTACAATTCACATTTGTACGTGGATAATCACTTTTAGAGATAAAATGTGATGTTTAAAGTGATTTTCATGACTCCAGGGGCCCTGAACGCAAGATTTGTGGAATGGGTAAATGTGAATGAAAATGGCCAATTTACTCACTCTGAGGCCTTAAAAAGCGTTTCTCCACCACGGGAAGTGAATTAAATAACATTTGGAGGCCTTTATTGTTCAACCAAAAATGCCCAATTTTTGACGAAAGAGATAACCACCCTCCCATTACGACATGCTTCAGAAACTAAAAAAATGGTCCTTTTTCAAATGTTGCATCTTTGAACTCAAATTCACATTTGTCCGTGGTTAATCACTTTTAGAGATAAAATGAGATGTTTAAAGTGATTTTCATGCTTCCAGGGGCCCTGAACGCAAAATTTGTGGAATGGGTAAACGTGAATTAAAATGGCCAATTTACTCACTCTGAGGCCTTAAATAGTGTTTTTCCACCACGGGAAGTGAAATAAATAACATTTGGAGGCCTTTATTGTTTAATCAAAAATGCCTGATTTTTGACGAAAGAGATAACCACCCCCCCCTACGACATGCTCCAGAAACTTAAAAAAAGGTCCATTTTGAAATGTTGCGTCTTTGAACTAACATTCACATTTGTACGTGGATAATCACTTTTAGAAATAAAATGTGATGTTTAAAGTGATTTTCATGACTTCAGGGGCCCTGAACGCAAGATTTGTGGAATGGGTAAACGTGAATGAAAATGGCCAATTTACTCACTCTGATGCCTTAAAAAGTGTTTCTCCACCACGGAAAGTGAATTAAATAACATTTGGAGGCCTTTATTGTTCAATCAAAAATGCCCAATTGTTGACGAAAGAGATAACCACCCACCCCTTACGACATGCTTCAGAAAACTAAAAAAATGGTCCGTTTTCAAATGTTGCGTCTTTGAACTAAAATTCACATTTGTACGTGGATAATCACTTTTAGAGACAAAATTAGATGTTTAAAATTGATTTTCATGCTTCCAGGGGCCCTGAATGCAAAATTTGTGGAATGGGTAAATGTGAATGAAAATGGCCAATTTACTCACTCTGAGGCCTTAAAAAGTGTTTTTCCACCACGGGAAGTGAATTAAATAACATTTTGAGGCCTTTATTGTTCAATCAAAAATGCCCAATTTTTGACGAAAGAGATAACCACCCCCTTACGACATGCTTCAGAAACTAAAAAAATGGTCCGGTTTCAAATGTTGCATCTTTGAACTAAAATTCACATTTGTACGTGGATAATCACTTTTAGAGATAAAATGTGATGTTTAAAGTGATTTTCATGACTCCAGAGGCCCTGAACGCAAGATTTGTGGAATGGGTAAATGTGAATGAAAATGGCCAATTTACTCACTCTGAGGCCTTAAAAAGTGTTTCTCCACCACGGAAGTGAATTAAATACCATTTGGAGGGCGTTATTGTTCAATCAAAAATGCCCAATTGTTGACGAAAAAGATAACCACCCCCCCTTACGACATGCTTCAGAAACGAAAAAAATGGTCCGTTTTCAAATGTTGCGTCTTTGAACTAAAATTCCCATTTGTACGTGGATAATCACTTTCATGGATAAAATGAGATGTTTAAAGTGATTTTCATGCTTCCAGGGGCCCTGAACGCAAAATTTGTGGAGTGGGTAAACGTGAATGAGAATGGCCAATTTACTCACTCTGAGGCCTTAAAAAGTGTTTCTCCACCACGGGAAGTGAAATAAATAACATTTGGAGGCCTTTATTGTTCAATCAAAAATGCCCAATTTTTGACGAAAGAGATAACCACCCCCCCTTACGACATGCTTCAGAAACTAAAAAAGTGGTCCATTTTGAAATGTTGCGTCTTTGAACTAACATTCACATTTGTACGTGGATAATCACTTTTAGAGATAAAATGTGATGTTTAAAGTGATTTTCATGACTCCACGGGCCCTGAACGCAGGATTTGTGAAATGGGTAAATGTGAATGAAAATGGCCAATTTACTCACTCTGAGGCCTTAAAAAGTGTTTCTCCACCACGGAAGTGAATTAAATACCATTTGGAGGTTTTTATTGTTCAATCAAAAATGCCCAATTTTTGACGAAAGAGATAACCAACCTCCTTACGACATGCTTCAGAAACTAAAAAAATGATCAGTTTTCAAATGTTGCGTCTTTGAACTAAAATTCACATTTGTACGTGGATAATCACTTTTAGAGATAAAATGTGATGTTTAAAGTGATTTTCATGACTCCAGGGGCCCTGAACGCAAGATTTGTGGAATGGGTAAACGTGAATGAAAATGGCCAATTTACTCACTCTGAGGCCTTAAAAAGTGTTTCTCCACCACGGGAAGTGAATTAAATAACATTTTGAGGCCTTTATTGTTCAATCAAAAATGCCCAATTTTTGACGAAAGAGATAACCACCCCCTTACGACATGCTTCAGAAACTAAAAAAATGGTCCGGTTTCAAATGTTGCATCTTTGAACTAAAATTCACATTTGTACGTGGATAATCACTTTTAGAGATAAAATGTGATGTTTAAAGTGATTTTCATGACTCCAGGGGCCCTGAACGCAAGATTTGTGGAATGGGTAAATGTGAATGAAAATGGCCAATTTACTCACTCTGAGGCCTTAAAAAGTGTTTCTCCACCACGGAAGTGAATTGAATACCATTTGGAGGGCGTTATTGTTCAATCAAAAATGCCCAATTGTTGACGAAAAAGATAACCACCCCCCCTTACGACATGCTTCAGAAACTAAAAAAATGGTCCGTTTTCAAATGTTGCGTCTTTGAACTAAAATTCCCATTTGTACGTGGATAATCACTTTCATGGATAAAATGAGATGTTTAAAGTGATTTTCATGCTTCCAGGGGCCCTGAACGCAAAATTTGTGGAGTGGGTAAACGTGAATGAGAATGGCCAATTTACTCACTCTGAGGCCTTAAAAAGTGTTTCTCCACCACGGAAAGTGAATTAAATAACATTTGGAGGCCTTTATTGTTCAATCAAAAATGCCCAATTGTTGACGAAAGAGATAACCACCCACCCCTTACGACATGCTTCAGAAAACTAAAAAAATGGTCCGTTTTCAAATGTTGCGTCTTTGAACTAAAATTCACATTTGTACGTGGATAATCACTTTTAGAGACAAAATTAGATGTTTAAAATTGATTTTCATGCTTCCAGGGGCCCTGAATGCAAAATTTGTGGAATGGGTAAATGTGAATGAAAATGGCCAATTTACTCACTCTGAGGCCTTAAAAAGTGTTTCTCCACCACGGGAAGTGAAATAAAAACCATTTGGAGGCCTTTATTGTTTAATCAAAAATGCCTGATTTTTGACGAAAGAGATATCCACCCCCCTTACGACATGCTCCAGAAACTAAAAAAAAGGTCCATTTTGAAATGTTGCGTCTTTGAACTAACATTCATATTTGTACGTGGATAATCTGTTTTAGAGATAAAATGTGATGTTTAAAGTGATTTTCATGACTCCAGGGGCCCTGAACGCAAAATTTGTGGAATGGGTAAATGTGAATGAAAATGGCCAATTTACTCACTCTGAGGCCTTAAAAAGTGTTTCTCCACCACGGGAAGTGAAATAAATAACATTAGGAGGTCTTTATTGTTCAATCAAAAATGCCCAATTTTTGACGAAAGAGATAACCAACCCCCTTACGACATGCTTCAGAAACTAAAAAAATGATCCGTTTTCAAATGTTGCGTCTTTGAACTAAAATTCACATTTGTACGTGGATAATCACTTTTAGAGATAAAATGTGATGTTTAAAGTGATTTTCATGACTCCAGGGGCCCTGAACGCAAGATTTGTGGAATGGGTAAACGTGAATGAAAATGGCCAATTTACTCACTCTGAGGCCTTAAAAAGTGTTTTTCCACCACGGGAAGTGAATTAAATAACATTTTGAGGCCTTTATTGTTCAATCAAAAATGCCCAATTTTTGACGAAAGAGATAACCACCCCCTTACGACATGCTTCAGAAACTAAAAAAATGGTCCGGTTTCAAATGTTGCATCTTTGAACTAAAATTCACATTTGTACGTGGATAATCACTTTTAGAGATAAAATGTGATGTTTAAAGTGATTTTCATGACTCCAGAGGCCCTGAACGCAAGATTTGTGGAATGGGTAAATGTGAATGAAAATGGCCAATTTACTCACTCTGAGGCCTTAAAAAGTGTTTCTCCACCACGGAAGTGAATTAAATACCATTTGGAGGGCGTTATTGTTCAATCAAAAATGCCCAATTGTTGACGAAAAAGATAACCACCCCCCCTTACGACATGCTTCAGAAACGAAAAAAATGGTCCGTTTTCAAATGTTGCGTCTTTGAACTAAAATTCCCATTTGTACGTGGATAATCACTTTCATGGATAAAATGAGATGTTTAAAGTGATTTTCATGCTTCCAGGGGCCCTGAACGCAAAATTTGTGGAGTGGGTAAACGTGAATGAGAATGGCCAATTTACTCACTCTGAGGCCTTAAAAAGTGTTTCTCCACCACGGGAAGTGAAATAAATAACATTTGGAGGCCTTTATTGTTCAATCAAAAATGCCCAATTTTTGACGAAAGAGATAACCACCCCCCCTTACGACATGCTTCAGAAAATAAAAAAGTGGTCCATTTTGAAATGTTGCGTCTTTGAACTAACATTCACATTTGTACGTGGATAATCACTTTTAGAGATAAAATGTGATGTTTAAAGTGATTTTCATGACTCCACGGGCCCTGAACGCAGGATTTGTGAAATGGGTAAATGTGAATGAAAATGGCCAATTTACTCACTCTGAGGCCTTAAAAAGTGTTTCTCCACCACGGAAGTGAATTAAATACCATTTGGAGGTCTTTATTGTTCAATCAAAAATGCCCAATTTTTGACGAAAGAGATAACCAACCCCCTTACGACATGCTTCAGAAACTAAAAAAATGATCAGTTTTCAAATGTTGCGTCTTTGAACTAAAATTCACATTTGTACGTGGATAATCACTTTTAGAGATAAAATGTGATGTTTAAAGTGATTTTCATGACTCCAGGGGCCCTGAACGCAAGATTTGTGGAATGGGTAAACGTGAATGAAAATGGCCAATTTACTCACTCTGAGGCCTTAAAAAGTGTTTCTCCACCACGGGAAGTGAATTAAATAACATTTTGAGGCCTTTATTGTTCAATCAAAAATGCCCAATTTTTGACGAAAGAGATAACCACCCCCTTACGACATGCTTCAGAAACTAAAAAAATGGTCCGGTTTCAAATGTTGCATCTTTGAACTAAAATTCACATTTGTACGTGGATAATCACTTTTAGAGATAAAATGTGATGTTTAAAGTGATTTTCATGACTCCAGGGGCCCTGAACGCAAGATTTGTGGAATGGGTAAATGTGAATGAAAATGGCCAATTTACTCACTCTGAGGCCTTAAAAAGTGTTTCTCCACCACGGAAGTGAATTAAATACCATTTGGAGGGCGTTATTGTTCAATCAAAAATGCCCAATTGTTGACGACAAAGATAACCACCCCCCCTTACGACATGCTTCAGAAACGAAAAAAATGGTCCGTTTTCAAATGTTGCGTCTTTGAACTAAAATTCCCATTTGTACGTGGATAATCACTTTCATGGATAAAATGAGATGTTTAAAGTGATTTTCATGCTTCCAGGGGCCCTGAACGCAAAATTTGTGGAGTGGGTAAACGTGAATGAGAATGGCCAATTTACTCACTCTGAGGCCTTAAAAAGTGTTTCTCCACCACGGGAAGTGAAATAAATAACATTTGGAGGCCTTTATTGTTCAATCAAAAATGCCCAATTTTTGACGAAAGAGATAACCACCCCCCCTTACGACATGCTTCAGAAACTAAAAAAATGGTCCATTTTGAAATGTTGCGTCTTTGAACTAACATTCACATTTGTACGTGGATAATCACTTTTAGAGATAAAATGTGATGTTTAAAGTGATTTTCATGACTCCACGGGCCCTGAACGCAGGATTTGTGAAATGGGTAAACGTGAATGAAAATGGCCAATTTACTCACTCTGAGGCCTTAAAAAGTGTTTCTCCATCACGGAAGTGAATTAAATTCCATTTGGAGGGCGTTATTGTTCAATCAAAAATGCCCAATTGTTGACGAAAAAGATAACCAACCCCCTTACGACATGCTTCAGAAACGAAAAATATGGTCCGTTTTCAAATGTTGCGTCTTTGAACTAAAATTCACATTTGTATGTGGATAATCACTTTTAGGGATAAAATGAGATGTTTAAAGTGATTCTCATGCTTCCAGGGGCCCTGAACGCAAAATTTGTGGAGTGGGTAAACGTGAATGAAAATGGCCAATTTACTCACTCTGAGGCCTTAAAAAGTGTTTCTCCACCACGGGAAGTGAATTAAATACCATTTGGAGGCCTTTATTGTTCAATCAAAAATGCCCAATTTTTGACGAAAGAGATAACCACCCCCCTTACGACATGCTTCAGAAACTAAAAAAATGGTCCGTTTTCAAATGTTGCATCTTTGAACTAAAATTCACATTTGTACGCGGATAATCACTTTTAGAGATAAAATGTGATGTTTAAAGTGATTTTCATGACTCCAGGGGCCCTGAACGCAAGATTTGTGGAATGGGTAAATGTGAATGAAAATGGCCAATTTACTCACTCTGAGGCCTTAAAAAGTGTTTCTCCACCACGGGAAGTGAAATAAATAACATTTGGAGGCCTTTATTGTTCAATTAAAAATGCCCAATTTTTGACGAAAGAGATAACCACCCCCCTTACGACATGCTTCAGAAACTAAAAAAATGGTCCGGTTTCAAATGTTGCATCTTTGAACTAAAATTCACATTTGTACGTGGATAATCACTTTTAGAGATAAAATGTGATGTTTAAAGTGATTTTCATGACTCCAGGGGCCCTGAACGCAAGATTTGTGGAATGGGTAAATGTGAATGAAAATGGCCAATTTACTCACTCTGAGGCCTTAAAAAGTGTTTCTCCAACACGGGAAGTGAATTAAATACCATTTGGAGGCCTTTATTGTTCAACCAAAAATGCCCAATTTTTGACGAAAGAGATAACCACCCCCCCTACGACATGCTCCAGAAACTTAAAAAAAGGTCCATTTTCAAATGTTGCGTCTTTGAACTAACATTCACATTTGTACGTGGATAATCACTTTTAGAAATAAAATGTGATGTTTAAAGTGATTTTCATGACTCCAGGGGCCCTGAACGCAAGATTTGTGGAATGGGTAAACGTGAATGAAAATGGCCAATTTACTCACTCTGATGCCTTAAAAAGTGTTTCTCCACCACGGGAAGTGAATTAAATAACATTTGGAGGCCTTTATTGTTCATTTAAAAATGCCCAATTGTTGACGAAAGAGATAACCACCCCCCCTTACGACAAGCTTCAGAAAACTAAAAAAATGGTCCGTTTTCAAATGTTGCGTCTTTGAACTAAAATTCACATTTGTACGTGGATAATCACTTTTAGAGTCAAAATTAGATGTTTAAAATTGATTTTCATGCTTCCAGGGGCCCTGAATGCAAAATTTGTGGAATGGGTAAATGTGAATGAAAATGGCCAATTTACTCACTCTGAGGCCTTAAAAAGTGTTTCTCCACCACGGGAAGTGAAATAAATAACATTTGGAGGCCTTTATTGTTTAATCAAAAATGCCTGATTTTTGACGAAAGAGATATCCACCCCCCTTACGACATGCTCCAGAAACTAAAAAAAAGGTCCATTTTGAAATGTTGTGTCTTTGAACTAACATTCATATTTGTACGTGGATAATCTGTTTTAGAGATAAAATGTGATGTTTAAAGTGATTTTCATGACTCCAGGGGCCCTGAACGCAAAATTTGTGGAATGGGTAAATGTGAATGAAAATGGCCAATTTACTCACTCTGAGGCCTTAAAAAGTGTTTCTCCACCACGGGAAGTGAATTAAATACCATTTGGAGGCCTTTATTGTTCAATCAAAAATGCCCAATTTTTGACGAAAGAGATAACCACCCCCCTTACGACATGCTTCAGAAACTAAAAAAATGGTCCGTTTTCAAATGTTGCGTCTTTGAACTAAAATTCACATTTGTACGTGGATAATCACTTTTAGAGATAAAATGTGATGTTTAAAGAGATTTTCATGACTTCAGGGGCCCTGAAAGCAAGATTTGTGGAATGGGTAAACGTGAATGAAAATGGCCAATTTACTCACTCTGAGGCTTTAAAAAGTGTTCCTTCACCACGGGAAGTGAATTAAAAGACATTTGGAGGCCTTTATTGTGCAATCAAAAATGCCCAATTTTTGACGAAAGGGATAACCACCCCCCTTACGACATGCTTCAGAAACTAAAAAAATGGTCCGTTTTCAAATGTTGCGTCTTTGAACTAAAATTCACATTTGTACGTGGATAATCACTTTTAGAGATAAAATGTGATGTTTAAAGAGATTTTCATGACTTCAGGGGCCCTGAAAGCAAGATTTGTGGAATGGGTAAACGTGAATGAAAATGGCCAATTTACTCACTCTGAGGCTTTAAAAAGTGTTCCTCCACCACGGGAAGTGAATTAAAAGACATTTGGAGGCCTTTATTGTGCAATCAAAAATGCCCAATTTTTGACGAAAGGGATAACCACCCCCCTTACGACATGCTTCAGAAACTAAAAAAATGGTCCGTTTTCAAATGTTGCGTCTTTGAACTAAAATTCACATTTGTACGTGGATAATCACTTTTAGAGATAAAATGTGATGTTTAAAGTGATTTTCATGACTTCAGGGGCCCTGAACGCAAAATTTGTGGAATGGGTAAATGTGAATGAAAATGGCCAATTTACTCACTCTGAGGCCTTAAAAAGTGTTTCTCCACCACGGGAAGTGAATTAAATACCATTTGGAGGCCTTTATTGTTCAATCAAAAATGCCCAATTTTTGACGAAAGAGATAACCACCCCCCCTTACGACATGCTTCAGAAACTAAAAGAATGGTCCGTTATCAAATGTTGCGTCTTTGAACTAAAATTCACATTTGTACGTGGATAATCACTTTTAGGGATAAAATGAGATGTTTAAAGTGATTTTCATGCTTCCAGGGGCCCTGGACGCAAAATTTGTGGAGTGGGTAAACGTGAATGAAAATGGCCAATTTACTCACTCTGAGGCCTTAAAAAGTGTTTCTCCACCACGGGAAGTGAAATAAATAACATTTGGAGGTCTTTATTGTTCAATCAAAAATGCCCAATTTTTGACGAAAGAGATAACCACCCCCCCTTACGACATGCTTCAGAAACTAAAAAAATGGTCCCTTTTGAAATGTTGCGTCTTTGAACTAACATTCACATTTGTACGTGGATAATCACTTTTAGAGATAAAATGTGATGTTTAAAGTGATTTTCATGACTCCATGGGCCCTGAACGCACGATTTGTGAAATGGGTAAACGTGAATGAAAATGGCCAATTTACTCACTCTGAGGCCTTAAAAAGTGTTTCTCCACCACGGAAGTGAATTAAATACCATTTGGAGGGCGTTATTGTTCAATCAAAAATGCCCAATTGTTGACGAAAAAGATAACCAACCCCCTTACGACATGCTTCAGAAACGAAAAAAATGGTCCGTTTTCAAATGTTGCGTCTTTGAACTAAAATTCACATTTGTACGTGGATAATCACTTTTAGGGATAAAATGAGATGTTTAAAGTGATTTTCATGCTTCCAGGGGCCCTGAACGCAAAATTTGTGGAGTGGGTAAACGTGAATGAAAATGGCCAATTTACTCACTCTGAGGCCTTAAAAAGTGTTTCTCCACCACGGGAAGTGAATTAAATACCATTTGGAGGCCTTTATTGTTCAATCAAAAATGCCCAATTTTTGACGAAAGAGATAACCACCCCCCTTACGACATGCTTCAGAAACTAAAAAAATGGTCCGTTTTCAAATGTTGCATCTTTGAACTAAAATTCACATTTGTACGCGGATAATCACTTTTAGAGATAAAATGTGATGTTTAAAGTGATTTTCATGACTCCAGGGGCCCTGAACGCAAGATTTGTGGAATGGGTAAATGTGAATGAAAATGGCCAATTTACTCACTCTGAGGCCTTTAAAAGTGTTTCTCCACCACGGGAAGTGAAATAAATAACATTTGGAGGCCTTTATTGTTCAATCAAAAATGCCCAATTTTTGACGAAAGAGATAACCGCCCCCCTTACGACATACTTCAGAAACTAAAAAAATGGTCCGGTTTCAAATGTTGCATCTTTGAACTAAAATTCACATTTGTACGTGGATAATCACTTTTAGAGATAAAATGTGATGTTTAAAGTGATTTTCATGACTCCAGGGGCCCTGAACGCAAGATTTGTGGAATGGGTAAATGTGAATGAAAATGGCCAATTTACTCACTCTGAGGCCTTAAAAAGTGTTTCTCCACCACGGAAGTGAATTAAATACCATTTGGAGGGCGTTATTGTTCAATCAAAAATGCCCAATTGTTGACGAAAAAGATAACCACCCCCCCTTACGACATGCTTCAGAAACGAAAAAAATGGTCCGTTTTCAAATGTTGCGTCTTTGAACTAAAATTCCCATTTGTACGTGGATAATCACTTTCATGGATAAAATGAGATGTTTAAAGTGATTTTCATGCTTCCAGGGGCCCTGAACGCAAAATTTGTGGAGTGGGTAAACGTGAATGAGAATGGCCAATTTACTCACTCTGAGGCCTTAAAAAGTGTTTCTCCACCACGGGAAGTGAAATAAATAACATTTGGAGGCCTTTATTGTTCAATCAAAAATGCCCAATTTTTGACGAAAGAGATAACCACCCCCCCTTACGACATGCTTCAGAAACTAAAAAAATGGTCCATTTTGAAATGTTGCGTCTTTGAACTAACATTCACATTTGTACGTGGATAATCACTTTTAGAGATAAAATGTGATGTTTAAAGTGATTTTCATGACTCCACGGGCCCTGAACGCAGGATTTGTGAAATGGGTAAACGTGAATGAAAATGGCCAATTTACTCACTCTGAGGCCTTAAAAAGTGTTTCTCCATCACGGAAGTGAATTAAATACCATTTGGAGGGCGTTATTGTTCAATCAAAAATGCCCAATTGTTGACGAAAAAGATAACCAACCCCCTTACGACATGCTTCAGAAACGAAAAAAATGGTCCGTTTTCAAATGTTGCGTCTTTGAACTAAAATTCACATTTGTATGTGGATAATCACTTTTAGGGATAAAATGAGATGTTTAAAGTGATTCTCATGCTTCCAGGGGCCCTGAACGCAAAATTTGTGGAGTGGGTAAATGTGAATGAAAATGGCCAATTTACTCACTCTGAGGCCTTAAAAAGTGTTTCTCCACCACGGGAAGTGAATTAAATACCATTTGGAGGCCTTTATTGTTCAATCAAAAATGCCCAATTTTTGACGAAAGAGATAACCACCCCCCTTACGACATGCTTCAGAAACTAAAAAAATGGTCCGTTTTCAAATGTTGCATCTTTGAACTAAAATTCACATTTGTACGCGGATAATCACTTTTAGAGATAAAATGTGATGTTTAAAGTGATTTTCATGACTCCAGGGGCCCTGAACGCAAGATTTGTGGAATGGGTAAATGTGAATGAAAATGGCCAATTTACTCACTCTGAGGCCTTAAAAAGTGTTTCTCCACCACGGGAAGTGAATTAAATACCATTTGGAGGCCTTTATTGTTCAATCAAAAATGCCCAATTTTTGACGAAAGAGATAACCACCCCCCCTTACGACATGCTTCAGAAACTAAAAAAATGGTCCGTTTTCAAATGTTGCGTCTTTGAACTAAAATTCACATTTGTACGTGGATAATCACTTTTAGAGATAAAATGTGATGTTTAAAGAGATTTTCATGACTTCAGGGGCCCTGAAAGCAAGATTTGTGGAATGGGTAAACGTGAATGAAAATGGCCAATTTACTCACTCTGAGGCTTTAAAAAGTGTTCCTCCACCACGGGAAGTGAATTAAAAGACATTTGGAGGCCTTTATTGTTCAATCAAAAATGCCCAATTTTTGACGAAAGGGATAACCACCCCCCTTACGACATGCTTCAGAAACTAAAAAAATGGTCCGTTTTCAAATGTTGCGTCTTTGAACTAAAATTCACATTTGTACGTGGATAATCACTTTTAGAGATAAAATGTGATGTTTAAAGTGATTTTCATGACTTCAGGGGCCCTGAACGCAAAATTTGTGGAATGGGTAAATGTGAATGAAAATGGCCAATTTACTCACTCTGAGGCCTTAAAAAGTGTTTCTCCACCACGGGAAGTGAAATAAATACCATTTGGAGGCCTTTATTGTTCAATCAAAAATGCCCAATTTTTGACGAAAGAGATAACCACCCCCCCTTACGACATGCTTCAGAAACTAAAAAAATGGTCCGTTATCAAATGTTGCGTCTTTGAACTAAAATTCACATTTGTACGTGGATAATCACTTTTAGGGATAAAATGAGATGTTTAAAGTGATTTTCATGCTTCCAGGGGCCCTGGACGCAAAATTTGTGGAGTGGGTAAACGTGAATGAAAATGGCCAATTTACTCACTCTGAGGCCTTAAAAAGTGTTTCTCCACCACGGGAAGTGAAATAAATACCATTTGGAGGTCTTTATTGTTCAATCAAAAATGCCCAATTTTTGACGAAAGAGATAACCACCCCCCCTTACGACATGCTTCAGAAACTAAAAAAATGGTCCCTTTTGAAATGTTGCGTCTTTGAACTAACATTCACATTTGTACGTGGATAATCACTTTTAGAGATAAAATGTGATGTTTAAAGTGATTTTCATGACTCCACGGGCCCTGAACGCACGATTTGTGAAATGGGTAAACGTGAATGAAAATGGCCAATTTACTCACTCTGAGGCCTTAAAAAGTGTTTCTCCACCACGGGAAGTGAATTAAATACCATTTGGAGGCCTTTATTGTTCAATCAAAAATGCCCAATTTTTGACGAAAGAGATAACCACCCCCCTTACGACATGCTTCAGAAACTAAAAAAATGGTCCGTTTTCAAATGTTGCATCTTTGAACTAAAATTCACATTTGTACGCGGATAATCACTTTTAGAGATAAAATGTGATGTTTAAAGTGATTTTCATGACTCCAGGGGCCCTGAACGCAAGATTTGTGGAATGGGTAAATGTGAATGAAAATGGCCAATTTACTCACTCTGAGGCCTTTAAAAGTGTTTCTCCACCACGGGAAGTGAAATAAATAACATTTGGAGGCCTTTATTGTTCAATCAAAAATGCCCAATTTTTGACGAAAGAGATAACCACCCCCCTTACGACATGCTTCAGAAACTAAAAAAATGGTCCGGTTTCAAATGTTGCGTCTTTGAACTAAAATTCACATTTGTTCGTGGATAATCACTTTTAGAGATAAAATGAGATGTTTAAAGTGATTTTCATGCTTCCAGGGGATATGAACGCAAAATTTGTGGAATGGGTAAACGTGAATGAAAAGGGCCAATTTACTCACTCTGAGGCCTTAAAAAGTGTTTCTCCACCACGGGAAGTGAAATAAATAACATTTTTAGGACTTCATTGTTCAATCAAAAATGCCCAATTTTTGACGAAAGAGATAACCACCCCCCTTACGACGTGCTTCAGAAACTAAAAAAATGGTCCGTTTTCAAATGTTGCGTCTTTGAACTAAAATTCACATTTGTACGTGGATAATCACTTTTAGAGATAAAATGAGATGTTTAAAGTGATTTTCATGCTTCCAGGGGCCCTGAACGCAAGATTTGTGGAATGGGTAAACGTGAATGAAAATGGCCAATTTTCTCACTCTGAGGCCTTAAAAAGTGTTTCTCCACCACGGGAAGTGAATTAAATAACATTTTTAGGCCTTTATTGTTCAATCAAAAATGCCCAATTTTTGACGAAAGAGATAACCACCCCCCCTTACGACATGCTCCAGAAACTAAAAAAATGTGCCTGTTTCAAATGTTGCGTCTTTGAACTAAAATTCACATTTGTACGTGGATAATCACTTTTAGAGATAAAATGAGATGTTTAAAGTGATTTTCATGCTTCCAGGGGCCCTGAACGCAAAATTTGTGGAATGGGTAAACATGAATGAAAATGGCCAATTTACTCACTCTGAGGCCTTAAAAATTGTTTCTCCACCACGGGAAGTGAAATAAATAACATTTGGAGGCCTTTATTGTTCAATCAAAAATGCCCAATTTTTGACGAAAGAGATAACCACCCCCCCCTTACCACATGCTTCAGAAACTAAAAAAATGGTCTGTTTTCAAATGTTGCGTCTTTGAACTAAAATTCACATTTGTACGTGGATAATCACTTTTAGAGATAAAATGAGATGTTTAAAGTGATTTTCATGCTTCCAGGGGCCCTGAACGCAAGATTTGTGGAATGGGTAAACGTGAATGAAAATGGCCAATTTACTCACTCTGAGGCCTTAAAAAGTGTTTATCCACCTCGGGAAGTGAAATAAATAACATTTGGAGGCCTTTATTGTTCAATCAAAAATGCCCAATTTTTGACGAAAGAGATAACCACCCCCTTACGACATGCTTCAGAAACTAAAAAAATGGTCCGGTTTCAAATGTTGCATCTTTGAACTAAAATTCACATTTGTACGTGGATAATCACTTTTAGAGATAAAATGTGATGTTTAAAGTGATTTTCATGACTCCAGGGGCCCTGAACGCAAGATTTGTGGAATGGGTAAATGTGAATGAAAATGGCCAATTTACTCACTCTGAGGCCTTAAAAAGTGTTTCTCCACCACGGAAGTGAATTAAATACCATTTGGAGGGCGTTATTGTTCAATCAAAAATGCCCAATTGTTGACGACAAAGATAACCACCCCCCCTTACGACATGCTTCAGAAACTAAAAAAATGGTCCATTTTGAAATGTTGCGTCTTTGAACTAACATTCACATTTGTACGTGGATAATCACTTTTAGAGATAAAATGTGATGTTTAAAGTGATTTTCATGACTCCACGGGCCCTGAACGCAGGATTTGTGAAATGGGTAAACGTGAATGAAAATGGCCAATTTACTCACTCTGAGGCCTTAAAAAGTGTTTCTCCATCACGGAAGTGAATTAAATTCCATTTGGAGGGCGTTATTGTTCAATCAAAAATGCCCAATTGTTGACGAAAAAGATAACCAACCCCCTTACGACATGCTTCAGAAACGAAAAATATGGTCCGTTTTCAAATATTGCGTCTTTGAACTAAAATTCACATTTGTATGTGGATAATCACTTTTAGGGATAAAATGAGATGTTTAAAGTGATTCTCATGCTTCCAGGGGCCCTGAACGCAAAATTTGTGGAGTGGGTAAACGTGAATGAAAATGGCCAATTTACTCACTCTGAGGCCTTAAAAAGTGTTTCTCCACCACGGGAAGTGAATTAAATACCATTTGGAGGCCTTTATTGTTCAATCAAAAATGCCCAATTTTTGACGAAAGAGATAACCACCCCCCTTACGACATGCTTCAGAAACTAAAAAAATGGTCCGTTTTCAAATGTTGCATCTTTGAACTAAAATTCACATTTGTACGCGGATAATCACTTTTAGAGATAAAATGTAATGTTTAAAGTGATTTTCATGACTCCAGGGGCCCTGAACGCAAGATTTGTGGAATGGGTAAATGTGAATGAAAATGGCCAATTTACTCACTCTGAGGCCTTAAAAAGTGTTTCTCCACCACGGGAAGTGAAATAAATAACATTTGGAGGCCTTTATTGTTCAATTAAAAATGCCCAATTTTTGACGAAAGAGATAACCACCCCCCTTACGACATGCTTCAGAAACTAAAAAAATGGTCCGGTTTCAAATGTTGCATCTTTGAACTAAAATTCACATTTGTACGTGGATAATCACTTTTAGAGATAAAATGTGATGTTTAAAGTGATTTTCATGACTCCAGGGGCCCTGAACGCAAGATTTGTGGAATGGGTAAATGTGAATGAAAATGGCCAATTTACTCACTCTGAGGCCTTAAAAAGTGTTTCTCCAACACGGGAAGTGAATTAAATACCATTTGGAGGCCTTTATTGTTCAACCAAAAATGCCCAATTTTTGACGAAAGAGATAACCACCCCCCCTACGACATGCTCCAGAAACTTAAAAAAAGGTCCATTTTCAAATGTTGCGTCTTTGAACTAACATTCACATTTGTACGTGGATAATCACTTTTAGAAATAAAATGTGATGTTTAAAGCGATTTTCATGACTCCAGGGGCCCTGAACGCAAGATTTGTGGAATGGGTAAACGTGAATGAAAATGGCCAATTTACTCACTCTGATGCCTTAAAAAGTGTTTCTCCACCACGGGAAGTGAATTAAATAACATTTGGAGGCCTTTATTGTTCATTTAAAAATGCCCAATTGTTGACGAAAGAGATAACCACCCCCCCTTACGACAAGCTTCAGAAAACTAAAAAAATGGTCCGTTTTCAAATGTTGCGTCTTTGAACTAAAATTCACATTTGTACGTGGATAATCACTTTTAGAGTCAAAATTAGATGTTTAAAATTGATTTTCATGCTTCCAGGGGCCCTGAATGCAAAATTTGTGGAATGGGTAAATGTGAATGAAAATGGCCAATTTACTCACTCTGAGGCCTTAAAAAGTGTTTCTCCACCACGGGAAGTGAAATAAATAACATTTGGAGGCCTTTATTGTTTAATCAAAAATGCCTGATTTTTGACGAAAGAGATATCCACCCCCCTTACGACATGCTCCAGAAACTAAAAAAAAGGTCCATTTTGAAATGTTGTGTCTTTGAACTAACATTCATATTTGTACGTGGATAATCTGTTTTAGAGATAAAATGTGATGTTTAAAGTGATTTTCATGACTCCAGGGGCCCTGAACGCAAAATTTGTGGAATGGGTAAATGTGAATGAAAATGGCCAATTTACTCACTCTGAGGCCTTAAAAAGTGTTTCTCCACCACGGGAAGTGAATTAAATACCATTTGGAGGCCTTTATTGTTCAATCAAAAATGCCCAATTTTTGACGAAAGAGATAACCACCCCCCCTTACGACATGCTTCAGAAACTAAAAAAATGGTCCGTTTTCAAATGTTGCGTCTTTGAACTAAAATTCACATTTGTACGTGGATAATCACTTTTAGAGATAAAATGTGATGTTTAAAGAGATTTTCATGACTTCAGGGGCCCTGAAAGCAAGATTTGTGGAATGGGTAAACGTGAATGAAAATGGCCAATTTACTCACTCTGAGGCTTTAAAAAGTGTTCCTCCACCACGGGAAGTGAATTAAAAGACATTTGGAGGCCTTTATTGTGCAATCAAAAATGCCCAATTTTTGACGAAAGGGATAACCACCCCCCTTACGACATGCTTCAGAAACTAAAAAAATGGTCCGTTTTCAAATGTTGCGTCTTTGAACTAAAATTCACATTTGTACGTGGATAATCACTTTTAGAGATAAAATGTGATGTTTAAAGTGATTTTCATGACTTCAGGGGCCCTGAACGCAAAATTTGTGGAATGGGTAAATGTGAATGAAAATGGCCAATTTACTCACTCTGAGGCCTTAAAAAGTGTTTCTCCACCACGGGAAGTGAATTAAATACCATTTGGAGGCCTTTATTGTTCAATCAAAAATGCCCAATTTTTGACGAAAGAGATAACCACCCCCCCTTACGACATGCTTCAGAAACTAAAAGAATGGTCCGTTATCAAATGTTGCGTCTTTGAACTAAAATTCACATTTGTACGTGGATAATCACTTTTAGGGATAAAATGAGATGTTTAAAGTGATTTTCATGCTTCCAGGGGCCCTGGACGCAAAATTTGTGGAGTGGGTAAACGTGAATGAAAATGGCCAATTTACTCACTCTGAGGCCTTAAAAAGTGTTTCTCCACCACGGGAAGTGAAATAAATAACATTTGGAGGTCTTTATTGTTCAATCAAAAATGCCCAATTTTTGACGAAAGAGATAACCACCCCCCCTTACGACATGCTTCAGAAACTAAAAAAATGGTCCCTTTTGAAATGTTGCGTCTTTGAACTAACATTCACATTTGTACGTGGATAATCACTTTTAGAGATAAAATGTGATGTTTAAAGTGATTTTCATGACTCCATGGGCCCTGAACGCACGATTTGTGAAATGGGTAAACGTGAATGAAAATGGCCAATTTACTCACTCTGAGGCCTTAAAAAGTGTTTCTCCACCACGGAAGTGAATTAAATACCATTTGGAGGGCGTTATTGTTCAATCAAAAATGCCCAATTGTTGACGAAAAAGATAACCAACCCCCTTACGACATGCTTCAGAAACGAAAAAAATGGTCCGTTTTCAAATGTTGCGTCTTTGAACTAAAATTCACATTTGTACGTGGATAATCACTTTTAGGGATAAAATGAGATGTTTAAAGTGATTTTCATGCTTCCAGGGGCCCTGAACGCAAAATTTGTGGAGTGGGTAAACGTGAATGAAAATGGCCAATTTACTCACTCTGAGGCCTTAAAAAGTGTTTCTCCACCACGGGAAGTGAATTAAATACCATTTGGAGGCCTTTATTGTTCAATCAAAAATGCCCAATTTTTGACGAAAGAGATAACCACCCCCCTTACGACATGCTTCAGAAACTAAAAAAATGGTCCGTTTTCAAATGTTGCATCTTTGAACTAAAATTCACATTTGTACGTGGATAATCACTTTTAGAGATAAAATGTGATGTTTAAAGTGATTTTCATGACTCCAGGGGCCCTGAACGCAAGATTTGTGGAATGGGTAAATGTGAATGAAAATGGCCAATTTACTCACTCTGAGGCCTTTAAAAGTGTTTCTCCACCACGGGAAGTGAAATAAATAACATTTGGAGGCCTTTATTGTTCAATCAAAAATGCCCAATTTTTGACGAAAGAGATAACCGCCCCCCTTACGACATGCTTCAGAAACTAAAAAAATGGTCCGGTTTCAAATGTTGCATCTTTGAACTAAAATTCACATTTGTACGTGGATAATCACTTTTAGAGATAAAATGTGATGTTTAAAGTGATTTTCATGACTCCAGGGGCCCTGAACGCAAGATTTGTGGAATGGGTAAATGTGAATGAAAATGGCCAATTTACTCACTCTGAGGCCTTAAAAAGTGTTTCTCCACCACGGAAGTGAATTAAATACCATTTGGAGGGCGTTATTGTTCAATCAAAAATGCCCAATTGTTGACGAAAAAGATAACCACCCCCCCTTACGACATGCTTCAGAAACGAAAAAAATGGTCCGTTTTCAAATGTTGCGTCTTTGAACTAAAATTCCCATTTGTACGTGGATAATCACTTTCATGGATAAAATGAGATGTTTAAAGTGATTTTCATGCTTCCAGGGGCCCTGAACGCAAAATTTGTGGAGTGGGTAAACGTGAATGAGAATGGCCAATTTACTCACTCTGAGGCCTTAAAAAGTGTTTCTCCACCACGGGAAGTGAAATAAATAACATTTGGAGGCCTTTATTGTTCAATCAAAAATGCCCAATTTTTGACGAAAGAGATAACCACCCCCCCTTACGACATGCTTCAGAAACTAAAAAAATGGTCCATTTTGAAATGTTGCGTCTTTGAACTAACATTCACATTTGTACGTGGATAATCACTTTTAGAGATAAAATGTGATGTTTAAAGTGATTTTCATGACTCCACGGGCCCTGAACGCAGGATTTGTGAAATGGGTAAACGTGAATGAAAATGGCCAATTTACTCACTCTGAGGCCTTAAAAAGTGTTTCTCCATCACGGAAGTGAATTAAATACCATTTGGAGGGCGTTATTGTTCAATCAAAAATGCCCAATTGTTGACGAAAAAGATAACCAACCCCCTTACGACATGCTTCAGAAACGAAAAAAATGGTCCGTTTTCAAATGTTGCGTCTTTGAACTAAAATTCACATTTGTATGTGGATAATCACTTTTAGGGATAAAATGAGATGTTTAAAGTGATTCTCATGCTTCCAGGGGCCCTGAACGCAAAATTTGTGGAGTGGGTAAACGTGAATGAAAATGGCCAATTTACTCACTCTGAGGCCTTAAAAAGTGTTTCTCCACCACGGGAAGTGAATTAAATACCATTTGGAGGCCTTTATTGTTCAATCAAAAATGCCCAATTTTTGACGAAAGAGATAACCACCCCCCTTACGACATGCTTCAGAAACTAAAAAAATGGTCCGTTTTCAAATGTTGCATCTTTGAACTAAAATTCACATTTGTACGCGGATAATCACTTTTAGAGATAAAATGTGATGTTTAAAGTGATTTTCATGACTCCAGGGGCCCTGAACGCAAGATTTGTGGAATGGGTAAATGTGAATGAAAATGGCCAATTTACTCACTCTGAGGCCTTAAAAAGTGTTTCTCCACCACGGGAAGTGAAATAAATAACATTTGGAGGCCTTTATTGTTTAATCAAAAATGCCTGATTTTTGACGAAAGAGATATCCACCCCCCTTACGACATGCTCCAGAAACTAAAAAAAAGCTCCATTTTGAAATGTTGCGTCTTTGAACTAACATTCATATTTGTACGTGGATAATCTGTTTTAGAGATAAAATGTGATGTTTAAAGTGATTTTCATGACTCCAGGGGCCCTGAACGCAAAATTTGTGGAATGGGTAAATGTGAATGAAAATGGCCAATTTACTCACTCTGAGGCCTTAAAAAGTGTTTCTCCACCACGGGAAGTGAATTAAATACCATTTGGAGGCCTTTATTGTTCAATCAAAAATGCCCAATTTTTGACGAAAGAGATAACCACCCCCCCTTACGACATGCTTCAGAAACTAAAAAAATGGTCCGTTTTCAAATGTTGCGTCTTTGAACTAAAATTCACATTTGTACGTGGATAATCACTTTTAGAGATAAAATGTGATGTTTAAAGAGATTTTCATGACTTCAGGGGCCCTGAAAGCAAGATTTGTGGAATGGGTAAACGTGAATGAAAATGGCCAATTTACTCACTCTGAGGCTTTAAAAAGTGTTCCTCCACCACGGGAAGTGAATTAAAAGACATTTGGAGGCCTTTATTGTTCAATCAAAAATGCCCAATTTTTGACGAAAGGGATAACCACCCCCCTTACGACATGCTTCAGAAACTAAAAAAATGGTGCGTTTTCAAATGTTGCGTCTTTGAACTAAAATTCACATTTGTACGTGGATAATCACTTTTAGAGATAAAATGTGATGTTTAAAGTGATTTTCATGACTTCAGGGGCCCTGAACGCAAAATTTGTGGAATGGGTAAATGTGAATGAAAATGGCCAATTTACTCACTCTGAGGCCTTAAAAAGTGTTTCTCCACCACGGGAAGTGAAATAAATACCATTTGGAGGCCTTTATTGTTCAATCAAAAATGCCCAATTTTTGACGAAAGAGATAACCACCCCCCCTTACGACATGCTTCAGAAACTAAAAAAATGGTCCGTTATCAAATGTTGCGTCTTTGAACTAAAATTCACATTTGTACGTGGATAATCACTTTTAGGGATAAAATGAGATGTTTAAAGTGATTTTCATGCTTCCAGGGGCCCTGGACGCAAAATTTGTGGAGTGGGTAAACGTGAATGAAAATGGCCAATTTACTCACTCTGAGGCCTTAAAAAGTGTTTCTCCACCACGGGAAGTGAAATAAATACCATTTGGAGGTCTTTATTGTTCAATCAAAAATGCCCAATTTTTGACGAAAGAGATAACCACCCCCCCTTACGACATGCTTCAGAAACTAAAAAAATGGTCCCTTTTGAAATGTTGCGTCTTTGAACTAACATTCACATTTGTACGTGGATAATCACTTTTAGAGATAAAATGTGATGTTTAAAGTGATTTTCATGACTCCACGGGCCCTGAACGCACGATTTGTGAAATGGGTAAACGTGAATGAAAATGGCCAATTTACTCACTCTGAGGCCTTAAAAAGTGTTTCTCCACCACGGGAAGTGAATTAAATACCATTTGGAGGCCTTTATTGTTCAATCAAAAATGCCCAATTTTTGACGAAAGAGATAACCACCCCCCTTACGACATGCTTCAGAAACTAAAAAAATGGTCCGTTTTCAAATGTTGCATCTTTGAACTAAAATTCACATTTGTACGCGGATAATCACTTTTAGAGATAAAATGTGATGTTTAAAGTGATTTTCATGACTCCAGGGGCCCTGAACGCAAGATTTGTGGAATGGGTAAATGTGAATGAAAATGGCCAATTTACTCACTCTGAGGCCTTTAAAAGTGTTTCTCCACCACGGGAAGTGAAATAAATAACATTTGGAGGCCTTTATTGTTCAATCAAAAAGGCCCAATTTTTGACGAAAGAGATAACCACCCCCCTTACGACATGCTTCAGAAACTAAAAAAATGGTCCGGTTTCAAATGTTGCGTCTTTGAACTAAAATTCACATTTGTTCGTGGATAATCACTTTTAGAGATAAAATGAGATGTTTAAAGTGATTTTCATGCTTCCAGGGGCCCTGAACGCAAAATTTGTGGAATGGGTAAACGTGAATGAAAATGGCCAATTTACTCACTCTGAGGCCTTAAAAAGTGTTTATCCACCTCGGGAAGTGAAATAAATAACATTTGGAGGCCTTTATTGTTCAATCAAAAATGCCCAATTTTTGACAAAAGAGATAACCACCCCCCCTTACGACATGCTTCAGAAACTAAAAAAATGGTCCGTTTTCAAATGTTGCGTCTTTGAACTAAAATTCACATTTGTACGTGGATAATCACTTTTAGAGATAAAATGAGATGTTTAAAGTGATTTTCATGCTTCCAGGGGATATGAACGCAAAATTTGTGGAATGGGTAAACGTGAATGAAAAGGGCCAATTTACTCACTCTGAGGCCTTAAAAAGTGTTTCTCCACCACGGGAAGTGAAATAAATAACATTTTTAGGCCTTCATTGTTCAATCAAAAATGCCCAATTTTTGACGAAAGAGATAACCACCCCCCTTACGACGTGCTTCAGAAACTAAAAAAATGGTCCGTTTTCAAATGTTGCGTCTTTGAACTAAAATTCACATTTGTACGTGGATAATCACTTTTAGAGATAAAATGAGATGTTTAAAGTGATTTTCATGCTTCCAGGGGCCCTGAACGCAAGATTTGTGGAATGGGTAAACGTGAATGAAAATGGCCAATTTTCTCACTCTGAGGCCTTAAAAAGTGTTTCTCCACCACGGGAAGTGAATTAAATAACATTTTTAGGCCTTTATTGTTCAATCAAAAATGCCCAATTTTTGACGAAAGAGATAACCACCCCCCCTTACGACATGCTCCAGAAACTAAAAAAATGTGCCTGTTTCAAATGTTGCGTCTTTGAACTAAAATTCACATTTGTACGTGGATAATCACTTTTAGAGATAAAATGAGATGTTTAAAGTGATTTTCATGCTTCCAGGGGCCCTGAACGCAAAATTTGTGGAATGGGTAAACATGAATGAAAATGGCCAATTTACTCACTCTGAGGCCTTAAAAAGTGTTTCTCCACCACGGGAAGTGAAATAAATAACATTTGGAGGCCTTTATTGTTCAATCAAAAATGCCCAATTTTTGACGAAAGAGATAACCACCCCCCCTTACCACATGCTTCAGAAACTAAAAAAATGGTCTGTTTTCAAATGTTGCGTCTTTGAACTAAAATTCACATTTGTACGTGGATAATCACTTTTAGAGATAAAATGAGATGTTTAAAGTGATTTTCATGCTTCCAGGGGCCCTGAACGCAAGATTTGTGGAATGGGTAAACGTGAATGAAAATGGCCAATTTACTCACTCTGAGGCCTTAAAAAGTGTTTATCCACCTCGGGAAGTGAAATAAATAACATTTGGAGGCCTTTATTGTTCAATCAAAAATGCCCAATTTTTGACGAAAGAGATAACCACCCCCCCTTACGACATGCTTCAGAAACTAAAAAAATGGTCCGTTTTCAAATGGTGCGTCTTTGAACTAAAATTCACATTTGTACGTGGATAATCACTTTTAGAGATAAAATGAGATGTTTAAAGTGATTTGCATTCTTCCAGGGGCCCTGAACGCAAGATTTGTGGAATGGGTAAACGTGAATGAAAATGGCCAATTTACTCACTCTGAGGCCTTAAAAAGTGTTTCTCCACCACGGGAAGTGAATTAAATTACATTTTTAGGCCTTTATTGTTCAATCAAAAATGACAAATTTTCGACAAAAGAGATAACCACCCCCCCTTACGACATGCTTCAGAAACTAAAAAAATGGTCAATTTTCAAATGTTGCGTCTTTGAACTAAAATTCACATTTGTACGTGGATAATCACTTTTAGAGATAAAATGAGATGTTTAAAGTGATTTTCATGCTTCCAGGGGCCCTGAACGCAAGATTTGTGGAATGGGTAAACGTGAATGAGAATGGCCAATTTACTCACTCTGAGGCCTTAAAAAGTGTTTCTCCACCACGGGAAGTGAAATAAATAACATTTGGAGGCCTTTATTGTTCAATCAAAAATGCCCAATTTTGACGAAAGAGATAACCACCCCCCCTTACGACATGCTTCAGAAACTAAAAAAATGGTCCATTTTGAAATGTTGCGTCTTTGAACTAACATTCACATTTGTACGTGGATAATCACTTTTAGAGATAAAATGTGATGTTTAAAGTGATTTTCATGACTCCACGGGCCCTGAACGCAGGATTTGTGAAATGGGTAAACGTGAATGAAAATGGCCAATTTACTCACTCTGAGGCCTTAAAAAGTGTTTCTCCATCACGGAAGTGAATTAAATACCATTTGGAGGGCGTTATTGTTCAATCAAAAATGCCCAATTGTTGACGAAAAAGATAACCAACCCCCTTACGACATGCTTCAGAAACGAAAAAAATGGTCCGTTTTCAAATGTTGCGTCTTTGAACTAAAATTCACATTTGTATGTGGATAATCACTTTTAGGGATAAAATGAGATGTTTAAAGTGATTCTCATGCTTCCAGGGGCCCTGAACGCAAAATTTGTGGAGTGGGTAAACGTGAATGAAAATGGCCAATTTACTCACTCTGAGGCCTTAAAAAGTGTTTCTCCACCACGGGAAGTGAATTAAATACCATTTGGAGGCCTTTATTGTTCAATCAAAAATGCCCAATTTTTGACGAAAGAGATAACCACCCCCCTTACGACATGCTTCAGAAACTAAAAAAATGGTCCGTTTTCAAATGTTGCATCTTTGAACTAAAATTCACATTTGTACGCGGATAATCACTTTTAGAGATAAAATGTGATGTTTAAAGTGATTTTCATGACTCCAGGGGCCCTGAACGCAAGATTTGTGGAATGGGTAAATGTGAATGAAAATGGCCAATTTACTCACTCTGAGGCCTTAAAAAGTGTTTCTCCACCACGGGAAGTGAATTAAATACCATTTGGAGGCCTTTATTGTTCAATCAAAAATGCCCAATTTTTGACGAAAGAGATAACCACCCCCCCTTACGACATGCTTCAGAAACTAAAAAAATGGTCCGTTTTCAAATGTTGCGTCTTTGAACTAAAATTCACATTTGTACGTGGATAATCACTTTTAGAGATAAAATGTGATGTTTAAAGAGATTTTCATGACTTCAGGGGCCCTGAAAGCAAGATTTGTGGAATGGGTAAACGTGAATGAAAATGGCCAATTTACTCACTCTGAGGCTTTAAAAAGTGTTCCTCCACCACGGGAAGTGAATTAAAAGACATTTGGAGGCCTTTATTGTTCAATCAAAAATGCCCAATTTTTGACGAAAGGGATAACCACCCCCCTTACGACATGCTTCAGAAACTAAAAAAATGGTCCGTTTTCAAATGTTGCGTCTTTGAACTAAAATTCACATTTGTACGTGGATAATCACTTTTAGAGATAAAATGTGATGTTTAAAGTGATTTTCATGACTTCAGGGGCCCTGAACGCAAAATTTGTGGAATGGGTAAATGTGAATGAAAATGGCCAATTTACTCACTCTGAGGCCTTAAAAAGTGTTTCTCCACCACGGGAAGTGAAATAAATACCATTTGGAGGCCTTTATTGTTCAATCAAAAATGCCCAATTTTTGACGAAAGAGATAACCACCCCCCCTTACGACATGCTTCAGAAACTAAAAAAATGGTCCGTTATCAAATGTTGCGTCTTTGAACTAAAATTCACATTTGTACGTGGATAATCACTTTTAGGGATAAAATGAGATGTTTAAAGTGATTTTCATGCTTCCAGGGGCCCTGGACGCAAAATTTGTGGAGTGGGTAAACGTGAATGAAAATGGCCAATTTACTCACTCTGAGGCCTTAAAAAGTGTTTCTCCACCACGGGAAGTGAAATAAATACCATTTGGAGGTCTTTATTGTTCAATCAAAAATGCCCAATTTTTGACGAAAGAGATAACCACCCCCCCTTACGACATGCTTCAGAAACTAAAAAAATGGTCCCTTTTGAAATGTTGCGTCTTTGAACTAACATTCACATTTGTACGTGGATAATCACTTTTAGAGATAAAATGTGATGTTTAAAGTGATTTTCATGACTCCACGGGCCCTGAACGCACGATTTGTGAAATGGGTAAACGTGAATGAAAATGGCCAATTTACTCACTCTGAGGCCTTAAAAAGTGTTTCTCCACCACGGGAAGTGAATTAAATAACATTTTTAGGCCTTTATTGTTGAATCAAAAATGCCCAATTTTTGACGAAAGAGATAACCACCCCCCCTTACGACATGCTTCAGAAACTAAAAAAATGGTCCGTTTTCAAATGTTGCATCTTTGAACTAAAATTCACATTTGTACGTGGATAATCACTTTTAGAGATAAAATGTGATGTTTAAAGTGATTTTCATGACTCCAGGGGCCCTGAACGCAAGATTTGTGGAATGGGTAAATGTGAATGAAAATGGCCAATTTACTCACTCTGAGGCCTTTAAAAGTGTTTCTCCACCACGGGAAGTGAAATAAATAACATTTGGAGGCCTTTATTGTTCAATCAAAAATGCCCAATTTTTGACGAAAGAGATAACCGCCCCCCTTACGACATGCTTCAGAAACTAAAAAAATGGTCCGGTTTCAAATGTTGCATCTTTGAACTAAAATTCACATTTGTACGTGGATAATCACTTTTAGAGATAAAATGTGATGTTTAAAGTGATTTTCATGACTCCAGGGGCCCTGAACGCAAGATTTGTGGAATGGGTAAATGTGAATGAAAATGGCCAATTTACTCACTCTGAGGCCTTAAAAAGTGTTTCTCCACCACGGAAGTGAATTAAATACCATTTGGAGGGCGTTATTGTTCAATCAAAAATGCCCAATTGTTGACGAAAAAGATAACCACCCCCCCTTACGACATGCTTCAGAAACGAAAAAAATGGTCCGTTTTCAAATGTTGCGTCTTTGAACTAAAATTCCCATTTGTACGTGGATAATCACTTTCATGGATAAAATGAGATGTTTAAAGTGATTTTCATGCTTCCAGGGGCCCTGAACGCAAAATTTGTGGAGTGGGTAAACGTGAATGAGAATGGCCAATTTACTCACTCTGAGGCCTTAAAAAGTGTTTCTCCACCACGGGAAGTGAAATAAATAACATTTGGAGGCCTTTATTGTTCAATCAAAAATGCCCAATTTTTGACGAAAGAGATAACCACCCCCCCTTACGACATGCTTCAGAAACTAAAAAAATGGTCCATTTTGAAATGTTGCGTCTTTGAACTAACATTCACATTTGTACGTGGATAATCACTTTTAGAGATAAAATGTGATGTTTAAAGTGATTTTCATGACTCCACGGGCCCTGAACGCAGGATTTGTGAAATGGGTAAACGTGAATGAAAATGGCCAATTTACTCACTCTGAGGCCTTAAAAAGTGTTTCTCCATCACGGAAGTGAATTAAATACCATTTGGAGGGCGTTATTGTTCAATCAAAAATGCCCAATTGTTGACGAAAAAGATAACCAACCCCCTTACGACATGCTTCAGAAACGAAAAAAATGGTCCGTTTTCAAATGTTGCGTCTTTGAACTAAAATTCACATTTGTATGTGGATAATCACTTTTAGGGATAAAATGAGATGTTTAAAGTGATTCTCATGCTTCCAGGGGCCCTGAACGCAAAATTTGTGGAGTGGGTAAACGTGAATGAAAATGGCCAATTTACTCACTCTGAGGCCTTAAAAAGTGTTTCTCCACCACGGGAAGTGAATTAAATACCATTTGGAGGCCTTTATTGTTCAATCAAAAATGCCCAATTTTTGACGAAAGAGATAACCACCCCCCTTACGACATGCTTCAGAAACTAAAAAAATGGTCCGTTTTCAAATGTTGCATCTTTGAACTAAAATTCACATTTGTACGCGGATAATCACTTTTAGAGATAAAATGTGATGTTTAAAGTGATTTTCATGACTCCAGGGGCCCTGAACGCAAGATTTGTGGAATGGGTAAACGTGAATGAAAATGGCCAATTTACTCACTCTGAGGCCTTAAAAAGTGTTTCTCCACCACGGGAAGTGAAATAAATAACATTTGGAGGCCTTTATTGTTTAATCAAAAATGCCTGATTTTTGACGAAAGAGATATCCACCCCCCTTACGACATGCTCCAGAAACTAAAAAAAAGCTCCATTTTGAAATGTTGCGTCTTTGAACTAACATTCATATTTGTACGTGGATAATCTGTTTTAGAGATAAAATGTGATGTTTAAAGTGATTTTCATGACTCCAGGGGCCCTGAACGCAAAATTTGTGGAATGGGTAAATGTGAATGAAAATGGCCAATTTACTCACTCTGAGGCCTTAAAAAGTGTTTCTCCACCACGGGAAGTGAATTAAATACCATTTGGAGGCCTTTATTGTTCAATCAAAAATGCCCAATTTTTGACGAAAGAGATAACCACCCCCCCTTACGACATGCTTCAGAAACTAAAAAAATGGTCCGTTTTCAAATGTTGCGTCTTTGAACTAAAATTCACATTTGTACGTGGATAATCACTTTTAGAGATAAAATGTGATGTTTAAAGAGATTTTCATGACTTCAGGGGCCCTGAAAGCAAGATTTGTGGAATGGGTAAACGTGAATGAAAATGGCCAATTTACTCACTCTGAGGCTTTAAAAAGTGTTCCTCCACCACGGGAAGTGAATTAAAAGACATTTGGAGGCCTTTATTGTTCAATCAAAAATGCCCAATTTTTGACGAAAGGGATAACCACCCCCCTTACGACATGCTTCAGAAACTAAAAAAATGGTCCGTTTTCAAATGTTGCGTCTTTGAACTAAAATTCACATTTGTACGTGGATAATCACTTTTAGAGATAAAATGTGATGTTTAAAGTGATTTTCATGACTTCAGGGGCCCTGAACGCAAAATTTGTGGAATGGGTAAATGTGAATGAAAATGGCCAATTTACTCACTCTGAGGCCTTAAAAAGTGTTTCTCCACCACGGGAAGTGAAATAAATACCATTTGGAGGCCTTTATTGTTCAATCAAAAATGCCCAATTTTTGACGAAAGAGATAACCACCCCCCCTTACGACATGCTTCAGAAACTAAAAAAATGGTCCGTTATCAAATGTTGCGTCTTTGAACTAAAATTCACATTTGTACGTGGATAATCACTTTTAGGGATAAAATGAGATGTTTAAAGTGATTTTCATGCTTCCAGGGGCCCTGGACGCAAAATTTGTGGAGTGGGTAAACGTGAATGAAAATGGCCAATTTACTCACTCTGAGGCCTTAAAAAGTGTTTCTCCACCACGGGAAGTGAAATAAATACCATTTGGAGGTCTTTATTGTTCAATCAAAAATGCCCAATTTTTGACGAAAGAGATAACCACCCCCCCTTACGACATGCTTCAGAAACTAAAAAAATGGTCCCTTTTGAAATGTTGCGTCTTTGAACTAACATTCACATTTGTACGTGGATAATCACTTTTAGAGATAAAATGTGATGTTTAAAGTGATTTTCATGACTCCACGGGCCCTGAACGCACGATTTGTGAAATGGGTAAACGTGAATGAAAATGGCCAATTTACTCACTCTGAGGCCTTAAAAAGTGTTTCTCCACCACGGGAAGTGAATTAAATACCATTTGGAGGCCTTTATTGTTCAATCAAAAATGCCCAATTTTTGACGAAAGAGATAACCACCCCCCTTACGACATGCTTCAGAAACTAAAAAAATGGTCCGTTTTCAAATGTTGCATCTTTGAACTAAAATTCACATTTGTACGCGGATAATCACTTTTAGAGATAAAATGTGATGTTTAAAGTGATTTTCATGACTCCAGGGGCCCTGAACGCAAGATTTGTGGAATGGGTAAATGTGAATGAAAATGGCCAATTTACTCACTCTGAGGCCTTTAAAAGTGTTTCTCCACCACGGGAAGTGAAATAAATAACATTTGGAGGCCTTTATTGTTCAATCAAAAAGGCCCAATTTTTGACGAAAGAGATAACCACCCCCCTTACGACATGCTTCAGAAACTAAAAAAATGGTCCGGTTTCAAATGTTGCGTCTTTGAACTAAAATTCACATTTGTTCGTGGATAATCACTTTTAGAGATAAAATGAGATGTTTAAAGTGATTTTCATGCTTCCAGGGGCCCTGAACGCAAAATTTGTGGAATGGGTAAACGTGAATGAAAATGGCCAATTTACTCACTCTGAGGCCTTAAAAAGTGTTTATCCACCTCGGGAAGTGAAATAAATAACATTTGGAGGCCTTTATTGTTCAATCAAAAATGCCCAATTTTTGACAAAAGAGATAACCACCCCCCCTTACGACATGCTTCAGAAACTAAAAAAATGGTCCGTTTTCAAATGTTGCGTCTTTGAACTAAAATTCACATTTGTACGTGGATAATCACTTTTAGAGATAAAATGAGATGTTTAAAGTGATTTTCATGCTTCCAGGGGATATGAACGCAAAATTTGTGGAATGGGTAAACGTGAATGAAAAGGGCCAATTTACTCACTCTGAGGCCTTAAAAAGTGTTTCTCCACCACGGGAAGTGAAATAAATAACATTTTTAGGCCTTCATTGTTCAATCAAAAATGCCCAATTTTTGACGAAAGAGATAACCACCCCCCTTACGACGTGCTTCAGAAACTAAAAAAATGGTCCGTTTTCAAATGTTGCGTCTTTGAACTAAAATTCACATTTGTACGTGGATAATCACTTTTAGAGATAAAATGAGATGTTTAAAGTGATTTTCATGCTTCCAGGGGCCCTGAACGCAAGATTTGTGGAATGGGTAAACGTGAATGAAAATGGCCAATTTTCTCACTCTGAGGCCTTAAAAAGTGTTTCTCCACCACGGGAAGTGAATTAAATAACATTTTTAGGCCTTTATTGTTCAATCAAAAATGCCCAATTTTTGACGAAAGAGATAACCACCCCCCCTTACGACATGCTCCAGAAACTAAAAAAATGTGCCTGTTTCAAATGTTGCGTCTTTGAACTAAAATTCACATTTGTACGTGGATAATCACTTTTAGAGATAAAATGAGATGTTTAAAGTGATTTTCATGCTTCCAGGGGCCCTGAACGCAAAATTTGTGGAATGGGTAAACATGAATGAAAATGGCCAATTTACTCACTCTGAGGCCTTAAAAAGTGTTTCTCCACCACGGGAAGTGAAATAAATAACATTTGGAGGCCTTTATTGTTCAATCAAAAATGCCCAATTTTTGACGAAAGAGATAACCACCCCCCCTTACCACATGCTTCAGAAACTAAAAAAATGGTCTGTTTTCAAATGTTGCGTCTTTGAACTAAAATTCACATTTGTACGTGGATAATCACTTTTAGAGATAAAATGAGATGTTTAAAGTGATTTTCATGCTTCCAGGGGCCCTGAACGCAAGATTTGTGGAATGGGTAAACGTGAATGAAAATGGCCAATTTACTCACTCTGAGGCCTTAAAAAGTGTTTATCCACCTCGGGAAGTGAAATAAATAACATTTGGAGGCCTTTATTGTTCAATCAAAAATGCCCAATTTTTGACGAAAGAGATAACCACCCCCCCTTACGACATGCTTCAGAAACTAAAAAAATGGTCCGTTTTCAAATGGTGCGTCTTTGAACTAAAATTCACATTTGTACGTGGATAATCACTTTTAGAGATAAAATGAGATGTTTAAAGTGATTTGCATTCTTCCAGGGGCCCTGAACGCAAGATTTGTGGAATGGGTAAACGTGAATGAAAATGGCCAATTTACTCACTCTGAGGCCTTAAAAAGTGTTTCTCCACCACGGGAAGTGAATTAAATTACATTTTTAGGCCTTTATTGTTCAATCAAAAATGACAAATTTTCGACAAAAGAGATAACCACCCCCCCTTACGACATGCTTCAGAAACTAAAAAAATGGTCAATTTTCAAATGTTGCGTCTTTGAACTAAAATTCACATTTGTACGTGGATAATCACTTTTAGAGATAAAATGAGATGTTTAAAGTGATTTTCATGCTTCCAGGGGCCCTGAACGCAAGATTTGTGGAATGGGTAAACGTGAATGAGAATGGCCAATTTACTCACTCTGAGGCCTTAAAAAGTGTTTCTCCACCACGGGAAGTGAAATAAATAACATTTGGAGGCCTTTATTGTTCAATCAAAAATGCCCAATTTTGACGAAAGAGATAACCACCCCCCCTTACGACATGCTTCAGAAACTAAAAAAATGGTCCATTTTGAAATGTTGCGTCTTTGAACTAACATTCACATTTGTACGTGGATAATCACTTTTAGAGATAAAATGTGATGTTTAAAGTGATTTTCATGACTCCACGGGCCCTGAACGCAGGATTTGTGAAATGGGTAAACGTGAATGAAAATGGCCAATTTACTCACTCTGAGGCCTTAAAAAGTGTTTCTCCATCACGGAAGTGAATTAAATACCATTTGGAGGGCGTTATTGTTCAATCAAAAATGCCCAATTGTTGACGAAAAAGATAACCAACCCCCTTACGACATGCTTCAGAAACGAAAAAAATGGTCCGTTTTCAAATGTTGCGTCTTTGAACTAAAATTCACATTTGTATGTGGATAATCACTTTTAGGGATAAAATGAGATGTTTAAAGTGATTCTCATGCTTCCAGGGGCCCTGAACGCAAAATTTGTGGAGTGGGTAAACGTGAATGAAAATGGCCAATTTACTCACTCTGAGGCCTTAAAAAGTGTTTCTCCACCACGGGAAGTGAATTAAATACCATTTGGAGGCCTTTATTGTTCAATCAAAAATGCCCAATTTTTGACGAAAGAGATAACCACCCCCCTTACGACATGCTTCAGAAACTAAAAAAATGGTCCGTTTTCAAATGTTGCATCTTTGAACTAAAATTCACATTTGTACGCGGATAATCACTTTTAGAGATAAAATGTGATGTTTAAAGTGATTTTCATGACTCCAGGGGCCCTGAACGCAAGATTTGTGGAATGGGTAAATGTGAATGAAAATGGCCAATTTACTCACTCTGAGGCCTTAAAAAGTGTTTCTCCACCACGGGAAGTGAATTAAATACCATTTGGAGGCCTTTATTGTTCAATCAAAAATGCCCAATTTTTGACGAAAGAGATAACCACCCCCCCTTACGACATGCTTCAGAAACTAAAAAAATGGTCCGTTTTCAAATGTTGCGTCTTTGAACTAAAATTCACATTTGTACGTGGATAATCACTTTTAGAGATAAAATGTGATGTTTAAAGAGATTTTCATGACTTCAGGGGCCCTGAAAGCAAGATTTGTGGAATGGGTAAACGTGAATGAAAATGGCCAATTTACTCACTCTGAGGCTTTAAAAAGTGTTCCTCCACCACGGGAAGTGAATTAAAAGACATTTGGAGGCCTTTATTGTTCAATCAAAAATGCCCAATTTTTGACGAAAGGGATAACCACCCCCCTTACGACATGCTTCAGAAACTAAAAAAATGGTCCGTTTTCAAATGTTGCGTCTTTGAACTAAAATTCACATTTGTACGTGGATAATCACTTTTAGAGATAAAATGTGATGTTTAAAGTGATTTTCATGACTTCAGGGGCCCTGAACGCAAAATTTGTGGAATGGGTAAATGTGAATGAAAATGGCCAATTTACTCACTCTGAGGCCTTAAAAAGTGTTTCTCCACCACGGGAAGTGAAATAAATACCATTTGGAGGCCTTTATTGTTCAATCAAAAATGCCCAATTTTTGACGAAAGAGATAACCACCCCCCCTTACGACATGCTTCAGAAACTAAAAAAATGGTCCGTTATCAAATGTTGCGTCTTTGAACTAAAATTCACATTTGTACGTGGATAATCACTTTTAGGGATAAAATGAGATGTTTAAAGTGATTTTCATGCTTCCAGGGGCCCTGGACGCAAAATTTGTGGAGTGGGTAAACGTGAATGAAAATGGCCAATTTACTCACTCTGAGGCCTTAAAAAGTGTTTCTCCACCACGGGAAGTGAAATAAATACCATTTGGAGGTCTTTATTGTTCAATCAAAAATGCCCAATTTTTGACGAAAGAGATAACCACCCCCCCTTACGACATGCTTCAGAAACTAAAAAAATGGTCCCTTTTGAAATGTTGCGTCTTTGAACTAACATTCACATTTGTACGTGGATAATCACTTTTAGAGATAAAATGTGATGTTTAAAGTGATTTTCATGACTCCACGGGCCCTGAACGCACGATTTGTGAAATGGGTAAACGTGAATGAAAATGGCCAATTTACTCACTCTGAGGCCTTAAAAAGTGTTTCTCCACCACGGGAAGTGAATTAAATACCATTTGGAGGCCTTTATTGTTCAATCAAAAATGCCCAATTTTTGACGAAAGAGATAACCACCCCCCTTACGACATGCTTCAGAAACTAAAAAAATGGTCCGTTTTCAAATGTTGCATCTTTGAACTAAAATTCACATTTGTACGCGGATAATCACTTTTAGAGATAAAATGTGATGTTTAAAGTGATTTTCATGACTCCAGGGGCCCTGAACGCAAGATTTGTGGAATGGGTAAATGTGAATGAAAATGGCCAATTTACTCACTCTGAGGCCTTTAAAAGTGTTTCTCCACCACGGGAAGTGAAATAAATAACATTTGGAGGCCTTTATTGTTCAATCAAAAATGCCCAATTTTTGACGAAAGAGATAACCACCCCCCTTACGACATGCTTCAGAAACTAAAAAAATGGTCCGGTTTCAAATGTTGCGTCTTTGAACTAAAATTCACATTTGTTCGTGGATAATCACTTTTAGAGATAAAATGAGATGTTTAAAGTGATTTTCATGCTTCCAGGGGATATGAACGCAAAATTTGTGGAATGGGTAAACGTGAATGAAAAGGGCCAATTTACTCACTCTGAGGGCTTAATAAGTGTTTCTCCACCACGGGAAGTGAAATAAATACCATTTGGAGGCCTTTATTGTTCAATCAAAAATGCCTGATTTTTGACGAAAGAGATAACCACCCCCCCTTACGACATGCTCCAGAAACTAAAAAAATGTGCCGTTTTCAAATGTTGCGTCTTTGAACTAAAATTCACATTTGTACGTGGATAATCACTTTTAGAGATAAAATGAGATGTTTAAAGTGATTTTCATGCTTCCAGGGGATATGAACGCAAAATTTGTGGAATGGGTAAACGTGAATGAAAAGGGCCAATTTACTCACTCTGAGGCCTTAAAAAGTGTTTCTCCACCACGGGAAGTGAAATAAATAACATTTTTAGGCCTTCATTGTTCAATCAAAAATGCCCAATTTTTGACGAAAGAGATAACCACCCCCCCTTACGACATGCTTCAGAAACTAAAAAAATGGTCCGTTTTCAAATGTTGCGTCTTTGAACTAAAATTCACATTTGTACGTGGATAATCACTTTTAGAGATAAAATGAGATGTTTAAAGTGATTTTCATGCTTCCAGGGGCCCTGAACGCAAGATTTGTGGAATGGGTCAACATGAATGAAAATGGCCAATTTACTCACTGTGAGGCCTTAAAAAGTGTTTCTCCACCACTGGAAGTGAATTAAATAACATTTTTAGGCCTTTATTGTTCAATCAAAAATGCCCAATTTTTGACAAAAGAGATAACCACCCCCCCTTACGCCATGCTTCAGAAACTAAAAAAATGGTCCGTTTTCAAATGTTGCGTCTTTGAACTAAAATTCACATTTGTTCGTGGATAATCACTTTTAGAGATAAAATTAAATGTTTAAAGTGATTTTCATGCTTCCAGGGGCCCTGAACGCAAAATTTGTGGAATGAGTAAACGTGAATGAAAATGGCCAATTTACTCACTCTGAGGCCTTAAAAAGTGTTTCTCCACCACGGGAAGTGAAATAAATAACATTTGGAGGCCTTTATTGTTCAATCAAAAATGCCCAATTTTTGACGAAAGAGATAACCACCCCCCTTACGACATGCTTCAGAAACTAAAAAAATGGTCCGTTTTCAAATGTTGAGTCTTTGAACTAAAATTCACATTTGTACGTGGATAATCACTTTTAGAGATAAAATGAGATGTTTAAAGTGATTTTCATGCTTCCAGGGGCCCTGAACGCAAAATTTGTGGAATGGGTAAACGTGAATGAAAAGGGCCAATTTACTCACTCTGAGGCCTTAAAAAGTGTTTCTCCACCACGGGAAGTGAAATAAATAACATTTGGAGGCCTTTATTGTTGAATCAAAAATGCCCAATTTTTGACGAAAGAGATAACCACCCCCCCTTACGACATGCTTCAGAAACTAAAAAAATGGTCCGTTTTCAAATGTTGCGTCTTTGAACTAAAATTCACATTTGTACGTGGATAATCACTTTTAGAGATAAAATGAGATGTTTAAAGTGATTTTCCTGCGTCCAGGTTCCCTGAACGCAAGATTTGTGGAATGGGTAAACGTGAATGAAAATGGCCAATTTACTCACTCTGAGGCCTTAAAAAGTGTTTATCCACCTCGGGAAGTGAAATAAATAACATTTGGAGGCCTTTATTGTTCAATCAAAAATGCCAAATTTTTGACGAAAGAGATAACCACCCCCCCTTACGACATGCTAAAGAAACTAAAAAAATGGTCCGTTTTCAAATGTTGCGTCTTTGAACTAAAATTCACATTTGTACAAGGATAATCACTTTTAGAGATAAAATGAGATGTTTAAAGTGATTTTCATGCTTCCAGGGGATATGAACGCAAAATTTGTGGAATGGGTAAACGTGAATGAAAAGGGCCAATTTACTCACTCTGAGGGCTTAATAAGTGTTTCTCCACCACGGGAAGTGAAATAAATACCATTTGGAGGCCTTTATTGTTCAATCAAAAATGCCTGATTTTTGACGAAAGAGATAACCACCCCCCCTTACGACATGCTCCAGAAACTAAAAAAATGTGCCGTTTTCAAATGTTGCGTCTTTGAACTAAAATTCACATTTGTACGTGGATAATCACTTTTAGAGATAAAATGAGATGTTTAAAGTGATTTTCATGCTTCCAGGGGATATGAACGCAAAATTTGTGGAATGGGTAAACGTGAATGAAAAGGGCCAATTTACTCACTCTGAGGCCTTAAAAAGTGTTTCTCCACCACGGGAAGTGAAATAAATAACATTTTTAGGCCTTCATTGTTCAATCAAAAATGCCCAATTTTTGACGAAAGAGATAACCACCCCCCCTTACGACATGCTTCAGAAACTAAAAAAATGGTCCGTTTTCAAATGTTGCGTCTTTGAACTAAAATTCACATTTGTACGTGGATAATCACTTTTAGAGATAAAATGAGATGTTTAAAGTGATTTTCATGCTTCCAGGGGCCCTGAACGCAAGATTTGTGGAATGGGTCAACATGAATGAAAATGGCCAATTTACTCACTGTGAGGCCTTAAAAAGTGTTTCTCCACCACTGGAAGTGAATTAAATAACATTTTTAGGCCTTTATTGTTCAATCAAAAATGCCCAATTTTTGACAAAAGAGATAACCACCCCCCCTTACGCCATGCTTCAGAAACTAAAAAAATGGTCCGTTTTCAAATGTTGCGTCTTTGAACTAAAATTCACATTTGTTCGTGGATAATCACTTTTAGAGATAAAATTAAATGTTTAAAGTGATTTTCATGCTTCCAGGGGCCCTGAACGCAAAATTTGTGGAATGAGTAAACGTGAATGAAAATGGCCAATTTACTCACTCTGAGGCCTTAAAAAGTGTTTCTCCACCACGGGAAGTGAAATAAATAACATTTGGAGGCCTTTATTGTTCAATCAAAAATGCCCAATTTTTGACGAAAGAGATAACCACCCCCCTTACGACATGCTTCAGAAACTAAAAAAATGGTCCGTTTTCAAATGTTGCGTCTTTGAAATAAAATTCACATTTGTTCGTGGATAATCACTTTTAGAGATAAAATGAGATGTTTAAAGTGATTTTCATGCTTCCAGGGGCCCTGAACGCAAAATTTGTGAAATGGGTAAACGTGAATGAAAATGGCCAATTTACTCACTCTGAGGCCTTAAAAAGTGTTTCTCCACCACGGGAAGTGAAATAAATAACATTTGGAGGCCTTTATTGTTGAATCAAAAATGCCCAATTTTTGACGAAAGAGATAACCACCCCCCCTTACGACATGCTTCAGAAACTAAAAAAATGGTCCGTTTTCAAATGTTGCGTCTTTGAACTAAAATTCACATTTGTACGTGGATAATCACTTTTAGAGATAAAATTAGATGTTTAAAGTGATTTTCCTGCGTCCAGGTTCCCTGAACGCAAGATTTGTGGAATGGGTAAACGTGAATGAAAATGGCCAATTTACTCACTCTGAGGCCTTAAAAAGTGTTTCTCCACCACGGGAAGTGAATTAAATAACATTTTTAGGCCTTTATTGTTCAATCAAAAATGCCCAATTTTTGACGAAAGAGATAACCACCCCCCCTTACGACATGCTCCAGAAACTAAAAAAATGTGCCTGTTTCAAATGTTGCGTCTTTGAACTAAAATTCACATTTGTACGTGGATAATCACTTTTAGAGATAAAATGAGATGTTTAAAGTGATTTTCATGCTTCCAGGGGCCCTGAACGCAAAATTTGTGGAATGGGTAAACGTGAATGAAAATGGCCAATTTACTCACTCTGAGGCCTTAAAAAGTGTTTATCCACCTCGGGAAGTGAAATAAATAACATTTGGAGGCCTTTATTGTTCAATCAAAAATGCCCAATTTCTGACAAAAGAGATAACCACACCCCCTTACGACATGCTTCAGAAACTAAAAAAATGGTCCGTTTTCAAATGTTGAGTCTTTGAACTAAAATTCACATTTGTACGTGGATAATCACTTTTAGAGATAAAATGAGATGTTTAAAGTGATTTTCATGCTTCCAGGGGATATGAACGCAAAATTTGTGGAATGGGTAAACGTGAATGAAAAGGGCCAATTTACTCACTCTGAGGCCTTAAAAAGTGTTTCTCCACCACGGGAAGTGAAATAAATAACATTTTTAGGCCTTCATTGTTCAATCAAAAATGCCCAATTTTTGACGAAAGAGATAACCACCCCCCTTACGACGTGCTTCAGAAACTAAAAAAATGGTCCGTTTTCAAATGTTGCGTCTTTGAACTAAAATTCACATTTGTACGTGGATAATCACTTTTAGAGATAAAATGAGATGTTTAAAGTGATTTTCATGCTTCCAGGGGCCCTGAACGCAAGATTTGTGGAATGGGTAAACGTGAATGAAAATGGCCAATTTACTCACTCTGAGGCCTTAAAAAGTGTTTCTCCACCACTGGAAGTGAATTAAATAACATTTTTAGGCCTTTATTGTTCAATCAAAAATGCCCAATTTTTGACAAAAGAGATAACCACCCCCCCTTACGCCATGCTTCAGAAACTAAAAAAATGGTCCGTTTTCAAATGTTGCGTCTTTGAACTAAAATTCACATTTGTTCGTGGATAATCACTTTTAGAGATAAAATGAGATGTTTAAAGTGATTTTCATGCTTCCAGAGGCCCTGAACGCAAAATTTGTGGAATGGGTAAACATGAATGAAAATGGCCAATTTACTCACTCTGAGGCCTTAAAAAGTGTTTCTCCACCACGGGAAGTGAAATAAATAACATTTGGAGGCCTTTATTGTTCAATCAAAAATGCCCAATTTTTGACGAAAGAGATAACCACCCCCCCTTACGACATGCTTCAGAAACTAAAAAAATGGTCCGTTTTCAAATGTTGCGTCTTTGAACTAAAATTCACATTTGTACGTGGATAATCACTTTTAGAGATAAAATGAGATGTTTAAAGTGATTTGCATGCTTCCAGGGGCCCTGAACGCAAGATTTGTGGAATGGGTAAACGTGAATGAAAATGGCCAATTTACTCACTCTGAGGCCTTAAAAAGTGTTTCTCCACCACGGGAAGTGAAATAAATAACATTTGGAGGCCTTTATTGTTCAATCAAAAATGCCTGATTTTTGACGAAAGAGATAACCACCCCCCCTTACGACATGCTCCAGAAACTAAAAAAATGGTCTGTTTTCAAATGTTGCGTCTTTGAACTAAAATTCACATTTGTACGTGGATAATCACTTTTAGAGATAAAATGAGATGTTTAAAGTGATTTTCATGCTTCCAGGGGCCCTGAACGCAAGATTTGTGGAATGGGTAAACGTGAATGAAAATGGCCAATTTACTCACTCTGAGGCCTTAAAAAGTGTTTATCCACCTCGGGAAGTGAAATAAATAACATTTGGAGGCCTTTATTGTTCAATCAAAAATGCCCAATTTTTGACGAAAGAGATAACCACCCCCCCTTACGACATGCTTCAGAAACTAAAAAAATGGTCCGTTTTCAAATGGTGCGTCTTTGAACTAAAATTCACATTTGTATGTGGATAATCACTTTTAGAGATAAAATGAGATGTTTAAAGTGATTTGCATTCTTCCAGGGGCCCTGAACGCAAGATTTGTGGAATGGGTAAACGTGAATGAAAATGGCCAATTTACTCACTCTGAGGCCTTAAAAAGTGTTTCTCCACCACGGGAAGTGAATTAAATTACATTTTTAGGCCTTTATTGTTCAATCAAAAATGACAAATTCTCGACAAAAGAGATAACCACCCCCCCTTACGACATGCTTCAGAAACTAAAAAAATGGTCAATTTTCAAATGTTGCGTCTTTGAACTAAAATTCACATTTGTACGTGGATAATCACTTTTAGAGATAAAATGAGATGTTTAAAGTGATTTTCATGCTTCCAGGGGCCCTGAACGCAAGATTTGTGGAATGGGTAAACGTGAATGAAAATGGCCAATTTACTCACTCTGAGGCCTTAAAAAGTGTTTATCCACCTCGGGAAGTGAAATAAATAACATTTGGAGGCCTTTATTGTTCAATCAAAAATGCCAAATTTTTGACGAAAGAGATAACCACCCCCCCTTACGACATGCTAAAGAAACTAAAAAAATGGTCCGTTTTCAAATGTTGCGTCTTTGAACTAAAATTCACATTTGTACGTGGATAATCACTTTTAGAGATAAAATGAGATGTTTAAAGTGATTTTCATGCTTCCAGGGGATATGAACGCAAAATTTGTGGAATGGGTAAACGTGAATGAAAAGGGCCAATTTACTCACTCTGAGGGCTTAATAAGTGTTTCTCCACCACGGGAAGTGAAATAAATACCATTTGGAGGCCTTTATTGTTCAATCAAAAATGCCTGATTTTTGACGAAAGAGATAACCACCCCCCCTTACGACATGCTCCAGAAACTAAAAAAATGTGCCGTTTTCAAATGTTGCGTCTTTGAACTAAAATTCACATTTGTACGTGGATAATCACTTTTAGAGATAAAATGAGATGTTTAAAGTGATTTTCATGCTTCCAGGGGATATGAACGCAAAATTTGTGGAATGGGTAAACGTGAATGAAAAGGGCCAATTTACTCACTCTGAGGCCTTAAAAAGTGTTTCTCCACCACTGGAAGTGAAATAAATAACATTTGGAGGCCTTTATTGTTCAATCAAAAATGCCTGATTTTTGACGAAAGAGATAACCACCCCCCCTTACGACATGCTCCAGAAACTAAAAAAATGTGCCGTTTTCAAATGTTGCGTCTTTGAACTAAAATTCACATTTGTACGTGGATAATCACTTTTAGAGATACAATGAGATGTTTAAAGTGATTTTCATGCTTCCAGGGGCCCTGAACGCAAAATTTGTGGAATGGGTAAACGTGAATGAAAATGGCCAATTTACTCACTCTGAGGCCTTAAAAAGTGTTTATCCACCTCGGGAAGTGAAATAAATAACATTTGGAGGCCTTTATTGTTCACTCAAAAATGCCCAATTTTTGACAAAAGAGATAACCACCCCCCCTTACGACATGCTTCAGAAAATAAAAAAATGGTCCGTTTTCAAATGTTGCGTCTTTGAACTAAAATTCACATTTGTACGTGGATAATCACTTTTAGAGATAAAATGAGATGTTTAAAGTGATTTTCATGCTTCCAGGGGCCCTGAACGCAAAATTTGTGGAATGGGTAAACGTGAATGAAAATGGCCAATTTACTCACTCTGAGGCCTTAAAAAGTGTTTATCCACCTCGGGAAGTGAAATAAAGAACATTTGGAGGCCTTTATTGTTCAATCAAAAATGCCCAATTTTTGACAAAAGAGATAACCACCCCCCCTTACGACATGCTTCAGAAACTAAAAAAATGGTCCGTTTTCAAATGTTGCGTCTTTGAACTAAAATTCACATTTATACGTGGATAATCACTTTTAGAGATAAAATGAGATGTTTAAAGTGATTTTCATGCTTCCAGGGGCCCTGAACGCAAGATTTGTGGAATGGGTCAACATGAATGAAAATGGCCAATTTACTCACTGTGAGGCCTTAAAAAGTGTTTCTCCACCACTGGAAGTGAATTAAATAACATTTTTAGGCCTTTATTGTTCAATCAAAAATGCCCAATTTTTGACAAAAGAGATAACCACCCCCCCTTACGCCATGCTTCAGAAACTAAAAAAATGGTCCGTTTTCAAATGTTGCGTCTTTGAACTAAAATTCACATTTGTTCGTGGATAATCACTTTTAGAGATAAAATTAAATGTTTAAAGTGATTTTCATGCTTCCAGGGGCCCTGAACGCAAAATTTGTGGAATGAGTAAACGTGAATGAAAATGGCCAATTTACTCACTCTGAGGCCTTAAAAAGTGTTTCTCCACCACGGGAAGTGAAATAAATAACATTTGGAGGCCTTTATTGTTCAATCAAAAATGCCCAATTTTTGACGAAAGAGATAACCACCCCCCTTACGACATGCTTCAGAAACTAAAAAAATGGTCCGTTTTCAAATGTTGCGTCTTTGAACTAAAATTCACATTTGTTCGTGGATAATCACTTTTAGAGATAAAATGAGATGTTTAAAGTGATTTTCATGCTTCTAGGGGCCCTGAACGCAAAATTTGTGAAATGGGTAAACGTGAATGAAAATGGCCAATTTACTCACTCTGAGGCCTTAAAAAGTGTTTCTCCACCACGGGAAGTGAAATAAATAACATTTGGAGGCCTTTATTGTGGAATCAAAAATGCCCAATTTTTGACGAAAGAGATAACCACCCCCCCTTACGACATGCTTCAGAAACTAAAAAAATGGTCCATTTTCAAATGTTGCGTCTTTGAACTAAAATTCACATTTGTACGTGGATAATCACTTTTAGAGATAAAATGAGATGTTTAAAGTGATTTTCATGCTTCCAGGGGCCCTGAACGCAAGATTTGTGGAATGGGTAAACGTGAATGAAAATGGCCAATTTACTCACTCTGAGGCCTTAAAAAGTGTTTATCCACCTCGGGAAGTGAAATAAATAACATTTGGAGGCCTTTATTGTTCAATCAAAAATGCCCAATTTTTGACGAAAGAGATAACCACCCCCCCCTTACGACATGCTTCAGAAACTAAAAAAATGGTCCGTTTTCAAATGGTGCGTCTTTGAACTAAAATTCACATTTGTACGTGGATAATCACTTTTAGAGATAAAATTAGATGTTTAAAGTGATTTTCCTGCGTCCAGGTTCCCTGAACGCAAGATTTGTGGAATGGGTAAACGTGAATGAAAATGGCCAATTTACTCACTCTGAGGCCTTAAAAAGTGTTTCTCCACCACGGGAAGTGAATTAAATAACATTTTTAGGCCTTTATTGTTCAATCAAAAATGCCCAATTTTTGACGAAAGAGATAACCACCCCCCCTTACGACATGCTCCAGAAACTAAAAAAATGTGCCTGTTTCAAATGTTGCGTCTTTGAACTAAAATTCACATTTGTACGTGGATAATCACTTTTAGAGATAAAATGAGATGTTTAAAGTGATTTTCATGCTTCCAGGGGCCCTGAACGCAAAATTTGTGGAATGGGTAAACGTGAATGAAAATGGCCAATTTACTCACTCTGAGGCCTTAAAAAGTGTTTATCCACCTCGGGAAGTGAAATAAATAACATTTGGAGGCCTTTATTGTTCAATCAAAAATGCCCAATTTCTGACAAAAGAGATAACCACACCCCCTTACGACATGCTTCAGAAACTAAAAAAATGGTCCGTTTTCAAATGTTGAGTCTTTGAACTAAAATTCACATTTGTACGTGGATAATCACTTTTAGAGATAAAATGAGATGTTTAAAGTGATTTTCATGCTTCCAGGGGATATGAACGCAAAATTTGTGGAATGGGTAAACGTGAATGAAAAGGGCCAATTTACTCACTCTGAGGCCTTAAAAAGTGTTTCTCCACCACGGGAAGTGAAATAAATAACATTTTTAGGCCTTCATTGTTCAATCAAAAATGCCCAATTTTTGACGAAAGAGATAACCACCCCCCTTACGACGTGCTTCAGAAACTAAAAAAATGGTCCGTTTTCAAATGTTGCGTCTTTGAACTAAAATTCACATTTGTACGTGGATAATCACTTTTAGAGATAAAATGAGATGTTTAAAGTGATTTTCATGCTTCCAGGGGCCCTGAACGCAAGATTTGTGGAATGGGTAAACGTGAATGAAAATGGCCAATTTACTCACTCTGAGGCCTTAAAAAGTGTTTCTCCACCACTGGAAGTGAATTAAATAACATTTTTAGGCCTTTATTGTTCAATCAAAAATGCCCAATTTTTGACAAAAGAGATAACCACCCCCCCTTACGCCATGCTTCAGAAACTAAAAAAATGGTCCGTTTTCAAATGTTGCGTCTTTGAACTAAAATTCACATTTGTTCGTGGATAATCACTTTTAGAGATAAAATGAGATGTTTAAAGTGATTTTCATGCTTCCAGGGGCCCTGAACGCAAAATTTGTGGAATGGGTAAACATGAATGAAAATGGCCAATTTACTCACTCTGAGGCCTTAAAAAGTGTTTCTCCACCACGGGAAGTGAAATAAATAACATTTGGAGGCCTTTATTGTTCAATCAAAAATGCCCAATTTTTGACGAAAGAGATAACCACCCCCCCTTACGACATGCTTCAGAAACTAAAAAAATGGTCCGTTTTCAAATGTTGCGTCTTTGAACTAAAATTCACATTTGTACGTGGATAATCACTTTTAGAGATAAAATGAGATGTTTAAAGTGATTTGCATGCTTCCAGGGGCCCTGAACGCAAGATTTGTGGAATGGGTAAACGTGAATGAAAATGGCCAATTTACTCACTCTGAGGCCTTAAAAAGTGTTTCTCCACCACGGGAAGTGAAATAAATAACATTTGGAGGCCTTTATTGTTCAATCAAAAATGCCTGATTTTTGACGAAAGAGATAACCACCCCCCCTTACGACATGCTCCAGAAACTAAAAAAATGGTCTGTTTTCAAATGTTGCGTCTTTGAACTAAAATTCACATTTGTACGTGGATAATCACTTTTAGAGATAAAATGAGATGTTTAAAGTGATTTTCATGCTTCCAGGGGCCCTGAACGCAAGATTTGTGGAATGGGTAAACGTGAATGAAAATGGCCAATTTACTCACTCTGAGGCCTTAAAAAGTGTTTATCCACCTCGGGAAGTGAAATAAATAACATTTGGAGGCCTTTATTGTTCAATCAAAAATGCCCAATTTTTGACGAAAGAGATAACCACCCCCCCTTACGACATGCTTCAGAAACTAAAAAAATGGTCCGTTTTCAAATGGTGCGTCTTTGAACTAAAATTCACATTTGTATGTGGATAATCACTTTTAGAGATAAAATGAGATGTTTAAAGTGATTTGCATTCTTCCAGGGGCCCTGAACGCAAGATTTGTGGAATGGGTAAACGTGAATGAAAATGGCCAATTTACTCACTCTGAGGCCTTAAAAAGTGTTTCTCCACCACGGGAAGTGAATTAAATTACATTTTTAGGCCTTTATTGTTCAATCAAAAATGACAAATTCTCGACAAAAGAGATAACCACCCCCCCTTACGACATGCTTCAGAAACTAAAAAAATGGTCAATTTTCAAATGTTGCGTCTTTGAACTAAAATTCACATTTGTACGTGGATAATCACTTTTAGAGATAAAATGAGATGTTTAAAGTGATTTTCATGCTTCCAGGGGCCCTGAACGCAAGATTTGTGGAATGGGTAAACGTGAATGAAAATGGCCAATTTACTCACTCTGAGGCCTTAAAAAGTGTTTATCCACCTCGGGAAGTGAAATAAATAACATTTGGAGGCCTTTATTGTTCAATCAAAAATGCCAAATTTTTGACGAAAGAGATAACCACCCCCCCTTACGACATGCTAAAGAAACTAAAAAAATGGTCCGTTTTCAAATGTTGCGTCTTTGAACTAAAATTCACATTTGTACGTGGATAATCACTTTTAGAGATAAAATGAGATGTTTAAAGTGATTTTCATGCTTCCAGGGGATATGAACGCAAAATTTGTGGAATGGGTAAACGTGAATGAAAAGGGCCAATTTACTCACTCTGAGGGCTTAATAAGTGTTTCTCCACCACGGGAAGTGAAATAAATACCATTTGGAGGCCTTTATTGTTCAATCAAAAATGCCTGATTTTTGACGAAAGAGATAACCACCCCCCCTTACGACATGCTCCAGAAACTAAAAAAATGTGCCGTTTTCAAATGTTGCGTCTTTGAACTAAAATTCACATTTGTACGTGGATAATCACTTTTAGAGATAAAATGAGATGTTTAAAGTGATTTTCATGCTTCCAGGGGATATGAACGCAAAATTTGTGGAATGGGTAAACGTGAATGAAAAGGGCCAATTTACTCACTCTGAGGCCTTAAAAAGTGTTTCTCCACCACTGGAAGTGAAATAAATAACATTTGGAGGCCTTTATTGTTCAATCAAAAATGCCTGATTTTTGACGAAAGAGATAACCACCCCCCCTTACGACATGCTCCAGAAACTAAAAAAATGTGCCGTTTTCAAATGTTGCGTCTTTGAACTAAAATTCACATTTGTACGTGGATAATCACTTTTAGAGATACAATGAGATGTTTAAAGTGATTTTCATGCTTCCAGGGGCCCTGAACGCAAAATTTGTGGAATGGGTAAACGTGAATGAAAATGGCCAATTTACTCACTCTGAGGCCTTAAAAAGTGTTTATCCACCTCGGGAAGTGAAATAAATAACATTTGGAGGCCTTTATTGTTCACTCAAAAATGCCCAATTTTTGACAAAAGAGATAACCACCCCCCCTTACGACATGCTTCAGAAAATAAAAAAATGGTCCGTTTTCAAATGTTGCGTCTTTGAACTAAAATTCACATTTGTACGTGGATAATCACTTTTAGAGATAAAATGAGATGTTTAAAGTGATTTTCATGCTTCCAGGGGCCCTGAACGCAAAATTTGTGGAATGGGTAAACGTGAATGAAAATGGCCAATTTACTCACTCTGAGGCCTTAAAAAGTGTTTATCCACCTCGGGAAGTGAAATAAAGAACATTTGGAGGCCTTTATTGTTCAATCAAAAATGCCCAATTTTTGACAAAAGAGATAACCACCCCCCCTTACGACATGCTTCAGAAACTAAAAAAATGGTCCGTTTTCAAATGTTGCGTCTTTGAACTAAAATTCACATTTATACGTGGATAATCACTTTTAGAGATAAAATGAGATGTTTAAAGTGATTTTCATGCTTCCAGGGGCCCTGAACGCAAGATTTGTGGAATGGGTCAACATGAATGAAAATGGCCAATTTACTCACTGTGAGGCCTTAAAAAGTGTTTCTCCACCACTGGAAGTGAATTAAATAACATTTTTAGGCCTTTATTGTTCAATCAAAAATGCCCAATTTTTGACAAAAGAGATAACCACCCCCCCTTACGCCATGCTTCAGAAACTAAAAAAATGGTCCGTTTTCAAATGTTGCGTCTTTGAACTAAAATTCACATTTGTTCGTGGATAATCACTTTTAGAGATAAAATTAAATGTTTAAAGTGATTTTCATGCTTCCAGGGGCCCTGAACGCAAAATTTGTGGAATGAGTAAACGTGAATGAAAATGGCCAATTTACTCACTCTGAGGCCTTAAAAAGTGTTTCTCCACCACGGGAAGTGAAATAAATAACATTTGGAGGCCTTTATTGTTCAATCAAAAATGCCCAATTTTTGACGAAAGAGATAACCACCCCCCTTACGACATGCTTCAGAAACTAAAAAAATGGTCCGTTTTCAAATGTTGCGTCTTTGAACTAAAATTCACATTTGTTCGTGGATAATCACTTTTAGAGATAAAATGAGATGTTTAAAGTGATTTTCATGCTTCTAGGGGCCCTGAACGCAAAATTTGTGAAATGGGTAAACGTGAATGAAAATGGCCAATTTACTCACTCTGAGGCCTTAAAAAGTGTTTCTCCACCACGGGAAGTGAAATAAATAACATTTGGAGGCCTTTATTGTTGAATCAAAAATGCCCAATTTTTGACGAAAGAGATAACCACCCCCCCTTACGACATGCTTCAGAAACTAAAAAAATGGTCCATTTTCAAATGTTGCGTCTTTGAACTAAAATTCACATTTGTACGTGGATAATCACTTTTAGAGATAAAATGAGATGTTTAAAGTGATTTTCATGCTTCCAGGGGCCCTGAACGCAAGATTTGTGGAATGGGTAAACGTGAATGAAAATGGCCAATTTACTCACTCTGAGGCCTTAAAAAGTGTTTATCCACCTCGGGAAGTGAAATAAATAACATTTGGAGGCCTTTATTGTTCAATCAAAAATGCCCAATTTTTGACGAAAGAGATAACCACCCCCCCCTTACGACATGCTTCAGAAACTAAAAAAATGGTCCGTTTTCAAATGGTGCGTCTTTGAACTAAAATTCACATTTGTACGTGGATAATCACTTTTAGAGATAAAATGAGATGTTTAAAGTGATTTGCATTCTTCCAGGGGCCCTGAACGCAAGATTTGTGGAATGGGTAAACGTGAATGAAAATGGCCAATTTACTCACTCTGAGGCCTTAAAAAGTGTTTCTCCACCACGGGAAGTGAATTAAATTACATTTTTAGGCCTTTATTGTTCAATCAAAAATGACAAATTTTCGACAAAAGAGATAACCACCCCCCCTTACGATATGCTTCAGAAACTAAAAAAATGGTCAATTTTCAAATGTTGCGTCTTTGAACTAAAATTCACATTTGTACGTGGATAATCACTTTTAGAGATAAAATGAGATGTTTAAAGTGATTTTCATGCTTCCAGGGGCCCTGAACGCAAGATTTACGGAATGGGTAAACGTGAATGAAAATGGCCAATTTACTCACTCTGAGGCCTTAAAAAGTGTTTATCCACCTCGGGAAGTGAAATAAATAACATTTGGAGGCCTTTATTGTTCAATCAAAAATGCCCAATTTTTGACGAAAGAGATAACCACCCCCCCTTACGACATGCTTCAGAAACTAAAAAAATGGTCCATTTTCAAATGTTGCGTCTTTGAACTAAAATTCACATTTGTACGTGGATAATCACTTTTAGAGATAAAATGAGATGTTTAAAGTGATTTTCATGCTTCCAGGGGCCCTGAACGCAAGATTTGTGGAATGGGTAAACGTGAATGAAAATGGCCAATTTACTCACTCTGAGGCCTTAAAAAGGGTTTATCCACCTCGGGAAGTGAAATAAATAACATTTGGAGGCCTTTATTGTTCAATCAAAAATGCCCAATTTTTGACGAAAGAGATAACCACCCCCCCCTTACGACATGCTTCAGAAACTAAAAAAATGGTCCGTTTTCAAATGGTGCGTCTTTGAACTAAAATTCACATTTGTACGTGGATAATCACTTTTAGAGATAAAATGAGATGTTTAAAGTGATTTGCATTCTTCCAGGGGCCCTGAACGCAAGATTTGTGGAATGGGTAAACGTGAATGAAAATGGCCAATTTACTCACTCTGAGGCCTTAAAAAGTGTTTCTCCACCACGGGAAGTGAATTAAATTACATTTTTAGGCCTTTATTGTTCAATCAAAAATGACAAATTTTCGACAAAAGAGATAACCACCCCCCCTTACGACATGCTTCAGAAACTAAAAAAATGGTCAATTTTCAAATGTTGCGTCTTTGAACTAAAATTCACATTTGTACGTGGATAATCACTTTTAGAGATAAAATGAGATGTTTAAAGTGATTTTCATGCTTCCAGGGGCCCTGAACGCAAGATTTGTGGAATGGGTAAACGTGAATGAAAATGGCCAATTTACTCACTCTGAGGCCTTAAAAAGTGTTTATCCACCTCGGGAAGTGAAATAAATAACATTTGGAGGCCTTTATTGTTCAATCAAAAATGCCAAATTTTTGACGAAAGAGATAACCACCCCCCCTTACGACATGCTAAAGAAACTAAAAAAATGGTCCGTTTTCAAATGTTGCGTCTTTGAACTAAAATTCACATTTGTACGTGGATAATCACTTTTAGAGATAAAATGAGATGTTTAAAGTGATTTTCATGCTTCCAGGGGATATGAACGCAAAATTTGTGGAATGGGTAAACGTGAATGAAAAGGGCCAATTTACTCACTCTGAGGGCTTAATAAGTGTTTCTCCACCACGGGAAGTGAAATAAATACCATTTGGAGGCCTTTATTGTTCAATCAAAAATTCCTGATTTTTGACGAAAGAGATAACCACCCCCCCTTACGACATGCTCCAGAAACTAAAAAAATGTGCCGTTTTCAAATGTTGCGTCTTTGAACTAAAATTCACATTTGTACGTGGATAATCACTTTTAGAGATAAAATGAGATGTTTAAAGTGATTTTCATGCTTCCAGGGGATATGAACGCAAAATTTGTGGAATGGGTAAACGTGAATGAAAATGGCCAATTTACTCACTCTGAGGCCTTAAAAAGTGTTTCTCCACCACTGGAAGTGAATTAAATAACATTTTTAGGCCTTTATTGTTCAATCAAAAATGCCCAATTTTTGACAAAAGAGATAACCACCCCCCCTTACGCCATGCTTCAGAAACTAAAAAAATGGTCCGTTTTCAAATGTTGCGTCTTTGAACTAAAATTCACATTTGTTCGTGGATAATCACTTTTAGAGATAAAATTAAATGTTTAAAGTGATTTTCATGCTTCCAGGGGCCCTGAACGCAAAATTTGTGGAATGAGTAAACGTGAATGAAAATGGCCAATTTACTCACTCTGAGGCCTTAAAAAGTGTTTCTCCACCACGGGAAGTGAAATAAATAACATTTGGAGGCCTTTATTGTTCAATCAAAAATGCCCAATTTTTGACGAAAGAGATAACCACCCCCCTTACGACATGCTTCAGAAACTAAAAAAATGGTCCGTTTTCAAATGTTGCGTCTTTGAACTAAAATTCACATTTGTTCGTGGATAATCACTTTTAGAGATAAAATGAGATGTTTAAAGTGATTTTCATGCTTCTAGGGGCCCTGAACGCAAAATTTGTGAAATGGGTAAACGTGAATGAAAATGGCCGATTTACTCACTCTGAGGCCTTAAAAAGTGTTTCTCCACCACGGGAAGTGAAATAAATAACATTTGGAGGCCTTTATTGTTGAATCAAAAATGCCCAATTTTTGACGAAAGAGATAACCACCCCCCCTTACGACATGCTTCAGAAACTAAAAAAATGGTCCATTTTCAAATGTTGCGTCTTTGAACTAAAATTCACATTTGTACGTGGATAATCACTTTTAGAGATAAAATGAGATGTTTAAAGTGATTTTCATGCTTCCAGGGGCCCTGAACGCAAGATTTGTGGAATGGGTAAACGTGAATGAAAATGGCCAATTTACTCACTCTGAGGCCTTAAAAAGTGTTTATCCACCTCGGGAAGTGAAATAAATAACATTTGGAGGCCTTTATTGTTCAATCAAAAATGCCCAATTTTTGACGAAAGAGATAACCACCCCCCCCTTACGACATGCTTCAGAAACTAAAAAAATGGTCCGTTTTCAAATGGTGCGTCTTTGAACTAAAATTCACATTTGTACGTGGATAATCACTTTTAGAGATAAAATGAGATGTTTAAAGTGATTTGCATTCTTCCAGGGGCCCTGAACGCAAGATTTGTGGAATGGGTAAACGTGAATGAAAATGGCCAATTTACTCACTCTGAGGCCTTAAAAAGTGTTTCTCCACCACGGGAAGTGAATTAAATTACATTTTTAGGCCTTTATTGTTCAATCAAAAATGACAAATTTTCGACAAAAGAGATAACCACCCCCCCTTACGATATGCTTCAGAAACTAAAAAAATGGTCAATTTTCAAATGTTGCGTCTTTGAACTAAAATTCACATTTGTACGTGGATAATCACTTTTAGAGATAAAATGAGATGTTTAAAGTGATTTTCATGCTTCCAGGGGCCCTGAACGCAAGATTTGTGGAATGGGTAAACGTGAATGAAAATGGCCAATTTACTCACTCTGAGGCCTTAAAAAGTGTTTATCCACCTCGGGAAGTGAAATAAATAACATTTGGAGGCCTTTATTGTTCAATCAAAAATGCAAAATTTTTGACGAAAGAGATAACCACCCCCCCTTACGACATGCTAAAGAAACTAAAAAAATGGTCCGTTTTCAAATGTTGCGTCTTTGAACTAAAATTCACATTTGTACGTGGATAATCACTTTTAGAGATAAAATGAGATGTTTAAAGTGATTTTCATGCTTCTAGGGGCCCTGAACGCAAAATTTGTGAAATGGGTAAACGTGAATGAAAATGGCCAATTTACTCACTCTGAGGCCTTAAAAAGTGTTTATCCACCTCGGGAAGTGAAATAAATAACATTTGGAGGCCTTTATTGTTCAATCAAAAATGCCCAATTTTTGACGAAAGAGATAACCACCCCCCCCTTACGACATGCTTCAGAAACTAAAAAAATGGTCCGTTTTCAAATGGTGCGTCTTTGAACTAAAATTCACATTTGTACGTGGATAATCACTTTTAGAGATAAAATGAGATGTTTAAAGTGATTTGCATTCTTCCAGGGGCCCTGAACGCAAGATTTGTGGAATGGGTAAACGTGAATGAAAATGGCCAATTTACTCACTCTGAGGCCTTAAAAAGTGTTTCTCCACCACGGGAAGTGAATTAAATTACATTTTTAGGCCTTTATTGTTCAATCAAAAATGACAAATTTTCGACAAAAGAGATAACCACCCCCCCTTACGACATGCTTCAGAAACTAAAAAAATGGTCAATTTTCAAATGTTGCGTCTTTGAACTAAAATTCACATTTGTACGTGGATAATCACTTTTAGAGATAAAATGAGATGTTTAAAGTGATTTTCATGCTTCCAGGGGCCCTGAACGCAAGATTTGTGGAATGGGTAAACGTGAATGAAAATGGCCAATTTACTCACTCTGAGGCCTTAAAAAGTGTTTATCCACCTCGGGAAGTGAAATAAATAACATTTGGAGGCCTTTATTGTTCAATCAAAAATGCCAAATTTTTGACGAAAGAGATAACCACCCCCCCTTACGACATGCTAAAGAAACTAAAAAAATGGTCCGTTTTCAAATGTTGCGTCTTTGAACTAAAATTCACATTTGTACGTGGATAATCACTTTTAGAGATAAAATGAGATGTTTAAAGTGATTTTCATGCTTCCAGGGGATATGAACGCAAAATTTGTGGAATGGGTAAACGTGAATGAAAAGGGCCAATTTACTCACTCTGAGGGCTTAATAAGTGTTTCTCCACCACGGGAAGTGAAATAAATACCATTTGGAGGCCTTTATTGTTCAATCAAAAATTCCTGATTTTTGACGAAAGAGATAACCACCCCCCCTTACGACATGCTCCAGAAACTAAAAAAATGTGCCGTTTTCAAATGTTGCGTCTTTGAACTAAAATTCACATTTGTACGTGGATAATCACTTTTAGAGATAAAATGAGATGTTTAAAGTGATTTTCATGCTTCCAGGGGATATGAACGCAAAATTTGTGGAATGGGTAAACGTGAATGAAAAGGGCCAATTTACTCACTCTGAGGCCTTAAAAAGTGTTTCTCCACCACTGGAAGTGAAATAAATAACATTTGGAGGCCTTTATTGTTCAATCAAAAATGCCTGATTTTTGACGAAAGAGATAACCACCCCCCCTTACGACATGCTCCAGAAACTAAAAAAATGGTCCGTTTTCAAATGTTGAGTCTTTGAACTAAAATTCACATTTGTACGTGGATAATCACTTTTAGAGATAAAATGAGATGTTTAAAGTGATTTTCATGCTTCCAGGGGATATGAACGCAAAATTTGTGGAATGGGTAAACGTGAATGAAAAGGGCCAATTTACTCACTCTGAGGCCTTAAAAAGTGTTTCTCCACCACGGGAAGTGAAATAAATAACATTTTTAGGCCTTCATTGTTCAATCAAAAATGCCCAATTTTTGACGAAAGAGATAACCACCCCCCTTACGACATGCTTCAGAAACTAAAAAAATGGTCCGTTTTCAAATGTTGCGTCTTTGAACTAAAATTCACATTTGTACGTGGATAATCACTTTTAGAGATAAAATGAGATGTTTAAAGTGATTTTCATGCTTCCAGGGGCCCTGAACGCAAGATTTGTGGAATGGGTAAACGTGAATGAAAATGGCCAATTTACTCACTCTGAGGCCTTAAAAAGTGTTTATCCACCTCGGGAAGTGAAATAAATAACATTTGGAGGCCTTTATTGTTCAATCAAAAATGCCCAATTTTTGACGAAAGAGATAACCACCCCCCCTTACGACATGCTTCAGAAACTAAAAAAATGGTCCGTTTTCAAATGGTGCGTCTTTGAACTAAAATTCACATTTGTACGTGGATAATCACTTTTAGAGATAAAATGAGATGTTTAAAGTGATTTGCATTCTTCCAGGGGCCCTGAACGCAAGATTTGTGGAATGGGTAAACGTGAATGAAAATGGCCAATTTACTCACTCTGAGGCCTTAAAAAGTGTTTCTCCACCACGGGAAGTGAATTAAATTACATTTTTAGGCCTTTATTGTTCAATCAAAAATGACAAATTTTCGACAAAAGAGATAACCACCCCCCCTTACGACATGCTTCAGAAACTAAAAAAATGGTCAATTTTCAAATGTTGCGTCTTTGAACTAAAATTCACATTTGTACGTGGATAATCACTTTTAGAGATAAAATGAGGTGTTTAAAGTGATTTTCATGCTTCCAGGGGCCCTGAACGCAAGATTTGTGGAATGGGTAAACGTGAATGAAAATGGCCAATTTACTCACTCTGAGGCCTTAAAAAGTGTTTATCCACCTCGGGAAGTGAAATAAATAACATTTGGAGGCCTTTATTGTTCAATCAAAAATGCCAAATTTTTGACGAAAGAGATAACCACCCCCCCTTACGACATGCTAAAGAAACTAAAAAAATGGTCCGTTTTCAAATGTTGCGTCTTTGAACTAAAATTCACATTTGTACGTGGATAATCACTTTTAGAGATAAAATGAGATGTTTAAAGTGATTTTCATGCTTCCAGGGGATATGAACGCAAAATTTGTGGAATGGGTAAACGTGAATGAAAAGGGCCAATTTACTCACTCTGAGGGCTTAATAAGTGTTTCTCCACCACGGGAAGTGAAATAAATACCATTTGGAGGCCTTTATTGTTCAATCAAAAATGCCTGATTTTTGACGAAAGAGATAACCACCCCCCCTTACGACATGCTCCAGAAACTAAAAAAATGTGCCGTTTTCAAATGTTGCGTCTTTGAACTAAAATTCACATTTGTACGTGGATAATCACTTTTAGAGATAAAATGAGATGTTTAAAGTGATTTTCATGCTTCCAGGGGATATGAACGCAAAATTTGTGGAATGGGTAAACGTGAATGAAAAGGGCCAATTTACTCACTCTGAGGCCTTAAAAAGTGTTTCTCCACCACTGGAAGTGAAATAAATAACATTTGGAGGCCTTTATTGTTCAATCAAAAATGCCTGATTTTTGACGAAAGAGATAACCACCCCCCCTTACGACATGCTCCAGAAACTAAAAAAATGTGCCGTTTTCAAATGTTGCGTCTTTGAACTAAAATTCACATTTGTACGTGGATAATCACTTTTAGAGATAAAATAAGATGTTTAAAGTGATTTTCATGCTTCCAGGGGCCCTGAACGCAAAATTTGTGGAATGGGTAAACGTGAATGAAAATGGCCAATTTACTCACTCTGAGGCCTTAAAAAGTGTTTATCCACCTCGGGAAGTGAAATAAAGAACATTTGGAGGCCTTTATTGTTCAATCAAAAATGCCCAATTTTTGACAAAAGAGATAACCACCCCCCCTTACGACATGCTTCAGAAACTAAAAAAATGGTCCGTTTTCAAATGTTGAGTCTTTGAACTAAAATTCACATTTGTACGTGGATAATCACTTTTAGAGATAAAATGAGATGTTTAAAGTGATTTTCATGCTTCCAGGGGATATGAACGCAAAATTTGTGGAATGGGTAAACGTGAATGAAAAGGGCCAATTTACTCACTCTGAGGCCTTAAAAAGTGTTTCTCCACCACGGGAAGTGAAATAAATAACATTTTTAGGCCTTCATTGTTCAATCAAAAATGCCCAATTTTTGACGAAAGAGATAACCACCCCCCTTACGACATGCTTCAGAAACTAAAAAAATGGTCCGTTTTCAAATGTTGCGTCTTTGAACTAAAATTCACATTTGTACGTGGATAATCACTTTTAGAGATAAAATGAGATGTTTAAAGTGATTTTCATGCTTCCAGGGGCCCTGAACGCAAAATTTGTGGAATGGGTAAACGTGAATGAAAATGGCCAATTTACTCACTCTGAGGCCTTAAAAAGTGTTTATCCACCTCGGGAAGTGAAATAAATAACATTTGGAGGCCTTTATTGTTCAATCAAAAATGCCCAATTTTTGACAAAAGAGATAACAACCCCCCCTTACGACATGCTTCAGAAACTAAAAAAATGGTCCGTTTTCAAATGTTGCGTCTTTGAACTAAAATTCACATTTGTACGTGGATAATCACTTTTAGAGATAAAATGAGATGTTTAAAGTGATTTTCATGCTTCCAGGGGATATGAACGCAAAATTTGTGGAATGGGTAAACGTGAATGAAAAGGGCCAATTTACTCACTCTGAGGCCTTAAAAAGTGTTTCTCCATCACGGGAAGTGAAATAAATAACATTTTTAGGCCTTCATTGGTCAATCAAAAATGCCCAATTTTTGACAAAAGAGATAACCACCCCCCCTTACGCCATGCTTCAGAAACTAAAAAAATGGTCCGTTTTCAAATGTTGCGTCTTTGAACTAAAATTCACATTTGTTTGTGGATAATCACTTTTAGAGATAAAATGAGATGTTTAAAGTGATTTTCATGCTTCCAGGGGCCCTGAACGCAAAATTTGTGGAATGGGTAAACATGAATGAAAATGGCCAATTTACTCACTCTGAGGCCTTAAAAAGTGTTTCTCCACCACGGGAAGTGAAATAAATAACATTTGGAGGCCTTTATTGTTCAATCAAAAATGCCCAATTTTTGACGAAAGAGATAACCACCCCCCCTTACGACATGCTTCAGAAACTAAAAAAATGGTCCGTTTTCAAATGTTGCGTCTTTGAACTAAAATTCACATTTGTACGTGGATAATCACTTTTAGAGATAAAATGAGATGTTTAAAGTGATTTGCATGCTTCCAGGGGCCCTGAACGCAAGATTTGTGGAATGGGTAAACGTGAATGAAAATGGCCAATTTACTCACTCTGAGGCCTTAAAAAGTGTTTCTCCACCACGGGAAGTGAAATAAATAACATTTGGAGGCCTTTATTGTTCAATCAAAAATGCCTGATTTTTGACGAAAGAGATAACCACCCCCCCTTACGACATGCTCCAGAAACTAAAAAAATGGTCTGTTTTCAAATGTTGCGTCTTTGAACTAAAATTCACATTTGTACGTGGATAATCACTTTTAGAGATAAAATGAGATGTTTAAAGTGATTTTCATGCTTCCAGGGGCCCTGAACGCAAGATTTGTGGAATGGGTAAACGTGAATGAAAATGGCCAATTTACTCACTCTGAGGCCTTAAAAAGTGTTTATCCACCTCGGGAAGTGAAATAAATAACATTTGGAGGCCTTTATTGTTCAATCAAAAATGCCCAATTTTTGACGAAAGAGATAACCACCCCCCCTTACGACATGCTTCAGAAACTAAAAAAATGGTCCGTTTTCAAATGGTGCGTCTTTGAACTAAAATTCACATTTGTACGTGGATAATCACTTTTAGAGATAAAATGAGATGTTTAAAGTGATTTGCATTCTTCCAGGGGCCCTGAACGCGAGATTTGTGGAATGGGTAAACGTGAATGAAAATGGCCAATTTACTCACTCTGAGGCCTTAAAAAGTGTTTCTCCACCACGGGAAGTGAATTAAATTACATTTTTAGGCCTTTATTGTTCAATCAAAAATGACAAATTTTCGACAAAAGAGATAACCACCCCCCCTTACGACATGCTTCAGAAACTAAAAAAATGGTCAATTTTCAAATGTTGCGTCTTTGAACTAAAATTCACATTTGTACGTGGATAATCACTTTTAGAGATACAATGAGATGTTTAAAGTGATTTTCATGCTTCCAGGGGCCCTGAACGCAAAATTTGTGGAATGGGTAAACGTGAATGAAAATGGCCAATTTACTCACTCTGAGGCCTTAAAAAGTGTTTATCCACCTCGGGAAGTGAAATAAATAACATTTGGAGGCCTTTATTGTTCACTCAAAAATGCCCAATTTTTGACAAAAGAGATAACCACCCCCCTTACGACATGCTTCAGAAACTAAAAAAATGGTCCGTTTTCAAATGTTGCGTCTTTGAACTAAATTTCACATTTGTACGTGGATAATCACTTTTAGAGATAAAATGAGATGTTTAAAGTGATTTTCATGCTTCCAGGGGCCCTGAACGCAAAATTTGTGGAATGGGTAAACGTGAATGAAAATGGCCAATTTACTCACTCAGGCCTTAAAAAGTGTTTATCCACCTCGGGAAGTGAAATAAATAACATTTGGAGGCCTTTATTGTTCAATCAAAAATGCCCAATTTTTGACAAAAGAGATAACAACCCCCCCTTACGACATGCTTCAGAAACTAAAAAAATGGTCCGTTTTCAAATGTTGCGTCTTTGAACTAAAATTCACATTTGTACGTGGATAATCACTTTTAGAGATAAAATGAGATGTTTAAAGTGATTTTCATGCTTCCAGGGGATATGAACGCAAAATTTGTGGAATGGGTAAACGTGAATGAAAAGGGCCAATTTACTCACTCTGAGGCCTTAAAAAGTGTTTCTCCATCACGGGAAGTGAAATAAATAACATTTTTAGGCCTTCATTGTTCAATCAAAAATGCCCAATTTTTGACGAAAGAGATAACCACCCCCCTTACGACGTGCTTCAGAAACTAAAAAAATGGTCCGTTTTCAAATGTTGCGTCTTTGAACTAAAATTCACATTTGTACGTGGATAATCACTTTTAGAGATAAAATGAGATGTTTAAAGTGATTTTCATGCTTCCAGGGGCCCTGAACGCAAGATTTGTGGAATGGGTAAACGTGAATGAAAATGGCCAATTTACTCACTCTGAGGCCTTAAAAAGTGTTTCTCCACCACTGGAAGTGAATTAAATAACATTTTTAGGCCTTTATTGGTCAATCAAAAATGCCCAATTTTTGACAAAAGAGATAACCACCCCCCCTTACGCCATGCTTCAGAAACTAAAAAAATGGTCCGTTTTCAAATGTTGCGTCTTTGAACTAAAATTCACATTTGTTCGTGGATAATCACTTTTAGAGATAAAATGAGATGTTTAAAGTGATTTTCATGCTTCCAGGGGCCCTGAACGCAAAATTTGTGGAATGGGTAAACATGAATGAAAATGGCCAATTTACTCACTCTGAGGCCTTAAAAAGTGTTTCTCCACCACGGGAAGTGAAATAAATAACATTTGGAGGCCTTTATTGTTCAATCAAAAATGCCCAATTTTTGACGAAAGAGATAACCACCCCCCCTTACGACATGCTTCAGAAACTAAAAAAATGGTCCGTTTTCAAATGTTGCGTCTTTGAACTAAAATTCACATTTGTACGTGGATAATCACTTTTAGAGATAAAATGAGATGTTTAAAGTGATTTGCATGCTTCCAGGGGCCCTGAACGCAAGATTTGTGGAATGGGTAAACGTGAATGAAAATGGCCAATTTACTCACTCTGAGGCCTTAAAAAGTGTTTCTCCACCACGGGAAGTGAAATAAATAACATTTGGAGGCCTTTATTGTTCAATCAAAAATGCCTGATTTTTGACGAAAGAGATAACCACCCCCCCTTACGACATGCTCCAGAAACTAAAAAAATGGTCTGTTTTCAAATGTTGCGTCTTTGAACTAAAATTCACATTTGTACGTGGATAATCACTTTTAGAGATAAAATGAGATGTTTAAAGTGATTTTCATGCTTCCAGGGGCCCTGAACGCAAGATTTGTGGAATGGGTAAACGTGAATGAAAATGGCCAATTTACTCACTCTGAGGCCTTAAAAAGTGTTTATCCACCTCGGGAAGTGAAATAAATAACATTTGGAGGCCTTTATTGTTCAATCAAAAATGCCCAATTTTTGACGAAAGAGATAACCACCCCCCCTTACGACATGCTTCAGAAACTAAAAAAATGGTCCGTTTTCAAATGGTGCGTCTTTGAACTAAAATTCACATTTGTACGTGGATAATCACTTTTAGAGATAAAATGAGATGTTTAAAGTGATTTGCATTCTTCTAGGGGCCCTGAACGCAAGATTTGTGGAATGGGTAAACGTGAATGAAAATGGCCAATTTACTCACTCTGAGGCCTTAAAAAGTGTTTCTCCACCACGGGAAGTGAATTAAATTACATTTTTAGGCCTTTATTGTTCAATCAAAAATGACAAATTTTCGACAAAAGAGATAACCACCCCCCCTTACGACATGCTTCAGAAACTAAAAAAATGGTCAATTTTCAAATGTTGCGTCTTTGAACTAAAATTCACATTTGTACGTGGATAATCACTTTTAGAGATAAAATGAGATGTTTAAAGTGATTTTCATGCTTCCAGGGGCCCTGAACGCAAGATTTGTGGAATGGGTAAACGTGAATGAAAATGGCCAATTTACTCACTCTGAGGCCTTAAAAAGTGTTTATCCACCTCGGGAAGTGAAATAAATAACATTTGGAGGCCTTTATTGTTCAATCAAAAATGCCAAATTTTTGACGAAAGAGATAACCACCCCCCCTTACGACATGCTAAAGAAACTAAAAAAATGGTCCGTTTTCAAATGTTGCGTCTTTGAACTAAAATTCACATTTGTACGTGGATAATCACTTTTAGAGATAAAATGAGATGTTTAAAGTGATTTTCATGCTTCCAGGGGATATGAACGCAAAATTTGTGGAATGGGTAAACGTGAATGAAAAGGGCCAATTTACTCACTCTGAGGGCTTAATAAGTGTTTCTCCACCACGGGAAGTGAAATAAATACCATTTGGAGGCCTTTATTGTTCAATCAAAAATGCCTGATTTTTGACGAAAGAGATAACCACCCCCCTTACGACATGCTCCAGAAACTAAAAAAATGTGCCGTTTTCAAATGTTGCGTCTTTGAACTAAAATTCACATTTGTACGTGGATAATCACTTTTAGAGATAAAATGAGATGTTTAAAGTGATTTTCATGCTTCCAGGGGATATGAACGCAAAATTTGTGGAATGGGTAAACGTGAATGAAAAGGGCCAATTTACTCACTCTGAGGCCTTAAAAAGTGTTTCTCCACCACTGGAAGTGAAATAAATAACATTTGGAGGCCTTTATTGTTCAATCAAAAATGCCTGATTTTTGACGAAAGAGATAACCACCCCCCCTTACGACATGCTCCAGAAACTAAAAAAATGTGCCGTTTTCAAATGTTGCGTCTTTGAACTAAAATTCACATTTGTACGTGGATAATCACTTTTAGAGATAAAATGAGATGTTTAAAGTGATTTTCATGCTTCCAGGGGCCCTGAACGCAAAATTTGTGGAATGGGTAAACGTGAATGAAAATGGCCAATTTACTCACTCTGAGGCCTTAAAAAGTGTTTATCCCCCTCGGGAAGTGAAATAAATAACATTTGGAGGCCTTTATTGTTCACTCAAAAATGCCCAATTTTTGACAAAAGAGATAACCACCCCCCCTTACGACATGCTTCAGAAACTAAAAAAATGGTCCGTTTTCAAATGTTGCGTCTTTGAACTAAAATTCACATTTGTACGTGGATAATCACTTTTAGAGATAAAATGAGATGTTTAAAGTGATTTTCATGCTTCCAGGGGCCCTGAACGCAAGATTTGTGGAATGGGTCAACATGAATGAAAATGGCCAATTTACTCACTGTGAGGCCTTAAAAAGTGTTTCTCCACCACTGGAAGTGAATTAAATAACATTTTTAGGCCTTTATTGTTCAATCAAAAATGCCCAATTTTTGACAAAAGAGATAACCACCCCCCCTTACGCCATGCTTCAGAAACTAAAAAAATGGTCCGTTTTCAAATGTTGCGTCTTTGAACTAAAATTCACATTTGTTCGTGGATAATCACTTTTAGAGATAAAATTAAATGTTTAAAGTGATTTTCATGCTTCCAGGGGCCCTGAACGCAAAATTTGTGGAATGAGTAAACGTGAATGAAAATGGCCAATTTACTCACTCTGAGGCCTTAAAAAGTGTTTCTCCACCACGGGAAGTGAAATAAATAACATTTGGAGGCCTTTATTGTTCAATCAAAAATGCCCAATTTTTGACGAAAGAGATAACCACCCCCCTTACGACATGCTTCAGAAACTAAAAAAATGGTCCGTTTTCAAATGTTGCGTCTTTGAACTAAAATTCACATTTGTTCGTGGATAATCACTTTTAGAGATAAAATGAGATGTTTAAAGTGATTTTCATGCTTCTAGGGGCCCTGAACGCAAAATTTGTGAAATGGGTAAACGTGAATGAAAATGGCCAATTTACTCACTCTGAGGCCTTAAAAAGTGTTTCTCCACCACGGGAAGTGAAATAAATAACATTTGGAGGCCTTTATTGTTGAATCAAAAATGCCCAATTTTTGACGAAAGAGATAACCACCCCCCCTTACGACATGCTTCAGAAACTAAAAAAATGGTCCGTTTTCAAATGTTGCGTCTTTGAACTAAAATTCACATTTGTACGTGGATAATCACTTTTAGAGATAAAATGAGATGTTTAAAGTGATTTTCCTGCGTCCAGGTTCCCTGAACGCAAGATTTGTGGAATGGGTAAACGTGAATGAAAATGGCCAATTTACTCACTCTGAGGCCTTAAAAAGTGTTTCTCCACCACGGGAAGTGAATTAAATAACATTTTTAGGCCTTTATTGTTCAATCAAAAATGCCCAATTTTTGACGAAAGAGATAACCACCCCCCCTTACGACATGCTCCAGAAACTAAAAAAATTTGCCTGTTTCAAATGTTGCGTCTTTGAACTAAAATTCACATTTGTACGTGGATAATCACTTTTAGAGATAAAATGAGATGTTTAAAGTGATTTTCATGCTTCCAGGGGATATGAACGCAAAATTTGTGGAATGGGTAAACGTGAATGAAAAGGGCCAATTTACTCACTCTGAGGCCTTAAAAAGTGTTTCTCCACCACGGGAAGTGAAATAAATAACATTTTTAGGCCTTCATTGTTCAATCAAAAATGCCCAATTTTTGACGAAAGAGATAACCACCCCCCTTACGACATGCTTCAGAAACTAAAAAAATGGTCCGTTTTCAAATGTTGCGTCTTTGAACTAAAATTCACATTTGTACGTGGATAATCACTTTTAGAGATAAAATGAGATGTTTAAAGTGATTTTCATGCTTCCAGGGGCCCTGAACGCAAGATTTGTGGAATGGGTAAACGTGAATGAAAATGGCCAATTTACTCACTCTGAGGCCTTAAAAAGTGTTTCTCCACCACGGGAAGTGAAATAAATAACATTTGGAGGCCTTTATTGTTCAATCAAAAATGCCCAATTTTTGACGAAAGAGATAACCACCCCCCCTTACGACATGCTTCAGAAACTAAAAAAATGGTCCGTTTTCAAATGTTGCGTCTTTGAACTAAAATTCACATTTGTACGTGGATAATCACTTTTAGAGATAAAATGAGATGTTTAAAGTGATTTGCATGCTTCCAGGGGCCCTGAACGCAAGATTTGTGGAATGGGTAAACGTGAATGAAAATGGCCAATTTACTCACTCTGAGGCCTTAAAAAGTGTTTCTCCACCACGGGAAGTGAAATAAATAACATTTGGAGGCCTTTATTGTTCAATCAAAAATGCCTGATTTTTGACGGAAGAGATAACCACCCCCCCTTACGACATGCTCCAGAAACTAAAAAAATGGTCTGTTTTCAAATGTTGCGTCTTTGAACTAAAATTCACATTTGTACGTGGATTCTCACTTTTAGAGATAAAATGAGATGTTTAAAGTGATTTTCATGCTTCCAGGGGCCCTGAACGCAAGATTTGTGGAATGGGTAAACGTGAATGAAAATGGCCAATTTACTCACTCTGAGGCCTTAAAAAGTGTTTATCCACCTCGGGAAGTGAAATAAATAACATTTGGAGGCCTTTATTGTTCAATCAAAAATGCCCAATTTTTGACGAAAGAGATAACCACCCCCCTTACGACATGCTTCAGAAACTAAAAAAATGGTCCGTTTTCAAATGGTGCGTCTTTGAACTAAAATTCACATTTGTACGTGGATAATCACTTTTAGAGATAAAATGAGATGTTTAAAGTGATTTGCATTCTTCCAGGGGCCCTGAACGCAAGATTTGTGGAATGGGTAAACGTGAATGAAAATGGCCAATTTACTCACTCTGAGGCCTTAAAAAGTGTTTCTCCACCACGGGAAGTGAATTAAATTACATTTTTAGGCCTTTATTGTTCAATCAAAAATGACAAATTTTCGACAAAAGCGATAACCACCCCCCCTTACGACATGCTTCAGAAACTAAAAAAATGGTCAATTTTCAAATGTTGCGTCTTTGAACTAAAATTCACATTTGTACGTGGATAATCACTTTTAGAGATAAAATGAGATGTTTAAAGTGATTTTCATGCTTCCAGGGGCCCTGAACGCAAGATTTGTGGAATGGGTAAACGTGAATGAAAATGGCCAATTTACTCACTCTGAGGCCTTAAAAAGTGTTTATCCACCTCGGGAAGTGAAATAAATAACATTTGGAGGCCTTTATTGTTCAATCAAAAATGCCACATTTTTGACGAAAGAGATAACCACCCCCCTTACGACATGCTAAAGAAACTAAAAAAATGGTCCGTTTTCAAATGTTGCGTCTTTGAACTAAAATTCACATTTGTACGTGGATAATCACTTTTAGAGATAAAATGAGATGTTTAAAGTGATTTTCATGCTTCCAGGGGATATGAACGCAAAATTTGTGGAATGGGTAAACGTGAATGAAAAGGGCCAATTTACTCACTCTGAGGGCTTAATAAGTGTTTCTCCACCACGGGAAGTGAAATAAATACCATTTGGAGGCCTTTATTGTTCAATCAAAAATGCCTGATTTTTGACGAAAGAGATAACCACCCCCCCTTACGACATGCTCCAGAAACTAAAAAAATGTGCCGTTTTCAAATGTTGCGTCTTTGAACTAAAATTCACATTTGTACGTGGATAATCACTTTTAGAGATAAAATGAGATGTTTAAAGTGATTTTCATGCTTCCAGGGGATATGAACGCAAAATTTGTGGAATGGGTAAACGTGAATGAAAAGGGCCAATTTACTCACTCTGAGGCCTTAAAAAGTGTTTCTCCACCACTGGAAGTGAAATAAATAACATTTGGAGGCCTTTATTGTTCAATCAAAAATGCCTGATTTTTGACGAAAGAGATAACCACCCCCCCTTACGACATGCTCCAGAAACTAAAAAAATGTGCCGTTTTCAAATGTTGCGTCTTTGAACTAAAATTCACATTTGTACGTGGATAATCACTTTTAGAGATAAAATGAGATGTTTAAAGTGATTTTCATGCTTCCAGGGGATATGAACGCAAAATTTGTGGAATGGGTAAACGTGAATGAAAAGGGCCAATTTACTCACTCTGAGGCCTTAAAAAGTGTTTCTCCACCACGGGAAGTGAAATAAATAACATTTTTAGGCCTTCATTGTTCAATCAAAAATGCCCAATTTTTGACGAAAGAGATAACCACCCCCCCTTACGACATGCTTCAGAAACTAAAAAAATGGTCCGTTTTCAAATGTTGCGTCTTTGAACTAAAATTCACATTTGTTCGTGGATAATCACTTTTAGAGATAAAATTAGATGTTTAAAATGATTTTCATGCTTCAAGGGGCCCTGAACGCAAAATTTGTGGAATGGGTAAACGTGAATGAAAATGGCCAATTTACTCACTCTGAGGCCTTAAAAAGTGTTTCTCCACCACGGGAAGTGAAATAAATAACATTTGGAGGCCTTTATTGTTCAATCAAAAATGCCCAATTTTTGACGAAAGAGATAACCACCCCCCCTTACGACATGCTTCAGAAACTAAAAAAATGGTCCGTTTTCAAATGTTGCGTCTTTGAACTAAAATTCACATTTGTACGTGGATAATCACTTTTAGAGATAAAATGAGATGTTTAAAGTGATTTGCATGCTCCCAGGGGCCCTGAACGCAAGATTTGTGGAATGGGTAAACGTGAATGAAAATGGCCAATTTACTCACTCTGAGGCCTTAAAAAGTGTTTCTCCACCACGGGAAGTGAATTAAATTACATTTTTAGGCCTTTATTGTTCAATCAAAAATGCCCAATTTTTGACAAAAGAGATAACCACCCCCCCTTACGACATGCTTCAGAAACTAAAAAAATGGTCCATTTTCAAATGTTGCGTCTTTGAACTAAAATTCACATTTGTACGTGGATAATCACTTTTAGAGATAAAATGAGATGTTTAAAGTGATTTTCATGCTTCCAAGGGCCCTGAACGCAAGATTTGTGGAATGGGTAAACGTGAATGAAAATGGCCAATTTACTCACTCTGAGGCCTTAAAAAGTGTTTATCCACCTCGGGAAGTGAAATAAATAACATTTGGAGGCCTTTATTGTTCAATCAAAAATGCCTGATTTTTGACGAAAGAGATAACCACCCCCCCTTACGACATGCTCCAGATACTAAACAAATGTGCCGTTTTCAAATGTTGCGTCTTTGAACTAAAATTCACATTTGTACGTGGATAATCACTTTTAGAGATAAAATGAGATGTTTAAAGGGATTTTCATGCTTCCAGGGGCCCTGAACGCAAAATTTGTGGAATGGGTAAACGTGAATGAAAATGGCCAATTTATTCACTCTGAGGCCTTAAAAAGTGTTTCTCCACCACTGGAAGTGAATTAAATAACATTTTTAGGCCTTTATTGTTCAATCAAAAATGCCCAATTTTTGACAAAAGAGATAACCACCCCCCCTTACGCCATGCTTCAGAAACTAAAAATATGGTCCGTTTTCAAATGTTGCGTCTTTGAACTAAAATTCACATTTGTTCGTGGATAATCACTTTTAGAGATAAAATGAGATGTTTAAAGTGATTTTCATGCTTCCAGGGGCCCTGAACGCAAAATTTGTGGAATGGGTAAACGTGAATGAAAATGGCCAATTTACTCACTCTGAGGCTTTAAAAAGTGTTTATCCACCTCGGGAAGTGAAATAAATAACATTTGGAGGCCTTTATTGTTCAATCAAAAATGCCCAATTTTTGACGAAAGAGATAACCACCCCCCTTACGACATGCTTCAGAAACTAAAAAAATGGTCCGTTTTCAAATGTTGCGTCTTTGAACTAAAATTCACATTTGTACGTGGATAATCACTTTTAGAGATAAAATGAGATGTTTAAAGTGATTTGCATGCTTCCAGGGGCCCTGAACGCAAGATTTGTGGAATGGGTAAACGTGAATGAAAATGGCCAATTTACTCACTCTGAGGCCTTAAAAAGTGTTTCTCCACCACGGGAAGTGAAATAAATAACATTTGGAGGCCTTTATTGTTCAATCAAAAATGCCTGATTTTTGACGAAAGAGATAACCACCCCCCCCTTACGACATGCTCCAGAAACTAAAAAAATGTGCCATTTTCAAATGTTGCGTCTTTGAACTGAAATTCACATTTGTACGTGGATAATCACTTTTAGAGATAAAATGAGATGTTTAAAGTGATTTTCATGCTTCCAGGTTCCCTGAACGAAAGATTTGTGGAATGGGTAAACGTGAATGAAAATGGCCAATTTACTCACTCTGAGGCCTTAAAAAGTGTTTATCCACCACTGGAAGTGAATTAAATAACATTTTTAGGCCTTTATTGTTCAATCAAAAATGCCCAATTTTTGACGAAAGAGATAACCCCCCCCCTTACGACATGCTTCAGAAAGTAAAAAAATGGTCCGTTTTCAAATGTTACGTCTTTGAACTAAAATTCACATTTGTATGTGGATAATCACTTTTAGAGATAAAATGAGATGTTTAAAGTGATTTTCATGCTTCCAGGGGATATGAACGCAAAATTTGTGGAATGGGTAAACGTGAATGAAAAGGGCCAATTTACTCACTCTGAGGCCTTAAAAAGTGTTTCTCCACCACTGGAAGTGAAATAAATAACATTTGGAGGCCTTTATTGTTCAATCAAAAATGCCTGATTTTTGACGAAAGAGATAACCACCCCCCCTTACGACATGCTCCAGAAACTAAAAAAAGTGCTGTTTTCAAATGTTGCGTCTTTGAACTAAAATTCACATTTGTACGTGGATAATCACTTTTAGAGATAAAATGAGATGTTTAAAGTGATTTTCCTGCTTCCAGGTTCCCTGAACGCAAGATTTGTGGAATGGGTAAACGTGAATGAAAATGGCCAATTTACTCACTCTGAGGCCTTAAACAGTGTTTCTCCACCACGGGAAGTGAATTAAATAACATTTTTAGGCCTTTATTGTTCAATCAAAAATGCCCAATTTTTGACGAAAGAGATAACCACCCCCCCTTACGACATGCTCCAGAAACTAAAAAAATGTGCCGTTTTCAAATGTTGCGTCTTTGAACTAAAATTCACATTTGTACGTGGATAATCACTTTTAGAGATAAAATGAGATGTTTAAAGTGATTTTCATGCTTCCAGGGGCCCTGAACGCAAAATTTGTGGAATGGGTAAACGTGAATGAAAATGGCCAATTTACTCACTCTGAGGCCTTAAAAAGTGTTTATCCACCTCGGGAAGTGAAATAAATAACATTTGGAGGCCTTTATTGTTCAATCAAAAATGCCCAATTTTTGACAAAAGAGATAACCACCCCCCCTTACGACATGCTTCAGAAACTAAAAAAATGGTCCGTTTTCAAATGTTGCGTCTTTGAACTAAAATTCACATTTGTACGTGGATAATCACTTTTAGAGATAAAATGAGATGTTTAAAGTGATTTTCATACTTCCAGGGGATATGAACGCAAAATTTGTGGAATGGGTAAACGTGAATGAAAAGGGCCAATTTACTCACTCTGAGGCCTTAAAAAGTGTTTCTCCACCACGGGAAGTGAAATAAATAACATTTTTAGGCCTTCATTGTTCAATCAAAAATGCCCAATTTTTGACGAAAGAGATAACCACCCCCCCTTACGACATGCTTCAGAAACTAAAAAAATGGTCCGTTTTCAAATGTTGCGTCTTTGAACTAAAATTCACATTTGTTCGTGGATAATCACTTTTAGAGATAAAATTAGATGTTTAAAGTGATTTTCATGCTTCCAGGGGCCCTGAACGCAAAATTTGTGGAATGGGTAAACGTGAATGAAAATGGCCAATTTACTCACTCTGAGGCCTTAAAAAGTGTTTCTCCACCACGGGAAGTGAAATAAATAACATTTGGAGGCCTTTATTGTTCAATCAAAAATGCCCAATTTTTGACGAAAGAGATAACCACCCCCCCTTACGACATGCTTCAGAAACTAAAAAAATGGTCCGTTTTCAAATGTTGCGTCTTTGAACTAAAATTCACATTTGTACGTGGATAATCACTTTTAGAGATAAAATGAGATGTTTAAAGTGATTTGCATGCTCCCAGGGGCCCTGAACGCAAGATTTGTGGAATGGGTAAACGTGAATGAAAATGGCCAATTTACTCACTCTGAGGCCTTAAAAAGTGTTTCTCCACCACGGGAAGTGAATTAAATTACATTTTTAGGCCTTTATTGTTCAATCAAAAATGCCCAATTTTTGACAAAAGAGATAACCACCCCCCCTTACGACATGCTTCAGAAACTAAAAAAATGGTCCATTTTCAAATGTTGCGTCTTTGAACTAAAATTCACATTTGTACGTGGATAATCACTTTTAGAGATAAAATGAGATGTTTAAAGTGATTTTCATGCTTCCAGGGGCCCTGAACGCAAGATTTGTGGAATGGGTAAACGTGAATGAAAATGGCCAATTTACTCACTCTGAGGCCTTAAAAAGTGTTTCTCCACCACGGGAAGTGAAATAAATAACATTTTTAGGCCTTCATTGTTCAATCAAAAATGCCCAATTTTTGACGAAAGAGATAACCACCCCCCCTTACGACATGCTTCAGAAACTAAAAAAATGGTCCGTTTTCAAATGTTGCGTCTTTGAACTAAAATTCACATTTGTTCGTGGATAATCACTTTTAGAGATAAAATTAGATGTTTAAAGTGATTTTCATGCTTCCAGGGGCCCTGAACGCAAAATTTGTGGAATGGGTAAACGTGAATGAAAATGGCCAATTTACTCACTCTGAGGCCTTAAAAAGTGTTTCTCCACCACGGGAAGTGAAATAAATAACATTTGGAGGCCTTTATTGTTCAATCAAAAATGCCCAATTTTTGACGAAAGAGATAACCACCCCCCCTTACGACATGCTTCAGAAACTAAAAAAATGGTCCGTTTTCAAATGTTGCGTCTTTGAACTAAAATTCACATTTGTACGTGGATAATCACTTTTAGAGATAAAATGAGATGTTTAAAGTGATTTGCATGCTCCCAGGGGCCCTGAACGCAAGATTTGTGGAATGGGTAAACGTGAATGAAAATGGCCAATTTACTCACTCTGAGGCCTTAAAAAGTGTTTCTCCACCACGGGAAGTGAATTAAATTACATTTTTAGGCCTTTATTGTTCAATCAAAAATGCCCAATTTTTGACAAAAGAGATAACCACCCCCCCTTACGACATGCTTCAGAAACTAAAAAAATGGTCCATTTTCAAATGTTGCGTCTTTGAACTAAAATTCACATTTGTACGTGGATAATCACTTTTAGAGATAAAATGAGATGTTTAAAGTGATTTTCATGCTTCCAGGGGCCCTGAACGCAAGATTTGTGGAATGGGTAAACGTGAATGAAAATGGCCAATTTACTCACTCTGAGGCCTTAAAAAGTGTTTATCCACCTCGGGAAGTGAAATAAATAACATTTGGAGGCCTTTATTGTTCAATCAAAAATGCCCAATTTTTGACGAAAGAGATAACCACCCCCCCTTACGACATGCTTCAGAAACTAAAAAAATTGTCCGTTTTCAAATGGTGCGTCTTTGAACTAAAATTCACATTTGTACGTGGATAATCACTTTTAGAGATAAAATGAGATGTTTAAAGTGATTTGCATTCTTCCAGGGGCCCTGAACGCGAGATTTGTGGAATGGGTAAACGTGAATGAAAATGGCCAATTTACTCACTCTGAGGCCTTAAAAAGTGTTTCTCCACCACGGGAAGTGAATTAAATTACATTTTTAGGCCTTTATTGTTCAATCAAAAATGACAAATTTTCGACAAAAGAGATAACCACCCCCCCTTACGACATGCTTCAGAAACTAAAAAAATGGTCAATTTTCAAATGTTGCGTCTTTGAACTAAAATTCACATTTGTACGTGGATAATCACTTTTAGAGATACAATGAGATGTTTAAAGTGATTTTCATGCTTCCAGGGGCCCTGAACGCAAAATTTGTGGAATGGGTAAACGTGAATGAAAATGGCCAATTTACTCACTCTGAGGCCTTAAAAAGTGTTTATCCACCTCGGGAAGTGAAATAAATAACATTTGGAGGCCTTTATTGTTCACTCAAAAATGCCCAATTTTTGACAAAAGAGATAACCACCCCCCCTACGACATGCTTCAGAAAATAAAAAAATGGTCCGTTTTCAAATGTTGCGTCTTTGAACTAAAATTCACATTTGTACGTGGATAATCACTTTTAGAGATAAAATGAGATGTTTAAAGTGATTTTCATGCTTCCAGGGGCCCTGAACGCAAAATTTGTGGAATGGGTAAACGTGAATGAAAATGGCCAATTTACTCACTCTGAGGCCTTAAAAAGTGTTTATCCACCTCGGGAAGTGAAATAAAGAACATTTGGAGGCCTTTATTGTTCAATCAAAAATGCCCAATTTTTGACAAAAGAGATAACCACCCCCCCTTACGACATGCTTCAGAAACTAAAAAAATGGTCCGTTTTCAAATGTTGAGTCTTTGAACTAAAATTCACATTTGTACGTGGATAATCACTTTTAGAGATAAAATGAGATGTTTAAAGTGATTTTCATGCTTCCAGGGGATATGAACGCAAAATTTGTGGAATGGGTAAACGTGAATGAAAAGGGCCAATTTACTCACTCTGAGGCCTTAAAAAGTGTTTCTCCACCACGGGAAGTGAAATAAATAACATTTTTAGGCCTTCATTGTTCAATCAAAAATGCCCAATTTTTGACGAAAGAGATAACCACCCCCCTTACGACATGCTTCAGAAACTAAAAAAATGGTCCGTTTTCAAATGTTGCGTCTTTGAACTAAAATTCACATTTGTACGTGGATAATCACTTTTAGAGATAAAATGAGATGTTTAAAGTGATTTTCATGCTTCCAGGGGCCCTGAACGCAAAATTTGTGGAATGGGTAAACGTGAATGAAAATGGCCAATTTACTCACTCAGGCCTTAAAAAGTGTTTATCCACCTCGGGAAGTGAAATAAATAACATTTGGAGGCCTTTATTGTTCAATCAAAAATGCCCAATTTTTGACAAAAGAGATAACAACCCCCCCTTACGACATGCTTCAGAAACTAAAAAAATGGTCCGTTTTCAAATGTTGCGTCTTTGAACTAAAATTCACATTTGTACGTGGATAATCACTTTTAGAGATAAAATGAGATGTTTAAAGTGATTTTCATGCTTCCAGGGGATATGAACGCAAAATTTGTGGAATGGGTAAACGTGAATGAAAAGGGCCAATTTACTCACTCTGAGGCCTTAAAAAGTGTTTCTCCATCACGGGAAGTGAAATAAATAACATTTTTAGGCCTTCATTGTTCAATCAAAAATGCCCAATTTTTGACGAAAGAGATAACCACCCCCCTTACGACGTGCTTCAGAAACTAAAAAAATGGTCCGTTTTCAAATGTTGCGTCTTTGAACTAAAATTCACATTTGTACGTGGATAATCACTTTTAGAGATAAAATGAGATGTTTAAAGTGATTTTCATGCTTCCAGGGGCCCTGAACGCAAGATTTGTGGAATGGGTAAACGTGAATGAAAATGGCCAATTTACTCACTCTGAGGCCTTAAAAAGTGTTTCTCCACCACTGGAAGTGAATTAAATAACATTTTTAGGCCTTTATTGGTCAATCAAAAATGCCCAATTTTTGACAAAAGAGATAACCACCCCCCCTTACGCCATGCTTCAGAAACTAAAAAAATGGTCCGTTTTCAAATGTTGCGTCTTTGAACTAAAATTCACATTTGTTCGTGGATAATCACTTTTAGAGATAAAATGAGATGTTTAAAGTGATTTTCATGCTTCCAGGGGCCCTGAACGCAAAATTTGTGGAATGGGTAAACATGAATGAAAATGGCCAATTTACTCACTCTGAGGCCTTAAAAAGTGTTTCTCCACCACGGGAAGTGAAATAAATAACATTTGGAGGCCTTTATTGTTCAATCAAAAATGCCCAATTTTTGACGAAAGAGATAACCACCCCCCCTTACGACATGCTTCAGAAACTAAAAAAATGGTCCGTTTTCAAATGTTGCGTCTTTGAACTAAAATTCACATTTGTACGTGGATAATCACTTTTAGAGATAAAATGAGATGTTTAAAGTGATTTGCATGCTTCCAGGGGCCCTGAACGCAAGATTTGTGGAATGGGTAAACGTGAATGAAAATGGCCAATTTACTCACTCTGAGGCCTTAAAAAGTGTTTCTCCACCACGGGAAGTGAAATAAATAACATTTGGAGGCCTTTATTGTTCAATCAAAAATGCCTGATTTTTGACGAAAGAGATAACCACCCCCCCTTACGACATGCTCCAGAAACTAAAAAAATGGTCTGTTTTCAAATGTTGCGTCTTTGAACTAAAATTCACATTTGTACGTGGATAATCACTTTTAGAGATAAAATGAGATGTTTAAAGTGATTTTCATGCTTCCAGGGGCCCTGAACGCAAGATTTGTGGAATGGGTAAACGTGAATGAAAATGGCCAATTTACTCACTCTGAGGCCTTAAAAAGTGTTTATCCACCTCGGGAAGTGAAATAAATAACATTTAGAGGCCTTTATTGTTCAATCAAAAATGCCCAATTTTTGACGAAAGAGATAACCACCCCCCCTTACGACATGCTTCAGAAACTAAAAAAATGGTCCGTTTTCAAATGGTGCGTCTTTGAACTAAAATTCACATTTGTACGTGGATAATCACTTTTAGAGATAAAATGAGATGTTTAAAGTGATTTGCATTCTTCCAGGGGCCCTGAACGCAAGATTTGTGGAATGGGTAAACGTGAATGAAAATGGCCAATTTACTCACTCTGAGGCCTTAAAAAGTGTTTCTCCACCACGGGAAGTGAATTAAATTACATTTTTAGGCCTTTATTGTTCAATCAAAAATGACAAATTTTCGACAAAAGAGATAACCACCCCCCCTTACGACATGCTTCAGAAACTAAAAAAATGGTCAATTTTCAAATGTTGCGTCTTTGAACTAAAATTCACATTTGTACGTGGATAATCACTTTTAGAGATAAAATGAGATGTTTAAAGTGATTTTCATGCTTCCAGGGGCCCTGAACGCAAGATTTGTGGAATGGGTAAACGTGAATGAAAATGGCCAATTTACTCACTCTGAGGCCTTAAAAAGTGTTTATCCACCTCGGGAAGTGAAATAAATAACATTTGGAGGCCTTTATTGTTCAATCAAAAATGCCAAATTTTTGACGAAAGAGATAACCACCCCCCCTTACGACATGCTAAAGAAACTAAAAAAATGGTCCGTTTTCAAATGTTGCGTCTTTGAACTAAAATTCACATTTGTACGTGGATAATCACTTTTAGAGATAAAATGAGATGTTTAAAGTGATTTTCATGCTTCCAGGGGATATGAACGCAAAATTTGTGGAATGGGTAAACGTGAATGAAAAGGGCCAATTTACTCTCTCTGAGGGCTTAATAAGTGTTTCTCCACCACGGGAAGTGAAATAAATACCATTTGGAGGCCTTTATTGTTCAATCAAAAATGCCTGATTTTTGACGAAAGAGATAACCACCCCCCCTTACGACATGCTCCAGAAACTGAAAAAATGTGCCGTTTTCAAATGTTGCGTCTTTGAACTAAAATTCACATTTGTACGTGGATAATCACTTTTAGAGATAAAATGAGATGTTTAAAGTGATTTTCATGCTTCCAGGGGATATGAACGCAAAATTTGTGGAATGGGTAAACGTGAATGAAAATGGCCAATTTACTCACTCTGAGGCCTTAAAAAGTGTTTCTCCACCACGGGAAGTGAAATAAATAACATTTGGAGGCCTTTATTGTTCAATCAAAAATGCCCAATTTTTGACGAAAGAGATAACCACCCCCCCTTACGACATGCTTCAGAAACTAAAAAAATGGTTCGTTTTCAAATGTTGCGTCTTTGAACTAAAATTCACATTTGTACGTGGATAATCACTTTTAGAGATAAAATGAGATGTTTAAAGTGATTTTCATGCTTCCAGGGGCCCTGAACGCAAAATTTGTGGAATGGGTAAACGTGAATGAAAATGGCCAATTTACTCACTCAGGCCTTAAAAAGTGTTTATCCACCTCGGGAAGTGAAATAAATAACATTTGGAGGCCTTTATTGTTCAATCAAAAATGCCCAATTTTTGACAAAAGAGATAACAACCCCCCCTTACGACATGCTTCAGAAACTAAAAAAATGGTCCGTTTTCAAATGTTGCGTCTTTGAACTAAAATTCACATTTGTACGTGGATAATCACTTTTAGAGATAAAATGAGATGTTTAAAGTGATTTTCATGCTTCCAGGGGATATGAACGCAAAATTTGTGGAATGGGTAAACGTGAATGAAAAGGGCCAATTTACTCACTCTGAGGCCTTAAAAAGTGTTTCTCCATCACGGGAAGTGAAATAAATAACATTTTTAGGCCTTCATTGTTCAATCAAAAATGCCCAATTTTTGACGAAAGAGATAACCACCCCCCTTACGACGTGCTTCAGAAACTAAAAAAATGGTCCGTTTTCAAATGTTGCGTCTTTGAACTAAAATTCACATTTGTACGTGGATAATCACTTTTAGAGATAAAATGAGATGTTTAAAGTGATTTTCATGCTTCCAGGGGCCCTGAACGCAAGATTTGTGGAATGGGTAAACGTGAATGAAAATGGCCAATTTACTCACTCTGAGGCCTTAAAAAGTGTTTCTCCACCACTGGAAGTGAATTAAATAACATTTTTAGGCCTTTATTGGTCAATCAAAAATGCCCAATTTTTGACAAAAGAGATAACCACCCCCCCTTACGCCATGCTTCAGAAACTAAAAAAATGGTCCGTTTTCAAATGTTGCGTCTTTGAACTAAAATTCACATTTGTTCGTGGATAATCACTTTTAGAGATAAAATGAGATGTTTAAAGTGATTTTCATGCTTCCAGGGGCCCTGAACGCAAAATTTGTGGAATGGGTAAACATGAATGAAAATGGCCAATTTACTCACTCTGAGGCCTTAAAAAGTGTTTCTCCACCACGGGAAGTGAAATAAATAACATTTGGAGGCCTTTATTGTTCAATCAAAAATGCCCAATTTTTGACGAAAGAGATAACCACCCCCCCTTACGACATGCTTCAGAAACTAAAAAAATGGTCCGTTTTCAAATGTTGCGTCTTTGAACTAAAATTCACATTTGTACGTGGATAATCACTTTTAGAGATAAAATGAGATGTTTAAAGTGATTTGCATGCTTCCAGGGGCCCTGAACGCAAGATTTGTGGAATGGGTAAACGTGAATGAAAATGGCCAATTTACTCACTCTGAGGCCTTAAAAAGTGTTTCTCCACCACGGGAAGTGAAATAAATAACATTTGGAGGCCTTTATTGTTCAATCAAAAATGCCTGATTTTTGACGAAAGAGATAACCACCCCCCCTTACGACATGCTCCAGAAACTAAAAAAATGGTCTGTTTTCAAATGTTGCGTCTTTGAACTAAAATTCACATTTGTACGTGGATAATCACTTTTAGAGATAAAATGAGATGTTTAAAGTGATTTTCATGCTTCCAGGGGCCCTGAACGCAAGATTTGTGGAATGGGTAAACGTGAATGAAAATGGCCAATTTACTCACTCTGAGGCCTTAAAAAGTGTTTATCCACCTCGGGAAGTGAAATAAATAACATTTGGAGGCCTTTATTGTTCAATCAAAAATGCCCAATTTTTGACGAAAGAGATAACCACCCCCCCTTACGACATGCTTCAGAAACTAAAAAAATGGTCCGTTTTCAAATGGTGCGTCTTTGAACTAAAATTCACATTTGTACGTGGATAATCACTTTTAGAGATAAAATGAGATGTTTAAAGTGATTTGCATTCTTCCAGGGGCCCTGAACGCAAGATTTGTGGAATGGGTAAACGTGAATGAAAATGGCCAATTTACTCACTCTGAGGCCTTAAAAAGTGTTTCTCCACCACGGGAAGTGAATTAAATTACATTTTTAGGCCTTTATTGTTCAATCAAAAATGACAAATTTTCGACAAAAGAGATAACCACCCCCCCTTACGACATGCTTCAGAAACTAAAAAAATGGTCAATTTTCAAATGTTGCGTCTTTGAACTAAAATTCACATTTGTACGTGGATAATCACTTTTAGAGATAAAATGAGATGTTTAAAGTGATTTTCATGCTTCCAGGGGCCCTGAACGCAAGATTTGTGGAATGGGTAAACGTGAATGAAAATGGCCAATTTACTCACTCTGAGGCCTTAAAAAGTGTTTATCCACCTCGGGAAGTGAAATAAATAACATTTGGAGGCCTTTATTGTTCAATCAAAAATGCCAAATTTTTGACGAAAGAGATAACCACCCCCCCTTACGACATGCTAAAGAAACTAAAAAAATGGTCCGTTTTCAAATGTTGCGTCTTTGAACTAAAATTCACATTTGTACGTGGATAATCACTTTTAGAGATAAAATGAGATGTTTAAAGTGATTTTCATGCTTCCAGGGGATATGAACGCAAAATTTGTGGAATGGGTAAACGTGAATGAAAAGGGCCAATTTACTCTCTCTGAGGGCTTAATAAGTGTTTCTCCACCACGGGAAGTGAAATAAATACCATTTGGAGGCCTTTATTGTTCAATCAAAAATGCCTGATTTTTGACGAAAGAGATAACCACCCCCCCTTACGACATGCTCCAGAAACTGAAAAAATGTGCCGTTTTCAAATGTTGCGTCTTTGAACTAAAATTCACATTTGTACGTGGATAATCACTTTTAGAGATAAAATGAGATGTTTAAAGTGATTTTCATGCTTCCAGGGGATATGAACGCAAAATTTGTGGAATGGGTAAACGTGAATGAAAAGGGCCAATTTACTCACTCTGAGGCCTTAAAAAGTGTTTCTCCACCACTGGAAGTGAAATAAATAACATTTGGAGGCCTTTATTGTTCAATCAAAAATGCCTGATTTTTGACGAAAGAGATAACCACCCCCCCTTACGACATGCTCCAGAAACTAAAAAAATGTGCCGTTTTCAAATGTTGCGTCTTTGAACTAAAATTCACATTTGTACGTGGATAATCACTTTTAGAGATAAAATGAGATGTTTAAAGTGATTTTCATGCTTCCAGGGGCCCTGAACGCAAAATTTGTGGAATGGGTAAACGTGAATGAAAATGGCCAATTTACTCACTCTGAGGCCTTAAAAAGTGTTTCTCCACCACGGGAAGTGAAATAAATAACATTTGGAGGCCTTTATTGTTCAATCAAAAATGCCCAATTTTTGACGAAAGAGATAACCACCCCCCTTACGACATGCTTCAGAAACTAAAAAAATGGTCCGTTTTCAAATGTTGCGTCTTTGAACTAAAATTCACATTTGTTCGTGGATAATCACTTTTAGAGATAAAATGAGATGTTTAAAGTGATTTTCATGCTTCTAGGGGCCCTGAACGCAAAATTTGTGAAATGGGTAAACGTGAATGAAAATGGCCAATTTACTCACTCTGAGGCCTTAAAAAGTGTTTCTCCACCACGGGAAGTGAAATAAATAACATTTGGAGGCCTTTATTGTTGAATCAAAAATGCCCAATTTTTGACGAAAGAGATAACCACCCCCCCTTACGACATGCTTCAGAAACTAAAAAAATGGTCCGTTTTCAAATGTTGCGTCTTTGAACTAAAATTCACATTTGTACGTGGATAATCACTTTTAGAGATAAAATGAGATGTTTAAAGTGATTTTCCTGCGTCCAGGTTCCCTGAACGCAAGATTTGTGGAATGGGTAAACGTGAATGAAAATGGCCAATTTACTCACTCTGAGGCCTTAAAAAGTGTTTCTCCACCACGGGAAGTGAATTAAATAACATTTTTAGGCCTTTATTGTTCAATCAAAAATGCCCAATTTTTGACGAAAGAGATAACCACCCCCCCTTACGACATGCTCCAGAAACTAAAAAAATTTGCCTGTTTCAAATGTTGCGTCTTTGAACTAAAATTCACATTTGTACGTGGATAATCACTTTTAGAGATAAAATGAGATGTTTAAAGTGATTTTCATGCTTCCAGGGGATATGAACGCAAAATTTGTGGAATGGGTAAACGTGAATGAAAAGGGCCAATTTACTCACTCTGAGGCCTTAAAAAGTGTTTCTCCACCACGGGAAGTGAAATAAATAACATTTTTAGGCCTTCATTGTTCAATCAAAAATGCCCAATTTTTGACGAAAGAGATAACCACCCCCCTTACGACATGCTTCAGAAACTAAAAAAATGGTCCGTTTTCAAATGTTGCGTCTTTGAACTAAAATTCACATTTGTACGTGGATAATCACTTTTAGAGATAAAATGAGATGTTTAAAGTGATTTTCATGCTTCCAGGGGCCCTGAACGCAAGATTTGTGGAATGGGTAAACGTGAATGAAAATGGCCAATTTACTCACTCTGAGGCCTTAAAAAGTGTTTCTCCACCACTGGAAGTGAATTAAATAACATTTTTAGGCCTTTATTGTTCAATCAAAAATGCCCAATTTTTGACAAAAGAGATAACCACCCCCCCTTACGCCATGCTTCAGAAACTAAAAAAATGGTCCGTTTTCAAATGTTGCGTCTTTGAACTAAAATTCACATTTGTTCGTGGATAATCACTTTTAGAGATAAAATGAGATGTTTAAAGTGATTTGCATGCTTCCAGGGGCCCTGAACGCAAGATTTGTGGAATGGGTAAACGTGAATGAAAATGGCCAATTTACTCACTCTGAGGCCTTAAAAAGTGTTTCTCCACCACGGGAAGTGAAATAAATAACATTTGGAGGCCTTTATTGTTCAATCAAAAATGCCTGATTTTTGACGAAAGAGATAACCACCCCCCCTTACGACATGCTCCAGAAACTAAAAAAATGGTCTGTTTTCAAATGTTGCGTCTTTGAACTAAAATTCACATTTGTACGTGGATTCTCACTTTTAGAGATAAAATGAGATGTTTAAAGTGATTTTCATGCTTCCAGGGGCCCTGAACGCAAGATTTGTGGAATGGGTAAACGTGAATGAAAATGGCCAATTTACTCACTCTGAGGCCTTAAAAAGTGTTTATCCACCTCGGGAAGTGAAATAAATAACATTTGGAGGCCTTTATTGTTCAATCAAAAATGCCCAATTTTTGACGAAAGAGATAACCACCCCCCTTACGACATGCTTCAGAAACTAAAAAAATGGTCCGTTTTCAAATGGTGCGTCTTTGAACTAAAATTCACATTTGTACGTGGATAATCACTTTTAGAGATAAAATGAGATGTTTAAAGTGATTTGCATTCTTCCAGGGGCCCTGAACGCAAGATTTGTGGAATGGGTAAACGTGAATGAAAATGGCCAATTTACTCACTCTGAGGCCTTAAAAAGTGTTTCTCCACCACGGGAAGTGAATTAAATTACATTTTTAGGCCTTTATTGTTCAATCAAAAATGACAAATTTTCGACAAAAGCGATAACCACCCCCCCTTACGACATGCTTCAGAAACTAAAAAAATGGTCAATTTTCAAATGTTGCGTCTTTGAACTAAAATTCACATTTGTACGTGGATAATCACTTTTAGAGATAAAATGAGATGTTTAAAGTGATTTTCATGCTTCCAGGGGATATGAACGCAAAATTTGTGGAATGGGTAAACGTGAATGAAAAGGGCCAATTTACTCACTCTGAGGGCTTAATAAGTGTTTCTCCACCACGGGAAGTGAAATAAATACCATTTGGAGGCCTTTATTGTTCAATCAAAAATGCCTGATTTTTGACGAAAGAGATAACCACCCCCCCTTACGACATGCTCCAGAAACTAAAAAAATGTGCCGTTTTCAAATGTTGCGTCTTTGAACTAAAATTCACATTTGTACGTGGATAATCACTTTTAGAGATAAAATGAGATGTTTAAAGTGATTTTCATGCTTCCAGGGGATATGAACGCAAAATTTGTGGAATGGGTAAACGTGAATGAAAAGGGCCAATTTACTCACTCTGAGGCCTTAAAAAGTGTTTCTCCACCACTGGAAGTGAAATAAATAACATTTGGAGGCCTTTATTGTTCAATCAAAAATGCCTGATTTTTGACGAAAGAGATAACCACCCCCCCTTACGACATGCTCCAGAAACTAAAAAAATGTGCCGTTTTCAAATGTTGCGTCTTTGAACTAAAATTCACATTTGTACGTGGATAATCACTTTTAGAGATAAAATGAGATGTTTAAAGTGATTTTCATGCTTCCAGGGGATATGAACGCAAAATTTGTGGAATGGGTAAACGTGAATGAAAAGGGCCAATTTACTCACTCTGAGGCCTTAAAAAGTGTTTCTCCACCACGGGAAGTGAAATAAATAACATTTTTAGGCCTTCATTGTTCAATCAAAAATGCCCAATTTTTGACGAAAGAGATAACCACCCCCCCTTACGACATGCTTCAGAAACTAAAAAAATGGTCCGTTTTCAAATGTTGCGTCTTTGAACTAAAATTCACATTTGTTCGTGGATAATCACTTTTAGAGATAAAATTAGATGTTTAAAGTGATTTTCATGCTTCAAGGGGCCCTGAACGCAAAATTTGTGGAATGGGTAAACGTGAATGAAAATGGCCAATTTACTCACTCTGAGGCCTTAAAAAGTGTTTCTCCACCACGGGAAGTGAAATAAATAACATTTGGAGGCCTTTATTGTTCAATCAAAAATGCCCAATTTTTGACGAAAGAGATAACCACCCCCCCTTACGACATGCTTCAGAAACTAAAAAAATGGTCCGTTTTCAAATGTTGCGTCTTTGAACTAAAATTCACATTTGTACGTGGATAATCACTTTTAGAGATAAAATGAGATGTTTAAAGTGATTTGCATGCTCCCAGGGGCCCTGAACGCAAGATTTGTGGAATGGGTAAACGTGAATGAAAATGGCCAATTTACTCACTCTGAGGCCTTAAAAAGTGTTTCTCCACCACGGGAAGTGAATTAAATTACATTTTTAGGCCTTTATTGTTCAATCAAAAATGCCCAATTTTTGACAAAAGAGATAACCACCCCCCCTTACGACATGCTTCAGAAACTAAAAAAATGGTCCATTTTCAAATGTTGCGTCTTTGAACTAAAATTCACATTTGTACGTGGATAATCACTTTTAGAGATAAAATGAGATGTTTAAAGTGATTTTCATGCTTCCAAGGGCCCTGAACGCAAGATTTGTGGAATGGGTAAACGTGAATGAAAATGGCCAATTTACTCACTCTGAGGCCTTAAAAAGTGTTTATCCACCTCGGGAAGTGAAATAAATAACATTTGGAGGCCTTTATTGTTCAATCAAAAATGCCTGATTTTTGACGAAAGAGATAACCACCCCCCCTTACGACATGCTCCAGAAACTAAACAAATGTGCCGTTTTCAAATGTTGCGTCTTTGAACTAAAATTCACATTTGTACGTGGATAATCACTTTTAGAGATAAAATGAGATGTTTAAAGGGATTTTCATGCTTCCAGGGGCCCTGAACGCAAAATTTGTGGAATGGGTAAACGTGAATGAAAATGGCCAATTTACTCACTCTGAGGCCTTAAAAAGTGTTTCTCCACCACTGGAAGTGAATTAAATAACATTTTTAGGCCTTTATTGTTCAATCAAAAATGCCCAATTTTTGACAAAAGAGATAACCACCCCCCCTTACGCCATGCTTCAGAAACTAAAAATATGGTCCGTTTTCAAATGTTGCGTCTTTGAACTAAAATTCACATTTGTTCGTGGATAATCACTTTTAGAGATAAAATGAGATGTTTAAAGTGATTTTCATGCTTCCAGGGGCCCTGAACGCAAAATTTGTGGAATGGGTAAACGTGAATGAAAATGGCCAATTTACTCACTCTGAGGCTTTAAAAAGTGTTTATCCACCTCGGGAAGTGAAATAAATAACATTTGGAGGCCTTTATTGTTCAATCAAAAATGCCTGATTTTTGACGAAAGAGATAACCACCCCCCCCTTACGACATGCTCCAGAAACTAAAAAAATGTGCCATTTTCAAATGTTGCGTCTTTGAACTGAAATTCACATTTGTACGTGGATAATCACTTTTAGAGATAAAATGAGATGTTTAAAGTGATTTTCATGCTTCCAGGTTCCCTGAACGAAAGATTTGTGGAATGGGTAAACGTGAATGAAAATGGCCAATTTACTCACTCTGAGGCCTTAAAAAGTGTTTATCCACCACTGGAAGTGAATTAAATAACATTTTTAGGCCTTTATTGTTCAATCAAAAATGCCCAATTTTTGACGAAAGAGATAACCCCCCCCCTTACGACATGCTTCAGAAAGTAAAAAAATGGTCCGTTTTCAAATGTTACGTCTTTGAACTAAAATTCACATTTGTACGTGGATAATCACTTTTAGAGATAAAATGAGATGTTTAAAGTGATTTTCATGCTTCCAGGGGATATGAACGCAAAATTTGTGGAATGGGTAAACGTGAATGAAAAGGGCCAATTTACTCACTCTGAGGCCTTAAAAAGTGTTTCTCCACCACTGGAAGTGAAATAAATAACATTTGGAGGCCTTTATTGTTCAATCAAAAATGCCTGATTTTTGACGAAAGAGATAACCACCCCCCCTTACGACATGCTCCAGAAACTAAAAAAAGTGCCGTTTTCAAATGTTGCGTCTTTGAACTAAAATTCACATTTGTACGTGGATAATCACTTTTAGAGATAAAATGAGATGTTTAAAGTGATTTTCCTGCTTCCAGGTTCCCTGAACGCAAGATTTGTGGAATGGGTAAACGTGAATGAAAATGGCCAATTTACTCACTCTGAGGCCTTAAAAAGTGTTTCTCCACCACGGGAAGTGAATTAAATAACATTTTTAGGCCTTTATTGTTCAATCAAAAATGCCCAATTTTTGACGAAAGAGATAACCACCCCCCCTTACGACATGCTCCAGAAACTAAAAAAATGTGCCGTTTTCAAATGTTGCGTCTTTGAACTAAAATTCACATTTGTACGTGGATAATCACTTTTAGAGATAAAATGAGATGTTTAAAGTGATTTTCATGCTTCCAGGGGCCCTGAACGCAAAATTTGTGGAATGGGTAAACGTGAATGAAAATGGCCAATTTACTCACTCTGAGGCCTTAAAAAGTGTTTATCCACCTCGGGAAGTGAAATAAATAACATTTGGAGGCCTTTATTGTTCAATCAAAAATGCCCAATTTTTGACAAAAGAGATAACCACCCCCCCTTACGACATGCTTCAGAAACTAAAAAAATGGTCCGTTTTCAAATGTTGCGTCTTTGAACTAAAATTCACATTTGTACGTGGATAATCACTTTTAGAGATAAAATGAGATGTTTAAAGTGATTTTCATGCTTCCAGGGGATATGAACGCAAAATTTGTGGAATGGGTAAACGTGAATGAAAAGGGCCAATTTACTCACTCTGAGGCCTTAAAAAGTGTTTCTCCACCACGGGAAGTGAAATAAATAACATTTTTAGGCCTTCATTGTTCAATCAAAAATGCCCAATTTTTGACGAAAGAGATAACCACCCCCCCTTACGACATGCTTCAGAAACTAAAAAAATGGTCCGTTTTCAAATGTTGCGTCTTTGAACTAAAATTCACATTTGTTCGTGGATAATCACTTTTAGAGATAAAATTAGATGTTTAAAGTGATTTTCATGCTTCCAGGGGCCCTGAACGCAAAATTTGTGGAATGGGTAAACGTGAATGAAAATGGCCAATTTACTCACTCTGAGGCCTTAAAAAGTGTTTCTCCACCACGGGAAGTGAAATAAATAACATTTGGAGGCCTTTATTGTTCAATCAAAAATGCCCAATTTTTGACGAAAGAGATAACCACCCCCCCTTACGACATGCTTCAGAAACTAAAAAAATGGTCCGTTTTCAAATGTTGCGTCTTTGAACTAAAATTCACATTTGTACGTGGATAATCACTTTTAGAGATAAAATGAGATGTTTAAAGTGATTTGCATGCTCCCAGGGGCCCTGAACGCAAGATTTGTGGAATGGGTAAACGTGAATGAAAATGGCCAATTTACTCACTCTGAGGCCTTAAAAAGTGTTTCTCCACCACGGGAAGTGAATTAAATTACATTTTTAGGCCTTTATTGTTCAATCAAAAATGCCCAATTTTTGACAAAAGAGATAACCACCCCCCCTTACGACATGCTTCAGAAACTAAAAAAATGGTCCATTTTCAAATGTTGCGTCTTTGAACTAAAATTCACATTTGTACGTGGATAATCACTTTTAGAGATAAAATGAGATGTTTAAAGTGATTTTCATGCTTCCAGGGGCCCTGAACGCAAGATTTGTGGAATGGGTAAACGTGAATGAAAATGGCCAATTTACTCACTCTGAGGCCTTAAAAAGTGTTTATCCACCTCGGGAAGTGAAATAAATAACATTTGGAGGCCTTTATTGTTCAATCAAAAATGCCTGATTTTTGACGAAAGAGATAACCACCCCCCCTTACGACATGCTCCAGAAACTAAACAAATGTGCCGTTTTCAAATGTTGCGTTTTTGAACTAAAATTCACATTTGTACGTGGATAATCACTTTTAGAGATAAAATGAGATGTTTAAAGGGATTTTCATGCTTCCAGGGGCCCTGAACGCAAAATTTGTGGAATGGGTAAACGTGAATGAAAATGGCCAATTTACTCACTCTGAGGCCTTAAAAAGTGTTTCTCCACCACTGGAAGTGAATTAAATAACATTTTTAGGCCTTTATTGTTCAATCAAAAATGCCCAATTTTTGACAAAAGAGATAACCACCCCCCCTTACGCCATGCTTCAGAAACTAAAAATATGGTCCGTTTTCAAATGTTGCGTCTTTGAACTAAAATTCACATTTGTTCGTGGATAATCACTTTTAGAGATAAAATGAGATGTTTAAAGTGATTTTCATGCTTCCAGGGGCCCTGAACGCAAAATTTGTGGAATGGGTAAACGTGAATGAAAATGGCCAATTTACTCACTCTGAGGCTTTAAAAAGTGTTTATCCACCTCGGGAAGTGAAATAAATAACATTTGGAGGCCTTTATTGTTCAATAAAAAATGCCCAATTTTTGACGAAAGAGATAACCACCCCCCCTTACGACATGCTTCAGAAACTAAAAAAATGGTCCGTTTTCAAATGTTGCGTCTTTGAACTAAAATTCACATTTGTACGTGGATAATCACTTTTAGACATAAAATGAGATGTTTAAAGTGATTTTCATGCTTCCAGGGGCCCTGAACGCAAGATTTGTGGAATGGGTAAACGTGAATGAAAATGGCCAATTTACTCACTCTGAGGCCTTAAAAAGTGTTTATCCACCTCGGGAAGTGAAATAAATAACATTTGGAGGCCTTTATTGTTCAATCAAAAATGCCCAATTTTTGACGAAAGAGATAACCACCCCCCTTACGAAATGCTTCAGAAACTAAAAAAATGGTCCGGTTTCAAATGTTGCGTCTTTGAACTAAAATTCACATTTGTACGTGGATAATCACTTTTAGAGATAAAATGAGATGTTTAAAGTGATTTGCATGCTTCCAGGGGCCCTGAACGCAAGATTTGTGGAATGGGTAAACGTGAATGAAAATGGCCAATTTACTCACTCTGAGGCCTTAAAAAGTGTTTCTCCACCACGGGAAGTGAAATAAATAACATTTGGAGGCCTTTATTGTTCAATCAAAAATGCCTGATTTTTGACGAAAGAGATAACCACCCCCCCCTTACGACATGCTCCAGAAACTAAAAAAATGTGCCGTTTTCAAATGTTGCGTCTTTGAACTGAAATTCACATTTGTACGTGGATAATCACTTTTAGAGATAAAATGAGATGTTTAAAGTGATTTTCATGCTTCCAGGTTCCCTGAACGAAAGATTTGTGGAATGGGTAAACGTGAATGAAAATGGCCAATTTACTCACTCTGAGGCCTTAAAAAGTGTTTATCCACCACTGGAAGTGAATTAAATAACATTTTTAGGCCTTTATTGTTCAATCAAAAATGCCCAATTTTTGACGAAAGAGATAACCACCCCCCCTTACGACATGCTTCAGAAAGTAAAAAAATGGTCCGTTTTCAAATGTTACGTCTTTGAACTTAAATTCACATTTGTACGTGGATAATCACTTTTAGAGATAAAATGAGATGTTTAAAGTGATTTGCATGCTTCCAGGGGCCCTCAACGCAAGATTTGTGGAATGGGTAAACGTGAATGAAAATGGCCAATTTACTCACTCTGAGGCCTTAAAAAGTGTTTCTCCACCACAGGAAGTGAATTAAATTACATTTTTAGGCCTTTATTGTTCAATCAAAAATGCCCAATTTTTGACAAAAGAGATAACCACCCCCCATAACGACATGCTTCAGAAACTAAAAAAATGGTCCGTTTTCAAATGTTGCGTCTTTGAACTAAAATTCACATTTGTACGTGGATAATCACTTTTAGAGATAAAATGAGATGTTTAAAGTGATTTTCATGCTTCCAGGGGATATGAACGCAAAATTTGTGGAATGGGTAAACGTGAATGAAAAGGGCCAATTTACTCACTCTGAGGCCTTAAAAAGTGTTTCTCCACCACGGGAAGTGAATTAAATAACATTTTTAGGCCTTTATTGTTCAATCAAAAATGCCCAATTTTTGACGAAAGAGATAACCACCCCCCCTTACGACATGCTTCAGAAACTAAAAAAATGGTCCGTTTTCAAATGTTGAGTCTTTGAACTAAAATTCACATTTGTACGTGGATACTCACTTTTAGAGATAAAATGAAATGTTTAAAGTGATTTTCATGCTTCCAGGGGATATGAACGCAAAATTTGTGGAACGGGTAAACGTGAATGAAAAGGGCCAATTTACTCACTCTGAGGCCTTAAAAAGTGTTTCTCCACCACGGGAAGTGAAATAAATAACATTTTTAGGCCTTCATTGTTCAATCAAAAATGCCCAATTTTTGACGAAAGAGATAACCACCCCCCTTACGACATGCTTCAGCAACTAAAAAAATGGTCCGTTTTCAAATGTTGCGTCTTTGAACTAAAATTCACATTTGTACGTGGATAATCACTTTTAGAGATAAAATGAGATGTTTAAAGTGATTTTCATGCTTCCAGGGGCCCTGAACACAAGATTTGTGGAATGGGTAAACGTGAATGAAAATGGCCAATTTACTCACTCTGAGGCCTTAAAAAGTGTTTCTCCACCACGGGAAGTGAAATAAATAACATTTGGAGGCCTTTATTGTTCAATCAAAAATGCCCAATTTTTGACGAAAGAGATAACCACCCCCCCTTACGACATGCTTCAGAAACTAAAAAAATGGTCCGTTTTCAAATGTTGCGTCTTTGAACTAAAATTCACATTTGTACGTGGATAATCACTTTTAGAGATAAAATGAGATGTTTAAAGTGATTTGCATGCTCCCAGGGGCCCTGAACGCAAGATTTGTGGAATGGGTAAACGTGAATGAAAATGGCCAATTTACTCACTCTGAGGCCTTAAAAAGTGTTTCTCCACCACGGGAAGTGAATTAAATTACATTTTTAGGCCTTTATTGTTCAATCAAAAATGCCCAATTTTTGACAAAAGAGATAACCACCCCCCCTTACGACATGCTTCAGAAACTAAAAAAATGGTCCATTTTCAAATGTTGCGTCTTTGAACTAAAATTCACATTTGTACGTGGATAATCACTTTTAGAGATAAAATGAGATGTTTAAAGTGATTTTCATGCTTCCAAGGGCCCTGAACGCAAGATTTGTGGAATGGGTAAACGTGAATGAAAATGGCCAATTTACTCACTCTGAGGCCTTAAAAAGTGTTTATCCACCTCGGGAAGTGAAATAAATAACATTTGGAGGCCTTTATTGTTCAATCAAAAATGCCTGATTTTTGACGAAAGAGATAACCACCCCCCCTTACGACATGCTCCAGAAACTAAACAAATGTGCCGTTTTCAAATGTTGCGTCTTTGAACTAAAATTCACATTTGTACGTGGATAATCACTTTTAGAGATAAAATGAGATGTTTAAAGGGATTTTCATGCTTCCAGGGGCCCTGAACGCAAAATTTGTGGAATGGGTAAACGTGAATGAAAATGGCCAATTTACTCACTCTGAGGCCTTAAAAAGTGTTTCTCCACCACTGGAAGTGAATTAAATAACATTTTTAGGCCTTTATTGTTCAATCAAAAATGCCCAATTTTTGACAAAAGAGATAACCACCCCCCCTTACGCCATGCTTCAGAAACTAAAAATATGGTCCGTTTTCAAATGTTGCGTCTTTGAACTAAAATTCACATTTGTTCGTGGATAATCACTTTTAGAGATAAAATGAGATGTTTAAAGTGATTTTCATGCTTCCAGGGGCCCTGAACGCAAAATTTGTGGAATGGGTAAACGTGAATGAAAATGGCCAATTTACTCACTCTGAGGCTTTAAAAAGTGTTTATCCACCTCGGGAAGTGAAATAAATAACATTTGGAGGCCTTTATTGTTCAATCAAAAATGCCTGATTTTTGACGAAAGAGATAACCACCCCCCCCTTACGACATGCTCCAGAAACTAAAAAAATGTGCCATTTTCAAATGTTGCGTCTTTGAACTGAAATTCACATTTGTACGTGGATAATCACTTTTAGAGATAAAATGAGATGTTTAAAGTGATTTTCATGCTTCCAGGTTCCCTGAACGAAAGATTTGTGGAATGGGTAAACGTGAATGAAAATGGCCAATTTACTCACTCTGAGGCCTTAAAAAGTGTTTATCCACCACTGGAAGTGAATTAAATAACATTTTTAGGCCTTTATTGTTCAATCAAAAATGCCCAATTTTTGACGAAAGAGATAACCCCCCCCCTTACGACATGCTTCAGAAAGTAAAAAAATGGTCCGTTTTCAAATGTTACGTCTTTGAACTAAAATTCACATTTGTACGTGGATAATCACTTTTAGAGATAAAATGAGATGTTTAAAGTGATTTTCATGCTTCCAGGGGATATGAACGCAAAATTTGTGGAATGGGTAAACGTGAATGAAAAGGGCCAATTTACTCACTCTGAGGCCTTAAAAAGTGTTTCTCCACCACTGGAAGTGAAATAAATAACATTTGGAGGCCTTTATTGTTCAATCAAAAATGCCTGATTTTTGACGAAAGAGATAACCACCCCCCCTTACGACATGCTCCAGAAACTAAAAAAAGTGCCGTTTTCAAATGTTGCGTCTTTGAACTAAAATTCACATTTGTACGTGGATAATCACTTTTAGAGATAAAATGAGATGTTTAAAGTGATTTTCCTGCTTCCAGGTTCCCTGAACGCAAGATTTGTGGAATGGGTAAACGTGAATGAAAATGGCCAATTTACTCACTCTGAGGCCTTAAAAAGTGTTTCTCCACCACGGGAAGTGAATTAAATAACATTTTTAGGCCTTTATTGTTCAATCAAAAATGCCCAATTTTTGACGAAAGAGATAACCACCCCCCCTTACGACATGCTCCAGAAACTAAAAAAATGTGCCGTTTTCAAATGTTGCGTCTTTGAACTAAAATTCACATTTGTACGTGGATAATCACTTTTAGAGATAAAATGAGATGTTTAAAGTGATTTTCATGCTTCCAGGGGCCCTGAACGCAAAATTTGTGGAATGGGTAAACGTGAATGAAAATGGCCAATTTACTCACTCTGAGGCCTTAAAAAGTGTTTATCCACCTCGGGAAGTGAAATAAATAACATTTGGAGGCCTTTATTGTTCAATCAAAAATGCCCAATTTTTGACAAAAGAGATAACCACCCCCCCTTACGACATGCTTCAGAAACTAAAAAAATGGTCCGTTTTCAAATGTTGCGTCTTTGAACTAAAATTCACATTTGTACGTGGATAATCACTTTTAGAGATAAAATGAGATGTTTAAAGTGATTTTCATGCTTCCAGGGGATATGAACGCAAAATTTGTGGAATGGGTAAACGTGAATGAAAAGGGCCAATTTACTCACTCTGAGGCCTTAAAAAGTGTTTCTCCACCACGGGAAGTGAAATAAATAACATTTTTAGGCCTTCATTGTTCAATCAAAAATGCCCAATTTTTGACGAAAGAGATAACCACCCCCCCTTACGACATGCTTCAGAAACTAAAAAAATGGTCCGTTTTCAAATGTTGCGTCTTTGAACTAAAATTCACATTTGTTCGTGGATAATCACTTTTAGAGATAAAATTAGATGTTTAAAGTGATTTTCATGCTTCCAGGGGCCCTGAACGCAAAATTTGTGGAATGGGTAAACGTGAATGAAAATGGCCAATTTACTCACTCTGAGGCCTTAAAAAGTGTTTCTCCACCACGGGAAGTGAAATAAATAACATTTGGAGGCCTTTATTGTTCAATCAAAAATGCCCAATTTTTGACGAAAGAGATAACCACCCCCCCTTACGACATGCTTCAGAAACTAAAAAAATGGTCCGTTTTCAAATGTTGCGTCTTTGAACTAAAATTCACATTTGTACGTGGATAATCACTTTTAGAGATAAAATGAGATGTTTAAAGTGATTTGCATGCTCCCAGGGGCCCTGAACGCAAGATTTGTGGAATGGGTAAACGTGAATGAAAATGGCCAATTTACTCACTCTGAGGCCTTAAAAAGTGTTTCTCCACCACGGGAAGTGAATTAAATTACATTTTTAGGCCTTTATTGTTCAATCAAAAATGCCCAATTTTTGACAAAAGAGATAACCACCCCCCCTTACGACATGCTTCAGAAACTAAAAAAATGGTCCATTTTCAAATGTTGCGTCTTTGAACTAAAATTCACATTTGTACGTGGATAATCACTTTTAGAGATAAAATGAGATGTTTAAAGTGATTTTCATGCTTCCAGGGGCCCTGAACGCAAGATTTGTGGAATGGGTAAACGTGAATGAAAATGGCCAATTTACTCACTCTGAGGCCTTAAAAAGTGTTTATCCACCTCGGGAAGTGAAATAAATAACATTTGGAGGCCTTTATTGTTCAATCAAAAATGCCTGATTTTTGACGAAAGAGATAACCACCCCCCCTTACGACATGCTCCAGAAACTAAACAAATGTGCCGTTTTCAAATGTTGCGTTTTTGAACTAAAATTCACATTTGTACGTGGATAATCACTTTTAGAGATAAAATGAGATGTTTAAAGGGATTTTCATGCTTCCAGGGGCCCTGAACGCAAAATTTGTGGAATGGGTAAACGTGAATGAAAATGGCCAATTTACTCACTCTGAGGCCTTAAAAAGTGTTTCTCCACCACTGGAAGTGAATTAAATAACATTTTTAGGCCTTTATTGTTCAATCAAAAATGCCCAATTTTTGACAAAAGAGATAACCACCCCCCCTTACGCCATGCTTCAGAAACTAAAAATATGGTCCGTTTTCAAATGTTGCGTCTTTGAACTAAAATTCACATTTGTTCGTGGATAATCACTTTTAGAGATAAAATGAGATGTTTAAAGTGATTTTCATGCTTCCAGGGGCCCTGAACGCAAAATTTGTGGAATGGGTAAACGTGAATGAAAATGGCCAATTTACTCACTCTGAGGCTTTAAAAAGTGTTTATCCACCTCGGGAAGTGAAATAAATAACATTTGGAGGCCTTTATTGTTCAATAAAAAATGCCCAATTTTTGACGAAAGAGATAACCACCCCCCCTTACGACATGCTTCAGAAACTAAAAAAATGGTCCGTTTTCAAATGTTGCGTCTTTGAACTAAAATTCACATTTGTACGTGGATAATCACTTTTAGACATAAAATGAGATGTTTAAAGTGATTTTCATGCTTCCAGGGGCCCTGAACGCAAGATTTGTGGAATGGGTAAACGTGAATGAAAATGGCCAATTTACTCACTCTGAGGCCTTAAAAAGTGTTTATCCACCTCGGGAAGTGAAATAAATAACATTTGGAGGCCTTTATTGTTCAATCAAAAATGCCCAATTTTTGACGAAAGAGATAACCACCCCCCTTACGAAATGCTTCAGAAAGTAAAAAAATGGTCCGGTTTCAAATGTTGCGTCTTTGAACTAAAATTCACATTTGTACGTGGATAATCACTTTTAGAGATAAAATGAGATGTTTAAAGTGATTTGCATGCTTCCAGGGGCCCTGAACGCAAGATTTGTGGAATGGGTAAACGTGAATGAAAATGGCCAATTTACTCACTCTGAGGCCTTAAAAAGTGTTTCTCCACCACGGGAAGTGAATTAAATAACATTTTTAGGCCTTTATTGTTCAATCAAAAATGCCCAATTTTTGACGAAAGAGATAACCACCCCCCCTTACGACATGCTTCAGAAAGTAAAAAAATGGTCCGTTTTCAAATGTTACGTCTTTGAACTTAAATTCACATTTGTACGTGGATAATCACTTTTAGAGATAAAATGAGATGTTTAAAGTGATTTGCATGCTTCCAGGGGCCCTCAACGCAAGATTTGTGGAATGGGTAAACGTGAATGAAAATGGCCAATTTACTCACTCTGAGGCCTTAAAAAGTGTTTCTCCACCACAGGAAGTGAATTAAATTACATTTTTAGGCCTTTATTGTTCAATCAAAAATGCCCAATTTTTGACAAAAGAGATAACCACCCCCCATAACGACATGCTTCAGAAACTAAAAAAATGGTCCGTTTTCAAATGTTGCGTCTTTGAACTAAAATTCACATTTGTACGTGGATAATCACTTTTAGAGATAAAATGAGATGTTTAAAGTGATTTTCATGCTTCCAGGGGATATGAACGCAAAATTTGTGGAATGGGTAAACGTGAATGAAAAGGGCCAATTTACTCACTCTGAGGCCTTAAAAAGTGTTTCTCCACCACGGGAAGTGAATTAAATAACATTTTTAGGCCTTTATTGTTCAATCAAAAATGCCCAATTTTTGACGAAAGAGATAACCACCCCCCCTTACGACATGCTTCAGAAACTAAAAAAATGGTCCGTTTTCAAATGTTGAGTCTTTGAACTAAAATTCACATTTGTACGTGGATACTCACTTTTAGAGATAAAATGAAATGTTTAAAGTGATTTTCATGCTTCCAGGGGATATGAACGCAAAATTTGTGGAACGGGTAAACGTGAATGAAAAGGGCCAATTTACTCACTCTGAGGCCTTAAAAAGTGTTTCTCCACCACGGGAAGTGAAATAAATAACATTTTTAGGCCTTCATTGTTCAATCAAAAATGCCCAATTTTTGACGAAAGAGATAACCACCCCCCTTACGACATGCTTCAGCAACTAAAAAAATGGTCCGTTTTCAAATGTTGCGTCTTTGAACTAAAATTCACATTTGTACGTGGATAATCACTTTTAGAGATAAAATGAGATGTTTAAAGTGATTTTCATGCTTCCAGGGGCCCTGAACACAAGATTTGTGGAATGGGTAAACGTGAATGAAAATGGCCAATTTACTCACTCTGAGGCCTTAAAAAGTGTTTCTCCACCACTGGAAGTGAATTAAATAACATTTTTAGGCCTTTATTGTTCAATCAAAAATGCCCAATTTTTGACAAAAGAGATAACCACCCCCCCTTACGCCATGCTTCAGAAACTAAAAAAATGGTCCGTTTTCAAATGTTGCGTCTTTGAACTAAAATTCACATTTGTTCGTGGATAATCACTTTTAGAGATAAAATGAGATGTTTAAAGTGATTTTCATGCTTCCAGGGGCCCTGAACGCAAAATTTGTGGAATGGGTAAACATGAATGAAAATGGCCAATTTACTCACTCTGAGGCCTTAAAAAGTGTTTCTCCACCACGGGAAGTGAATTAAATTACATTTTTAGGCCTTTATTGTTCAATCAAAAATGACAAATTTTCGACAAAAGAGATAACCACCCCCCCTTACGACATGCTTCAGAAACTAAAAAAATGGTCAATTTTCAAATGTTGCGTCTTTGAACTAAAATTCACATTTGTACGTGGATAATCACTTTTAGAGATAAAATGAGATGTTTAAAGTGATTTTCATGCTTCCAGGGGCCCTGAACGCAAGATTTGTGGAATGGGTAAACGTGAATGAAAATGGCCAATTTACTCACTCTGAGGCCTTAAAAAGTGTTTATCCACCTCGGGAAGTGAAATAAATAACATTTGGAGGCCTTTATTGTTCAATCAAAAATGCCAAATTTTTGACGAAAGAGATAACCACCCCCCCTTACGACATGCTAAAGAAACTAAAAAAATGGTCCGTTTTCAAATGTTGCGTCTTTGAACTAAAATTCACATTTGTACGTGGATAATCACTTTTAGAGATAAAATGAGATGTTTAAAGTGATTTTCATGCTTCCAGGGGATATGAACGCAAAATTTGTGGAATGGGTAAACGTGAATGAAAAGGGCCAATTTACTCACTCTGAGGGCTTAATAAGTGTTTCTCCACCACGGGAAGTGAAATAAATACCATTTGGAGGCCTTTATTGTTCAATCAAAAATTCCTGATTTTTGACAAAAGAGATAACCACCCCCCCTTACGACATGCTCCAGAAACTAAAAAAATGTGCCGTTTTCAAATGTTGCGTCTTTGAACTAAAATTCACATTTGTACGTGGATAATCACTTTTAGAGATAAAATGAGATGTTTAAAGTGATTTTCATGCTTCCAGGGGATATGAACGCAAAATTTGTGGAATGGGTAAACGTGAATGAAAAGGGCCAATTTACTCACTCTGAGGCCTTAAAAAGTGTTTCTCCACCACTGGAAGTGAAATAAATAACATTTGGAGGCCTTTATTGTTCAATCAAAAATGCCTGATTTTTGACGAAAGAGATAACCACCCCCCCTTACGACATGCTCCAGAAACTAAAAAAATGTGCCGTTTTCAAATGTTGCGTCTTTGAACTAAAATTCACATTTGTACGTGGATAATCACTTTTAGAGATAAAATGAGATGTTTAAAGTGATTTTCATGCTTCCAGGGGCCCTGAACGCAAAATTTGTGGAATGGGTAAACGTGAATGAAAATGGCCAATTTACTCACTCTGAGGCCTTAAAAAGTGTTTATCCACCTCGGGAAGTGAAATAAATAACATTTGGAGGCCTTTATTGTTCAATCAAAAATGCCCAATTTTTGACAAAAGAGATAACCACCCCCCCTTACGACATGCTTCAGAAACTAAAAAAATGGTCCGTTTTCAAATGTTGCGTCTTTGAACTAAAATTCACATTTGTACGTGGATAATCACTTTTAGAGATAAAATGAGATGTTTAAAGTGATTTTCATGCTTCCAGGGGATATGAACGCAAAATTTGTGGAATGGGTAAACGTGAATGAAAAGGGCCAATTTACTCACTCTGAGGCCTTAAAAAGTGTTTCTCCACCACGGGAAGTGAAATAAATAACATTTTTAGGCCTTCATTGTTCAATCAAAAATGCCCAATTTTTGACGAAAGAGATAACCACCCCCCCTTACGACATGCTTCAGAAACTAAAAAAATGGTCCGTTTTCAAATGTTGCGTCTTTGAACTAAAATTCACATTTGTTCGTGGATAATCACTTTTAGAGATAAAATTAGATGTTTAAAGTGATTTTCATGCTTCCAGGGGCCCTGAACGCAAAATTTGTGGAATGGGTAAACGTGAATGAAAATGGCCAATTTACTCACTCTGAGGCCTTAAAAAGTGTTTCTCCACCACGGGAAGTGAAATAAATAACATTTGGAGGCCTTTATTGTTCAATCAAAAATGCCCAATTTTTGACGAAAGAGATAACCACCCCCCCTTACGACATGCTTCAGAAACTAAAAAAATGGTCCGTTTTCAAATGTTGCGTCTTTGAACTAAAATTCACATTTGTACGTGGATAATCACTTTTAGAGATAAAATGAGATGTTTAAAGTGATTTGCATGCTCCCAGGGGCCCTGAACGCAAGATTTGTGGAATGGGTAAACGTGAATGAAAATGGCCAATTTACTCACTCTGAGGCCTTAAAAAGTGTTTCTCCACCACGGGAAGTGAATTAAATTACATTTTTAGGCCTTTATTGTTCAATCAAAAATGCCCAATTTTTGACAAAAGAGATAACCACCCCCCCTTACGACATGCTTCAGAAACTAAAAAAATGGTCCATTTTCAAATGTTGCGTCTTTGAACTAAAATTCACATTTGTACGTGGATAATCACTTTTAGAGATAAAATGAGATGTTTAAAGTGATTTTCATGCTTCCAAGGGCCCTGAACGCAAGATTTGTGGAATGGGTAAACGTGAATGAAAATGGCCAATTTACTCACTCTGAGGCCTTAAAAAGTGTTTATCCACCTCGGGAAGTGAAATAAATAACATTTGGAGGCCTTTATTGTTCAATCAAAAATGCCTGATTTTTGACGAAAGAGATAACCACCCCCCCTTACGACATGCTCCAGAAACTAAACAAATGTGCCGTTTTCAAATGTTGCGTCTTTGAACTAAAATTCACATTTGTACGTGGATAATCACTTTTAGAGATAAAATGAGATGTTTAAAGGGATTTTCATGCTTCCAGGGGCCCTGAACGCAAAATTTGTGGAATGGGTAAACGTGAATGAAAATGGCCAATTTACTCACTCTGAGGCCTTAAAAAGTGTTTCTCCACCACTGGAAGTGAATTAAATAACATTTTTAGGCCTTTATTGTTCAATCAAAAATGCCCAATTTTTGACAAAAGATATAACCACCCCCCCTTACGCCATGCTTCAGAAACTAAAAATATGGTCCGTTTTCAAATGTTGCGTCTTTGAACTAAAATTCACATTTGTTCGTGGATAATCACTTTTAGAGATAAAATGAGATGTTTAAAGTGATTTTCATGCTTCCAGGGGCCCTGAACGCAAAATTTGTGGAATGGGTAAACGTGAATGAAAATGGCCAATTTACTCACTCTGAGGCTTTAAAAAGTGTTTATCCACCTCGGGAAGTGAAATAAATAACATTTGGAGGCCTTTATTGTTCAATAAAAAATGCCCAATTTTTGACGAAAGAGATAACCACCCCCCCTTACGACATGCTTCAGAAACTAAAAAAATGGTCCGTTTTCAAATGTTGCGTCTTTGAACTAAAATTCACATTTGTTCGTGGATAATCACTTTTAGAGATAAAATGAGATGTTTAAAGTGATTTTCATGCTTCCAGGGGCCCTGAACGCAAAATTTGTGGAATGGGTAAACGTGAATGAAAATGGCCAATTTACTCACTCTGAGGCTTTAAAAAGTGTTTATCCACCTCGGGAAGTGAAATAAATAACATTTGGAGGCCTTTATTGTTCAATAAAAAATGCCCAATTTTTGACGAAAGAGATAACCACCCCCCCTTACGACATGCTTCAGAAACTAAAAAAATGGTCCGTTTTCAAATGTTGCGTCTTTGAACTAAAATTCACATTTGTACGTGGATAATCACTTTTAGAGATAAAATGAGATGTTTAAAGTGATTTTCATGCTTCCAGGGGCCCTGAACGCAAGATTTGTGGAATGGGTAAACGTGAATGAAAATGGCCAATTTACTCACTCTGAGGCCTTAAAAAGTGTTTATCCACCTCGGGAAGTGAAATAAATAACATTTGGAGGCCTTTATTGTTCAATCAAAAATGCCCAATTTTTGACGAAAGAGATAACCACCCCCCTTACGACATGCTTCAGAAACTAAAAAAATGGTCCGTTTTCAAATGTTGCGTCTTTGAACTAAAATTCACATTTGTACGTGGATAATCACTTTTAGAGATAAAATGAGATGTTTAAAGTGATTTGCATGCTTCCAGGGGCCCTGAACGCAAGATTTGTGGAATGGGTAAACGTGAATGAAAATGGCCAATTTACTCACTCTGAGGCCTTAAAAAGTGTTTCTCCACCACGGGAAGTGAAATAAATAACATTTGGAGGCCTTTATTGTTCAATCAAAAATGCCTGATTTTTGACGAAAGAGATAACCACCCCCCCCTTACGACATGCTCCAGAAACTAAAAAAATGTGCCGTTTTCAAATGTTGCGTCTTTGAACTGAAATTCACATTTGTACGTGGATAATCACTTTTAGAGATAAAATGAGATGTTTAAAGTGATTTTCCTGCTTCCAGGTTCCCTGAACGCAAGGTTTGTGGAATGGGTAAACGTGAATGAAAATGGCCAATTTACTCACTCTGAGGCCTTAAAAAGTGTTTCTCCACCACGGGAAGTGAATTAAATAACATTTTTAGGCCTTTATTGTTCAATCAAAAATGCCCAATTTTTGACGAAAGAGATAACCACCCCCCTTACGACATGCTCCAGAAACTAAAAAAATGTGCCGTTTTCAAATGTTGCGTCTTTGAACTAAAATTCACATTTGTACGTGGATAATCACTTTTAGAGATAAAATGAGATGTTTAAAGTGATTTTCATGCTTCCAGGGGCCCTGAACGCAAAATTTGTGGAATGGGTAAACGTGAATGAAAATGGCCAATTTACTCACTCTGAGGCCTTAAAAAGTGTTTATCCACCTCGGGAAGTGAAATAAATAACATTTGGAGGCCTTTATTGTTCAATCAAAAATGCCCAATTTTTGACAAAAGAGATAACCACCCCCCCTTACGACATGCTTCAGAAACAAAAAAAATGGTCCGTTTTCAAATGTTGCGTCTTTGAACTAAAATTCACATTTGTACGTGGATAATCACTTTTAGAGATAAAATGAGATGTTTAAAGTGATTTTCATGCTTCCAGGGGATATGAACGCAAAATTTGTGGAATGGGTAAACGTGAATGAAAAGGGCCAATTTACTCACTCTGAGGCCTTAAAAAGTGTTTCTCCACCACGGGAAGTGAAATAAATAACATTTTTAGGCCTTCATTGTTCAATCAAAAATGCCCAATTTTTGACGAAAGAGATAACCACCCCCCCTTACGACATGCTTCAGAAACTAAAAAAATGGTCCGTTTTCAAATGTTGCGTCTTTGAACTAAAATTCACATTTGTTCGTGGATAATCACTTTTAGAGATAAATTTAGATGTTTAAAGTGATTTTCATGCTCCCAGGGGCCCTGAACACAAGATTTGTGGAATGGGTAAACGTGAATGAAAATGGCCAATTTACTCACTCTGAGGCCTTAAAAAGTGTTTCTCCACCACGGGAAGTGAATTAAATTACATTTTTAGGCCTTTATTGTTCAATCAAAAATGCCCAATTTTTGACAAAAGAGATAACCACCCCCCCTTACGACATGCTTCAGAAACTAAAAAAATGGTCCATTTTCAAATGTTGCGTCTTTGAACTAAAATTCACATTTGTACGTGGATAATCACTTTTAGAGATAAAATGAGATGTTTAAAGTGATTTTCATGCTTCCAGGGGCCCTGAACGCAAGATTTGTGGAATGGGTAAACGTGAATGAAAATGGCCAATTTACTCACTCTGAGGCCTTAAAAAGTGTTTATCCACCTCGGGAAGTGAAATAAATAACATTTGGAGGCCTTTATTGTTCAATCAAAAATGCCTGATTTTTGACGAAAGAGATAACCACCCCCCCTTACGACATGCTCCAGAAACTAAACAAATGTGCCGTTTTCAAATGTTGCGTCTTTGAACTAAAATTCACATTTGTACGTGGATAATCACTTTTAGAGATAAAATGAGATGTTTAAAGGGATTTTCATGCTTCCAGGGGCCCTGAACGCAAAATTTGTGGAATGGGTAAACGTGAATGAAAATGGCCAATTTACTCACTCTGAGGCCTTATAAAGTGTTTCTCCACCACTGGAAGTGAATTAAATAACATTTTTAGGCCTTTATTGTTCAATCAAAAATGCCCAATTTTTGACAAAAGAGATAACCACCCCCCCTTACGCCATGCTTCAGAGACTAAAAATATGGTCCGTTTTCAAATGTTGCGTCTTTGAACTAAAATTCACATTTGTTCGTGGATAATCACTTTTAGAGATAAAATGAGATGTTTAAAGTGATTTTCATGCTTCCAGGGGCCCTGAACGCAAAATTTGTGGAATGGGTAAACGTGAATGAAAATGGCCAATTTACTCACTCTGAGGCTTTAAAAAGTGTTTATCCACCTCGGGAAGTGAAATAAATAACAATTGGAGGCCTTTATTGTTCAATAAAAAATGCCCAATTTTTGACGAAAGAGATAACCACCCCCCCTTACGACATGCTTCAGAAACTAAAAAAATGGTCCGTTTTCAAATGTTGCGTCTTTGAACTAAAATTCACATTTGTACGTGGATAATCACTTTTAAACATAAAATGAGATGTTTAAAGTGATTTTCATGCTTCCAGGGGCCCTGAACGCAAGATTTGTGGAATGGGTAAACGTGAATGAAAATGGCCAATTTACTCACTCTGAGGCCTTAAAAAGTGTTTATCCACCTCGGGAAGTGAAATAAATAACATTTGGAGGCCTTTATTGTTCAATCAAAAATGCCCAATTTTTGACGAAAGAGATAACCACCCCCCTTACGAAATGCTTCAGAAACTAAAAAAATGGTCCGTTTTCAAATGTTGCGTCTTTGAACTAAAATTCACATTTGTACGTGGATAATCACTTTTAGAGATAAAATGAGATGTTTAAAGGGATTTGCATGCTTCCAGGGGCCCTGAACGCAAGATTTGTGGAATGGGTAAACGTGAATGAAAATGGCCAATTTACTAACTCTGAGGCCTTAAAAAGTGTTTCTCCACCACGGGAAGTGAATTAAATAACATTTTTAGGCCTTTATTGTTCAATCAAAAATGCCCAATTTTTGACGAAATAGATAACCACCCCCCCTTACGACATGCTTCAGAAAGTAAAAAAATGGTCCGTTTTCAAATGTTACGTCTTTGAACTAAAATTCACATTTGTACGTGGATAATCACTTTTAGAGATAAAATGAGATGTTTAAAGTGATTTGCATGCTTCCAGGGGCCCTGAACGCAAGATTTGTGGAATGGGTAAACGTGAATGAAAATGGCCAATTTACTCACTCTGAGGCCTTAAAAAGTGTTTCTCCACCACAGGAAGTGAATTAAATTACATTTTTAGGCCTTTATTGTTCAATCAAAAATGCCCAATTTTTGACAAAAGAGATAACCACCCCCCCTTACGACATGCTTCAGAAACTAAAAAAATGGTTCGTTTTCAAATGTTGCGTCTTTGAACTAAAATTCACATTTGTACGTGGATAATCACTTTTAGAGATAAAATGAGATGTTTAAAGTGATTTTCATGCTTCCAGGGGATATGAACGCAAAATTTGTGGAATGGGTAAACGTGAATGAAAAGGGCCAATATACTCACTCTGAGGCCTTAAAAAGTGTTTCTCCACCACTGGAAGTGAAATAAATAACATTTGGAGGACTTTATTGTTCAATCAAAAATGCCTGATTTTTGACGAAAGAGATAACCACCCCCCCTTACGACATGCTCCAGAAACTAAAAAAAGTGCCGTTTTCAAATGTTGCGTCTTTGAACTAAAATTCACATTTGTACGTGGATAATCACTTTTACAGATAAAATGAGATGTTTAAAGTGATTTTCATGCTTCCAGGGGCCCTGAACGCAAAATTTGTGGAATGGGTAAACGTGAATGAAAATGGCCAATTTACTCACTCTGAGGCCTTAAAAAGTGTTTATCCACCTCGGGAATTGAAATAAATAACATGTTTAGGCCTTCATTGTTCAATCAAAAATGCCCAATTTTTGACGAAAGAGATAACCACCCCCCCTTACGACATGCTTCAGAAACTAAAAAAATGGTCCGTTTTCAAATGTTGCGTCTTTGAACTAAAATTCACATTTGTATGTGGATAATCACTTTTAGAGATAAAATGAGATGTTTAAAGTGATTTTCATGCTTCCAGGGGCCCTGAACGCAAGATTTGTGGAATGGGTAAACATGAATGAAAATGGCCAATTTACTCACTCTGAGGCCTTAAAAAGTGTTTCTCCACCACTGGAAGTGAATTAAATAACATTTTTAGGCCTTTATTGTTGAATCAAAAATGCCCAATTTTTGACAAAAGATATAACCACCCCCCCTTACGCCATGCTTCAGAAACTAAAAATATGGTCCGTTTTCAAATGTTGCGTCTTTGAACTAAAATTCACATTTGTTCGTGGATAATCACTTTTAGAGATAAAATGAGATGTTTAAAGTGATTTTCATGCTTCCAGGGGCCCTGAACGCAAAATTTGTGGAATGGGTAAACGTGAATGAAAATGGCCAATTTACTCACTCTGAGGCTTTAAAAAGTGTTTATCCACCTCGGGAAGTGAAATAAATAACATTTGGAGGCCTTTATTGTTCAATAAAAAATGCCCAATTTTTGACGAAAGAGATAACCACCCCCCCTTACGACATGCTTCAGAAACTAAAAAAATGGTCCGTTTTCAAATGTTGCGTCTTTGAACTAAAATTCACATTTGTACGTGGATAATCACTTTTAGAGATAAAATGAGATGTTTAAAGTGATTTTCATGCTTCCAGGGGCCCTGAACGCAAGATTTGTGGAATGGGTAAACGTGAATGAAAATGGCCAATTTACTCACTCTGAGGCCTTAAAAAGTGTTTATCCACCTCGGGAAGTGAAATAAATAACATTTGGAGGCCTTTATTGTTCAATCAAAAATGCCCAATTTTTGACGAAAGAGATAACCACCCCCCTTACGACATGCTTCAGAAACTAAAAAAATGGTCCGTTTTCAAATGTTGCGTCTTTGAACTAAAATTCACATTTGTACGTGGATAATCACTTTTAGAGATAAAATGAGATGTTTAAAGTGATTTGCATGCTTCCAGGGGCCCTGAACGCAAGATTTGTGGAATGGGTAAACGTGAATGAAAATGGCCAATTTACTCACTCTGAGGCCTTAAAAAGTGTTTCTCCACCACGGGAAGTGAAATAAATAACATTTGGAGGCCTTTATTGTTCAATCAAAAATGCCTGATTTTTGACGAAAGAGATAACCACCCCCCCCTTACGACATGCTCCAGAAACTAAAAAAATGTGCCGTTTTCAAATGTTGCGTCTTTGAACTGAAATTCACATTTGTACGTGGATAATCACTTTTAGAGATAAAATGAGATGTTTAAAGTGATTTTCCTGCTTCCAGGTTCCCTGAACGCAAGGTTTGTGGAATGGGTAAACGTGAATGAAAATGGCCAATTTACTCACTCTGAGGCCTTAAAAAGTGTTTCTCCACCACGGGAAGTGAATTAAATAACATTTTTAGGCCTTTATTGTTCAATCAAAAATGCCCAATTTTTGACGAAAGAGATAACCACCCCCCTTACGACATGCTCCAGAAACTAAAAAAATGTGCCGTTTTCAAATGTTGCGTCTTTGAACTAAAATTCACATTTGTACGTGGATAATCACTTTTAGAGATAAAATGAGATGTTTAAAGTGATTTTCATGCTTCCAGGGGCCCTGAACGCAAAATTTGTGGAATGGGTAAACGTGAATGAAAATGGCCAATTTACTCACTCTGAGGCCTTAAAAAGTGTTTATCCACCTCGGGAAGTGAAATAAATAACATTTGGAGGCCTTTATTGTTCAATCAAAAATGCCCAATTTTTGACAAAAGAGATAACCACCCCCCCTTACGACATGCTTCAGAAACAAAAAAAATGGTCCGTTTTCAAATGTTGCGTCTTTGAACTAAAATTCACATTTGTACGTGGATAATCACTTTTAGAGATAAAATGAGATGTTTAAAGTGATTTTCCTGCTTCCAGGTTCCCTGAACGCAAGATTTGTGGAATGGGTAAACGTGAATGAAAATGGCCAATTTACTCACTCTGAGGCCTTAAAAAGTGTTTCTCCACCACGGGAAGTGAATTAAATAACATTTTTAGGCCTTTATTGTTCAATCAAAAATGCCCAATTTTTGACGAAAGAGATAACCACCCCCCCTTACGACATGCTCCAGAAACTAAAAAAATGTGCCGTTTTCAAATGTTGCGTCTTTGAACTAAAATTCACATTTGTACGTGGATAATCACTTTTAGAGATAAAATGAGATGTTTAAAGTGATTTTCATGCTTCCAGGGGCCCTGAACGCAAAATTTGTGGAATGGGTAAACGTGAATGAAAATGGCCAATTTACTCACTCTGAGGCCTTAAAAAGTGTTTATCCACCTCGGGAAGTGAAATAAATAACATTTGGAGGCCTTTATTGTTCAATCAAAAATGCCCAATTTTTGACAAAAGAGATAACCACCCCCCCTTACGACATGCTTCAGAAACTAAAAAAATGGTCCGTTTTCAAATGTTGCGTCTTTGAACTAAAATTCACATTTGTACGTGGATAATCACTTTTAGAGATAAAATGAGATGTTTAAAGTGATTTTCATGCTTCCAGGGGATATGAACGCAAAATTTGTGGAATGGGTAAACGTGAATGAAAAGGGCCAATTTACTCACTCTGAGGCCTTAAAAAGTGTTTCTCCACCACGGGAAGTGAAATAAATAACATTTTTAGGCCTTCATTGTTCAATCAAAAATGCCCAATTTTTGACGAAAGAGATAACCACCCCCCCTTACGACATGCTTCAGAAACTAAAAAAATGGTCCGTTTTCAAATGTTGCGTCTTTGAACTAAAATTCACATTTGTACGTGGATAATCACTTTTAGAGATAAAATGAGATGTTTAAAGTGATTTTCATGCTTCCAGGGGATATGAACGCAAAATTTGTGGAATGGGTAAACGTGAATGAAAAGGGCCAATTTACTCACTCTGAGGCCTTAAAAAGTGTTTCTCCACCACGGGAAGTGAAATAAATAACATTTTTAGGCCTTCATTGTTCAATCAAAAATGCCCAATTTTTGACGAAAGAGATAACCACCCCCCCTTACGACATGCTTCAGAAACTAAAAAAATGGTCCGTTTTCAAATGTTGCGTCTTTGAACTAAAATTCACATTTGTTCGTGGATAATCACTTTTAGAGATAAATTTAGATGTTTAAAGTGATTTTCATGCTCCCAGGGGCCCTGAACACAAGATTTGTGGAATGGGTAAACGTGAATGAAAATGGCCAATTTACTCACTCTGAGGCCTTAAAAAGTGTTTCTCCACCACGGGAAGTGAATTAAATTACATTTTTAGGCCTTTATTGTTCAATCAAAAATGCCCAATTTTTGACAAAAGAGATAACCACCCCCCCTTACGACATGCTTCAGAAACTAAAAAAATGGTCCATTTTCAAATGTTGCGTCTTTGAACTAAAATTCACATTTGTACGTGGATAATCACTTTTAGAGATAAAATGAGATGTTTAAAGTGATTTTCATGCTTCCAGGGGCCCTGAACGCAAGATTTGTGGAATGGGTAAACGTGAATGAAAATGGCCAATTTACTCACTCTGAGGCCTTAAAAAGTGTTTATCCACCTCGGGAAGTGAAATAAATAACATTTGGAGGCCTTTATTGTTCAATCAAAAATGCCTGATTTTTGACGAAAGAGATAACCACCCCCCCTTACGACATGCTCCAGAAACTAAACAAATGTGCCGTTTTCAAATGTTGCGTCTTTGAACTAAAATTCACATTTGTACGTGGATAATCACTTTTAGAGATAAAATGAGATGTTTAAAGGGATTTTCATGCTTCCAGGGGCCCTGAACGCAAAATTTGTGGAATGGGTAAACGTGAATGAAAATGGCCAATTTACTCACTCTGAGGCCTTATAAAGTGTTTCTCCACCACTGGAAGTGAATTAAATAACATTTTTAGGCCTTTATTGTTCAATCAAAAATGCCCAATTTTTGACAAAAGAGATAACCACCCCCCCTTACGCCATGCTTCAGAGACTAAAAATATGGTCCGTTTTCAAATGTTGCGTCTTTGAACTAAAATTCACATTTGTTCGTGGATAATCACTTTTAGAGATAAAATGAGATGTTTAAAGTGATTTTCATGCTTCCAGGGGCCCTGAACGCAAAATTTGTGGAATGGGTAAACGTGAATGAAAATGGCCAATTTACTCACTCTGAGGCTTTAAAAAGTGTTTATCCACCTCGGGAAGTGAAATAAATAACAATTGGAGGCCTTTATTGTTCAATAAAAAATGCCCAATTTTTGACGAAAGAGATAACCACCCCCCCTTACGACATGCTTCAGAAACTAAAAAAATGGTCCGTTTTCAAATGTTGCGTCTTTGAACTAAAATTCACATTTGTACGTGGATAATCACTTTTAAACATAAAATGAGATGTTTAAAGTGATTTTCATGCTTCCAGGGGCCCTGAACGCAAGATTTGTGGAATGGGTAAACGTGAATGAAAATGGCCAATTTACTCACTCTGAGGCCTTAAAAAGTGTTTATCCACCTCGGGAAGTGAAATAAATAACATTTGGAGGCCTTTATTGTTCAATCAAAAATGCCCAATTTTTGACGAAAGAGATAACCACCCCCCTTACGAAATGCTTCAGAAACTAAAAAAATGGTCCGTTTTCAAATGTTGCGTCTTTGAACTAAAATTCACATTTGTACGTGGATAATCACTTTTAGAGATAAAATGAGATGTTTAAAGGGATTTGCATGCTTCCAGGGGCCCTGAACGCAAGATTTGTGGAATGGGTAAACGTGAATGAAAATGGCCAATTTACTAACTCTGAGGCCTTAAAAAGTGTTTCTCCACCACGGGAAGTGAATTAAATAACATTTTTAGGCCTTTATTGTTCAATCAAAAATGCCCAATTTTTGACGAAATAGATAACCACCCCCCCTTACGACATGCTTCAGAAAGTAAAAAAATGGTCCGTTTTCAAATGTTACGTCTTTGAACTAAAATTCACATTTGTACGTGGATAATCACTTTTAGAGATAAAATGAGATGTTTAAAGTGATTTGCATGCTTCCAGGGGCCCTGAACGCAAGATTTGTGGAATGGGTAAACGTGAATGAAAATGGCCAATTTACTCACTCTGAGGCCTTAAAAAGTGTTTCTCCACCACAGGAAGTGAATTAAATTACATTTTTAGGCCTTTATTGTTCAATCAAAAATGCCCAATTTTTGACAAAAGAGATAACCACCCCCCCTTACGACATGCTTCAGAAACTAAAAAAATGGTTCGTTTTCAAATGTTGCGTCTTTGAACTAAAATTCACATTTGTACGTGGATAATCACTTTTAGAGATAAAATGAGATGTTTAAAGTGATTTTCATGCTTCCAGGGGATATGAACGCAAAATTTGTGGAATGGGTAAACGTGAATGAAAAGGGCCAATATACTCACTCTGAGGCCTTAAAAAGTGTTTCTCCACCACTGGAAGTGAAATAAATAACATTTGGAGGACTTTATTGTTCAATCAAAAATGCCTGATTTTTGACGAAAGAGATAACCACCCCCCCTTACGACATGCTCCAGAAACTAAAAAAAGTGCCGTTTTCAAATGTTGCGTCTTTGAACTAAAATTCACATTTGTACGTGGATAATCACTTTTACAGATAAAATGAGATGTTTAAAGTGATTTTCATGCTTCCAGGGGCCCTGAACGCAAAATTTGTGGAATGGGTAAACGTGAATGAAAATGGCCAATTTACTCACTCTGAGGCCTTAAAAAGTGTTTATCCACCTCGGGAATTGAAATAAATAACATGTTTAGGCCTTCATTGTTCAATCAAAAATGCCCAATTTTTGACGAAAGAGATAACCACCCCCCCTTACGACATGCTTCAGAAACTAAAAAAATGGTCCGTTTTCAAATGTTGCGTCTTTGAACTAAAATTCACATTTGTATGTGGATAATCACTTTTAGAGATAAAATGAGATGTTTAAAGTGATTTTCATGCTTCCAGGGGCCCTGAACGCAAGATTTGTGGAATGGGTAAACATGAATGAAAATGGCCAATTTACTCACTCTGAGGCCTTAAAAAGTGTTTCTCCACCACTGGAAGTGAATTAAATAACATTTTTAGGCCTTTATTGTTGAATCAAAAATGCCCAATTTTTGACAAAAGATATAACCACCCCCCCTTACGCCATGCTTCAGAAACTAAAAATATGGTCCGTTTTCAAATGTTGCGTCTTTGAACTAAAATTCACATTTGTTCGTGGATAATCACTTTTAGAGATAAAATGAGATGTTTAAAGTGATTTTCATGCTTCCAGGGGCCCTGAACGCAAAATTTGTGGAATGGGTAAACGTGAATGAAAATGGCCAATTTACTCACTCTGAGGCTTTAAAAAGTGTTTATCCACCTCGGGAAGTGAAATAAATAACATTTGGAGGCCTTTATTGTTCAATAAAAAATGCCCAATTTTTGACGAAAGAGATAACCACCCCCCCTTACGACATGCTTCAGAAACTAAAAAAATGGTCCGTTTTCAAATGTTGCGTCTTTGAACTAAAATTCACATTTGTACGTGGATAATCACTTTTAGAGATAAAATGAGATGTTTAAAGTGATTTTCATGCTTCCAGGGGCCCTGAACGCAAGATTTGTGGAATGGGTAAACGTGAATGAAAATGGCCAATTTACTCACTCTGAGGCCTTAAAAAGTGTTTATCCACCTCGGGAAGTGAAATAAATAACATTTGGAGGCCTTTATTGTTCAATCAAAAATGCCCAATTTTTGACGAAAGAGATAACCACCCCCCTTACGACATGCTTCAGAAACTAAAAAAATGGTCCGTTTTCAAATGTTGCGTCTTTGAACTAAAATTCACATTTGTACGTGGATAATCACTTTTAGAGATAAAATGAGATGTTTAAAGTGATTTGCATGCTTCCAGGGGCCCTGAACGCAAGATTTGTGGAATGGGTAAACGTGAATGAAAATGGCCAATTTACTCACTCTGAGGCCTTAAAAAGTGTTTCTCCACCACGGGAAGTGAAATAAATAACATTTGGAGGCCTTTATTGTTCAATCAAAAATGCCTGATTTTTGACGAAAGAGATAACCACCCCCCCCTTACGACATGCTCCAGAAACTAAAAAAATGTGCCGTTTTCAAATGTTGCGTCTTTGAACTGAAATTCACATTTGTACGTGGATAATCACTTTTAGAGATAAAATGAGATGTTTAAAGTGATTTTCCTGCTTCCAGGTTCCCTGAACGCAAGGTTTGTGGAATGGGTAAACGTGAATGAAAATGGCCAATTTACTCACTCTGAGGCCTTAAAAAGTGTTTCTCCACCACGGGAAGTGAATTAAATAACATTTTTAGGCCTTTATTGTTCAATCAAAAATGCCCAATTTTTGACGAAAGAGATAACCACCCCCCTTACGACATGCTCCAGAAACTAAAAAAATGTGCCGTTTTCAAATGTTGCGTCTTTGAACTAAAATTCACATTTGTACGTGGATAATCACTTTTAGAGATAAAATGAGATGTTTAAAGTGATTTTCATGCTTCCAGGGGCCCTGAACGCAAAATTTGTGGAATGGGTAAACGTGAATGAAAATGGCCAATTTACTCACTCTGAGGCCTTAAAAAGTGTTTATCCACCTCGGGAAGTGAAATAAATAACATTTTTAGGCCTTTATTGTTCAATCAAAAATGCCCAATTTTTGACGAAAGAGATAACCACCCCCCCTTACGACATGCTCCAGAAACTAAAAAAATGTGCCGTTTTCAAATGTTGCGTCTTTGAACTAAAATTCACATTTGTACGTGGATAATCACTTTTAGAGATAAAATGAGATGTTTAAAGTGATTTTCATGCTTCCAGGGGCCCTGAACGCAAAATTTGTGGAATGGGTAAACGTGAATGAAAATGGCCAATTTACTCACTCTGAGGCCTTAAAAAGTGTTTATCCACCTCGGGAAGTGAAATAAATAACATTTGGAGGCCTTTATTGTTCAATCAAAAATGCCCAATTTTTGACAAAAGAGATAACCACCCCCCCTTACGACATGCTTCAGAAACTAAAAAAATGGTCCGTTTTCAAATGTTGCGTCTTTGAACTAAAATTCACATTTGTACGTGGATAATCACTTTTAGAGATAAAATGAGATGTTTAAAGTGATTTTCATGCTTCCAGGGGATATGAACGCAAAATTTGTGGAATGGGTAAACGTGAATGAAAAGGGCCAATTTACTCACTCTGAGGCCTTAAAAAGTGTTTCTCCACCACGGGAAGTGAAATAAATAACATTTTTAGGCCTTCATTGTTCAATCAAAAATGCCCAATTTTTGACGAAAGAGATAACCACCCCCCCTTACGACATGCTTCAGAAACTAAAAAAATGGTCCGTTTTCAAATGTTGCGTCTTTGAACTAAAATTCACATTTGTTCGTGGATAATCACTTTTAGAGATAAAATTAGATGTTTAAAGTGATTTTCATGCTTCCAGGGGCCCTGAACGCAAAATTTGTGGAATGGGTAAACGTGAATGAAAATGGCCAATTTACTCACTCTGAGGCCTTAAAAAGTGTTTCTCCACCACGGGAAGTGAAATAAATAACATTTGGAGGCCTTTATTGTTCAATCAAAAATGCCCAATTTTTGACGAAAGAGATAACCACCCCCCCTTACGACATGCTTCAGAAACTAAAAAAATGGTCCGTTTTCAAATGTTGCGTCTTTGAACTAAAATTCACATTTGTACGTGGATAATCACTTTTAGAGATAAAATGAGATGTTTAAAGTGATTTGCATGCTCCCAGGGGCCCTGAACGCAAGATTTGTGGAATGGGTAAACGTGAATGAAAATGGCCAATTTACTCACTCTGAGGCCTTAAAAAGTGTTTCTCCACCACGGGAAGTGAATTAAATTACATTTTTAGGCCTTTATTGTTCAATCAAAAATGCCCAATTTTTGACAAAAGAGATAACCACCCCCCCTTACGACATGCTTCAGAAACTAAAAAAATGGTCCATTTTCAAATGTTGCGTCTTTGAACTAAAATTCACATTTGTACGTGGATAATCACTTTTAGAGATAAAATGAGATGTTTAAAGTGATTTTCATGCTTCCAGGGGCCCTGAACGCAAGATTTGTGGAATGGGTAAACGTGAATGAAAATGGCCAATTTACTCACTCTGAGGCCTTAAAAAGTGTTTATCCACCTCGGGAAGTGAAATAAATAACATTTGGAGGCCTTTATTGTTCAATCAAAAATGCCTGATTTTTGACGAAAGAGATAACCACCCCCCCTTACGACATGCTCCAGAAACTAAACAAATGTGCCGTTTTCAAATGTTGCGTTTTTGAACTAAAATTCACATTTGTACGTGGATAATCACTTTTAGAGATAAAATGAGATGTTTAAAGGGATTTTCATGCTTCCAGGGGCCCTGAACGCAAAATTTGTGGAATGGGTAAACGTGAATGAAAATGGCCAATTTACTCACTCTGAGGCCTTAAAAAGTGTTTCTCCACCACTGGAAGTGAATTAAATAACATTTTTAGGCCTTTATTGTTCAATCAAAAATGCCCAATTTTTGACAAAAGAGATAACCACCCCCCCTTACGCCATGCTTCAGAAACTAAAAATATGGTCCGTTTTCAAATGTTGCGTCTTTGAACTAAAATTCACATTTGTTCGTGGATAATCACTTTTAGAGATAAAATGAGATGTTTAAAGTGATTTTCATGCTTCCAGGGGCCCTGAACGCAAAATTTGTGGAATGGGTAAACGTGAATGAAAATGGCCAATTTACTCACTCTGAGGCTTTAAAAAGTGTTTATCCACCTCGGGAAGTGAAATAAATAACATTTGGAGGCCTTTATTGTTCAATAAAAAATGCCCAATTTTTGACGAAAGAGATAACCACCCCCCCTTACGACATGCTTCAGAAACTAAAAAAATGGTCCGTTTTCAAATGTTGCGTCTTTGAACTAAAATTCACATTTGTACGTGGATAATCACTTTTAGACATAAAATGAGATGTTTAAAGTGATTTTCATGCTTCCAGGGGCCCTGAACGCAAGATTTGTGGAATGGGTAAACGTGAATGAAAATGGCCAATTTACTCACTCTGAGGCCTTAAAAAGTGTTTATCCACCTCGGGAAGTGAAATAAATAACATTTGGAGGCCTTTATTGTTCAATCAAAAATGCCCAATTTTTGACGAAAGAGATAACCACCCCCCTTACGAAATGCTTCAGAAACTAAAAAAATGGTCCGGTTTCAAATGTTGCGTCTTTGAACTAAAATTCACATTTGTACGTGGATAATCACTTTTAGAGATAAAATGAGATGTTTAAAGTGATTTGCATGCTTCCAGGGGCCCTGAACGCAAGATTTGTGGAATGGGTAAACGTGAATGAAAATGGCCAATTTACTCACTCTGAGGCCTTAAAAAGTGTTTCTCCACCACGGGAAGTGAAATAAATAACATTTGGAGGCCTTTATTGTTCAATCAAAAATGCCTGATTTTTGACGAAAGAGATAACCACCCCCCCCTTACGACATGCTCCAGAAACTAAAAAAATGTGCCGTTTTCAAATGTTGCGTCTTTGAACTGAAATTCACATTTGTACGTGGATAATCACTTTTAGAGATAAAATGAGATGTTTAAAGTGATTTTCATGCTTCCAGGTTCCCTGAACGAAAGATTTGTGGAATGGGTAAACGTGAATGAAAATGGCCAATTTACTCACTCTGAGGCCTTAAAAAGTGTTTATCCACCACTGGAAGTGAATTAAATAACATTTTTAGGCCTTTATTGTTCAATCAAAAATGCCCAATTTTTGACGAAAGAGATAACCACCCCCCCTTACGACATGCTTCAGAAAGTAAAAAAATGGTCCGTTTTCAAATGTTACGTCTTTGAACTTAAATTCACATTTGTACGTGGATAATCACTTTTAGAGATAAAATGAGATGTTTAAAGTGATTTGCATGCTTCCAGGGGCCCTCAACGCAAGATTTGTGGAATGGGTAAACGTGAATGAAAATGGCCAATTTACTCACTCTGAGGCCTTAAAAAGTGTTTCTCCACCACAGGAAGTGAATTAAATTACATTTTTAGGCCTTTATTGTTCAATCAAAAATGCCCAATTTTTGACAAAAGAGATAACCACCCCCCATAACGACATGCTTCAGAAACTAAAAAAATGGTCCGTTTTCAAATGTTGCGTCTTTGAACTAAAATTCACATTTGTACGTGGATAATCACTTTTAGAGATAAAATGAGATGTTTAAAGTGATTTTCATGCTTCCAGGGGATATGAACGCAAAATTTGTGGAATGGGTAAACGTGAATGAAAAGGGCCAATTTACTCACTCTGAGGCCTTAAAAAGTGTTTCTCCACCACGGGAAGTGAATTAAATAACATTTTTAGGCCTTTATTGTTCAATCAAAAATGCCCAATTTTTGACGAAAGAGATAACCACCCCCCCTTACGACATGCTTCAGAAACTAAAAAAATGGTCCGTTTTCAAATGTTGAGTCTTTGAACTAAAATTCACATTTGTACGTGGATACTCACTTTTAGAGATAAAATGAAATGTTTAAAGTGATTTTCATGCTTCCAGGGGATATGAACGCAAAATTTGTGGAACGGGTAAACGTGAATGAAAAGGGCCAATTTACTCACTCTGAGGCCTTAAAAAGTGTTTCTCCACCACGGGAAGTGAAATAAATAACATTTTTAGGCCTTCATTGTTCAATCAAAAATGCCCAATTTTTGACGAAAGAGATAACCACCCCCCTTACGACATGCTTCAGCAACTAAAAAAATGGTCCGTTTTCAAATGTTGCGTCTTTGAACTAAAATTCACATTTGTACGTGGATAATCACTTTTAGAGATAAAATGAGATGTTTAAAGTGATTTTCATGCTTCCAGGGGCCCTGAACACAAGATTTGTGGAATGGGTAAACGTGAATGAAAATGGCCAATTTACTCACTCTGAGGCCTTAAAAAGTGTTTCTCCACCACGGGAAGTGAAATAAATAACATTTGGAGGCCTTTATTGTTCAATCAAAAATGCCCAATTTTTGACGAAAGAGATAACCACCCCCCCTTACGACATGCTTCAGAAACTAAAAAAATGGTCCGTTTTCAAATGTTGCGTCTTTGAACTAAAATTCACATTTGTACGTGGATAATCACTTTTAGAGATAAAATGAGATGTTTAAAGTGATTTGCATGCTCCCAGGGGCCCTGAACGCAAGATTTGTGGAATGGGTAAACGTGAATGAAAATGGCCAATTTACTCACTCTGAGGCCTTAAAAAGTGTTTCTCCACCACGGGAAGTGAATTAAATTACATTTTTAGGCCTTTATTGTTCAATCAAAAATGCCCAATTTTTGACAAAAGAGATAACCACCCCCCCTTACGACATGCTTCAGAAACTAAAAAAATGGTCCATTTTCAAATGTTGCGTCTTTGAACTAAAATTCACATTTGTACGTGGATAATCACTTTTAGAGATAAAATGAGATGTTTAAAGTGATTTTCATGCTTCCAAGGGCCCTGAACGCAAGATTTGTGGAATGGGTAAACGTGAATGAAAATGGCCAATTTACTCACTCTGAGGCCTTAAAAAGTGTTTATCCACCTCGGGAAGTGAAATAAATAACATTTGGAGGCCTTTATTGTTCAATCAAAAATGCCTGATTTTTGACGAAAGAGATAACCACCCCCCCTTACGACATGCTCCAGAAACTAAACAAATGTGCCGTTTTCAAATGTTGCGTCTTTGAACTAAAATTCACATTTGTACGTGGATAATCACTTTTAGAGATAAAATGAGATGTTTAAAGGGATTTTCATGCTTCCAGGGGCCCTGAACGCAAAATTTGTGGAATGGGTAAACGTGAATGAAAATGGCCAATTTACTCACTCTGAGGCCTTAAAAAGTGTTTCTCCACCACTGGAAGTGAATTAAATAACATTTTTAGGCCTTTATTGTTCAATCAAAAATGCCCAATTTTTGACAAAAGAGATAACCACCCCCCCTTACGCCATGCTTCAGAAACTAAAAATATGGTCCGTTTTCAAATGTTGCGTCTTTGAACTAAAATTCACATTTGTTCGTGGATAATCACTTTTAGAGATAAAATGAGATGTTTAAAGTGATTTTCATGCTTCCAGGGGCCCTGAACGCAAAATTTGTGGAATGGGTAAACGTGAATGAAAATGGCCAATTTACTCACTCTGAGGCTTTAAAAAGTGTTTATCCACCTCGGGAAGTGAAATAAATAACATTTGGAGGCCTTTATTGTTCAATCAAAAATGCCTGATTTTTGACGAAAGAGATAACCACCCCCCCCTTACGACATGCTCCAGAAACTAAAAAAATGTGCCATTTTCAAATGTTGCGTCTTTGAACTGAAATTCACATTTGTACGTGGATAATCACTTTTAGAGATAAAATGAGATGTTTAAAGTGATTTTCATGCTTCCAGGTTCCCTGAACGAAAGATTTGTGGAATGGGTAAACGTGAATGAAAATGGCCAATTTACTCACTCTGAGGCCTTAAAAAGTGTTTATCCACCACTGGAAGTGAATTAAATAACATTTTTAGGCCTTTATTGTTCAATCAAAAATGCCCAATTTTTGACGAAAGAGATAACCCCCCCCCTTACGACATGCTTCAGAAAGTAAAAAAATGGTCCGTTTTCAAATGTTACGTCTTTGAACTAAAATTCACATTTGTACGTGGATAATCACTTTTAGAGATAAAATGAGATGTTTAAAGTGATTTTCATGCTTCCAGGGGATATGAACGCAAAATTTGTGGAATGGGTAAACGTGAATGAAAAGGGCCAATTTACTCACTCTGAGGCCTTAAAAAGTGTTTCTCCACCACTGGAAGTGAAATAAATAACATTTGGAGGCCTTTATTGTTCAATCAAAAATGCCTGATTTTTGACGAAAGAGATAACCACCCCCCCTTACGACATGCTCCAGAAACTAAAAAAAGTGCCGTTTTCAAATGTTGCGTCTTTGAACTAAAATTCACATTTGTACGTGGATAATCACTTTTAGAGATAAAATGAGATGTTTAAAGTGATTTTCCTGCTTCCAGGTTCCCTGAACGCAAGATTTGTGGAATGGGTAAACGTGAATGAAAATGGCCAATTTACTCACTCTGAGGCCTTAAAAAGTGTTTCTCCACCACGGGAAGTGAATTAAATAACATTTTTAGGCCTTTATTGTTCAATCAAAAATGCCCAATTTTTGACGAAAGAGATAACCACCCCCCCTTACGACATGCTCCAGAAACTAAAAAAATGTGCCGTTTTCAAATGTTGCGTCTTTGAACTAAAATTCACATTTGTACGTGGATAATCACTTTTAGAGATAAAATGAGATGTTTAAAGTGATTTTCATGCTTCCAGGGGCCCTGAACGCAAAATTTGTGGAATGGGTAAACGTGAATGAAAATGGCCAATTTACTCACTCTGAGGCCTTAAAAAGTGTTTATCCACCTCGGGAAGTGAAATAAATAACATTTGGAGGCCTTTATTGTTCAATCAAAAATGCCCAATTTTTGACAAAAGAGATAACCACCCCCCCTTACGACATGCTTCAGAAACTAAAAAAATGGTCCGTTTTCAAATGTTGCGTCTTTGAACTAAAATTCACATTTGTACGTGGATAATCACTTTTAGAGATAAAATGAGATGTTTAAAGTGATTTTCATGCTTCCAGGGGATATGAACGCAAAATTTGTGGAATGGGTAAACGTGAATGAAAAGGGCCAATTTACTCACTCTGAGGCCTTAAAAAGTGTTTCTCCACCACGGGAAGTGAAATAAATAACATTTTTAGGCCTTCATTGTTCAATCAAAAATGCCCAATTTTTGACGAAAGAGATAACCACCCCCCCTTACGACATGCTTCAGAAACTAAAAAAATGGTCCGTTTTCAAATGTTGCGTCTTTGAACTAAAATTCACATTTGTTCGTGGATAATCACTTTTAGAGATAAAATTAGATGTTTAAAGTGATTTTCATGCTTCCAGGGGCCCTGAACGCAAAATTTGTGGAATGGGTAAACGTGAATGAAAATGGCCAATTTACTCACTCTGAGGCCTTAAAAAGTGTTTCTCCACCACGGGAAGTGAAATAAATAACATTTGGAGGCCTTTATTGTTCAATCAAAAATGCCCAATTTTTGACGAAAGAGATAACCACCCCCCCTTACGACATGCTTCAGAAACTAAAAAAATGGTCCGTTTTCAAATGTTGCGTCTTTGAACTAAAATTCACATTTGTACGTGGATAATCACTTTTAGAGATAAAATGAGATGTTTAAAGTGATTTGCATGCTCCCAGGGGCCCTGAACGCAAGATTTGTGGAATGGGTAAACGTGAATGAAAATGGCCAATTTACTCACTCTGAGGCCTTAAAAAGTGTTTCTCCACCACGGGAAGTGAATTAAATTACATTTTTAGGCCTTTATTGTTCAATCAAAAATGCCCAATTTTTGACAAAAGAGATAACCACCCCCCCTTACGACATGCTTCAGAAACTAAAAAAATGGTCCATTTTCAAATGTTGCGTCTTTGAACTAAAATTCACATTTGTACGTGGATAATCACTTTTAGAGATAAAATGAGATGTTTAAAGTGATTTTCATGCTTCCAGGGGCCCTGAACGCAAGATTTGTGGAATGGGTAAACGTGAATGAAAATGGCCAATTTACTCACTCTGAGGCCTTAAAAAGTGTTTATCCACCTCGGGAAGTGAAATAAATAACATTTGGAGGCCTTTATTGTTCAATCAAAAATGCCTGATTTTTGACGAAAGAGATAACCACCCCCCCTTACGACATGCTCCAGAAACTAAACAAATGTGCCGTTTTCAAATGTTGCGTTTTTGAACTAAAATTCACATTTGTACGTGGATAATCACTTTTAGAGATAAAATGAGATGTTTAAAGGGATTTTCATGCTTCCAGGGGCCCTGAACGCAAAATTTGTGGAATGGGTAAACGTGAATGAAAATGGCCAATTTACTCACTCTGAGGCCTTAAAAAGTGTTTATCCACCACTGGAAGTGAATTAAATAACATTTTTAGGCCTTTATTGTTCAATCAAAAATGCCCAATTTTTGACAAAAGAGATAACCACCCCCCCTTACGCCATGCTTCAGAAACTAAAAATATGGTCCGTTTTCAAATGTTGCGTCTTTGAACTAAAATTCACATTTGTTCGTGGATAATCACTTTTAGAGATAAAATGAGATGTTTAAAGTGATTTTCATGCTTCCAGGGGCCCTGAACGCAAAATTTGTGGAATGGGTAAACGTGAATGAAAATGGCCAATTTACTCACTCTGAGGCTTTAAAAAGTGTTTATCCACCTCGGGAAGTGAAATAAATAACATTTGGAGGCCTTTATTGTTCAATAAAAAATGCCCAATTTTTGACGAAAGAGATAACCACCCCCCCTTACGACATGCTTCAGAAACTAAAAAAATGGTCCGTTTTCAAATGTTGCGTCTTTGAACTAAAATTCACATTTGTACGTGGATAATCACTTTTAGACATAAAATGAGATGTTTAAAGTGATTTTCATGCTTCCAGGGGCCCTGAACGCAAGATTTGTGGAATGGGTAAACGTGAATGAAAATGGCCAATTTACTCACTCTGAGGCCTTAAAAAGTGTTTATCCACCTCGGGAAGTGAAATAAATAACATTTGGAGGCCTTTATTGTTCAATCAAAAATGCCCAATTTTTGACGAAAGAGATAACCACCCCCCTTACGAAATGCTTCAGAAAGTAAAAAAATGGTCCGGTTTCAAATGTTGCGTCTTTGAACTAAAATTCACATTTGTACGTGGATAATCACTTTTAGAGATAAAATGAGATGTTTAAAGTGATTTGCATGCTTCCAGGGGCCCTGAACGCAAGATTTGTGGAATGGGTAAACGTGAATGAAAATGGCCAATTTACTCACTCTGAGGCCTTAAAAAGTGTTTCTCCACCACGGGAAGTGAATTAAATAACATTTTTAGGCCTTTATTGTTCAATCAAAAATGCCCAATTTTTGACGAAAGAGATAACCACCCCCCCTTACGACATGCTTCAGAAAGTAAAAAAATGGTCCGTTTTCAAATGTTACGTCTTTGAACTTAAATTCACATTTGTACGTGGATAATCACTTTTAGAGATAAAATGAGATGTTTAAAGTGATTTGCATGCTTCCAGGGGCCCTCAACGCAAGATTTGTGGAATGGGTAAACGTGAATGAAAATGGCCAATTTACTCACTCTGAGGCCTTAAAAAGTGTTTCTCCACCACAGGAAGTGAATTAAATTACATTTTTAGGCCTTTATTGTTCAATCAAAAATGCCCAATTTTTGACAAAAGAGATAACCACCCCCCATAACGACATGCTTCAGAAACTAAAAAAATGGTCCGTTTTCAAATGTTGCGTCTTTGAACTAAAATTCACATTTGTACGTGGATAATCACTTTTAGAGATAAAATGAGATGTTTAAAGTGATTTTCATGCTTCCAGGGGATATGAACGCAAAATTTGTGGAATGGGTAAACGTGAATGAAAAGGGCCAATTTACTCACTCTGAGGCCTTAAAAAGTGTTTCTCCACCACGGGAAGTGAATTAAATAACATTTTTAGGCCTTTATTGTTCAATCAAAAATGCCCAATTTTTGACGAAAGAGATAACCACCCCCCCTTACGACATGCTTCAGAAACTAAAAAAATGGTCCGTTTTCAAATGTTGAGTCTTTGAACTAAAATTCACATTTGTACGTGGATACTCACTTTTAGAGATAAAATGAAATGTTTAAAGTGATTTTCATGCTTCCAGGGGATATGAACGCAAAATTTGTGGAACGGGTAAACGTGAATGAAAAGGGCCAATTTACTCACTCTGAGGCCTTAAAAAGTGTTTCTCCACCACGGGAAGTGAAATAAATAACATTTTTAGGCCTTCATTGTTCAATCAAAAATGCCCAATTTTTGACGAAAGAGATAACCACCCCCCTTACGACATGCTTCAGCAACTAAAAAAATGGTCCGTTTTCAAATGTTGCGTCTTTGAACTAAAATTCACATTTGTACGTGGATAATCACTTTTAGAGATAAAATGAGATGTTTAAAGTGATTTTCATGCTTCCAGGGGCCCTGAACACAAGATTTGTGGAATGGGTAAACGTGAATGAAAATGGCCAATTTACTCACTCTGAGGCCTTAAAAAGTGTTTCTCCACCACTGGAAGTGAATTAAATAACATTTTTAGGCCTTTATTGTTCAATCAAAAATGCCCAATTTTTGACAAAAGAGATAACCACCCCCCCTTACGCCATGCTTCAGAAACTAAAAAAATGGTCCGTTTTCAAATGTTGCGTCTTTGAACTAAAATTCACATTTGTTCGTGGATAATCACTTTTAGAGATAAAATGAGATGTTTAAAGTGATTTTCATGCTTCCAGGGGCCCTGAACGCAAAATTTGTGGAATGGGTAAACATGAATGAAAATGGCCAATTTACTCACTCTGAGGCCTTAAAAAGTGTTTCTCCACCACGGGAAGTGAATTAAATTACATTTTTAGGCCTTTATTGTTCAATCAAAAATGACAAATTTTCGACAAAAGAGATAACCACCCCCCCTTACGACATGCTTCAGAAACTAAAAAAATGGTCAATTTTCAAATGTTGCGTCTTTGAACTAAAATTCACATTTGTACGTGGATAATCACTTTTAGAGATAAAATGAGATGTTTAAAGTGATTTTCATGCTTCCAGGGGCCCTGAACGCAAGATTTGTGGAATGGGTAAACGTGAATGAAAATGGCCAATTTACTCACTCTGAGGCCTTAAAAAGTGTTTATCCACCTCGGGAAGTGAAATAAATAACATTTGGAGGCCTTTATTGTTCAATCAAAAATGCCAAATTTTTGACGAAAGAGATAACCACCCCCCCTTACGACATGCTAAAGAAACTAAAAAAATGGTCCGTTTTCAAATGTTGCGTCTTTGAACTAAAATTCACATTTGTACGTGGATAATCACTTTTAGAGATAAAATGAGATGTTTAAAGTGATTTTCATGCTTCCAGGGGATATGAACGCAAAATTTGTGGAATGGGTAAACGTGAATGAAAAGGGCCAATTTACTCACTCTGAGGGCTTAATAAGTGTTTCTCCACCACGGGAAGTGAAATAAATACCATTTGGAGGCCTTTATTGTTCAATCAAAAATTCCTGATTTTTGACAAAAGAGATAACCACCCCCCCTTACGACATGCTCCAGAAACTAAAAAAATGTGCCGTTTTCAAATGTTGCGTCTTTGAACTAAAATTCACATTTGTACGTGGATAATCACTTTTAGAGATAAAATGAGATGTTTAAAGTGATTTTCATGCTTCCAGGGGATATGAACGCAAAATTTGTGGAATGGGTAAACGTGAATGAAAAGGGCCAATTTACTCACTCTGAGGCCTTAAAAAGTGTTTCTCCACCACTGGAAGTGAAATAAATAACATTTGGAGGCCTTTATTGTTCAATCAAAAATGCCTGATTTTTGACGAAAGAGATAACCACCCCCCCTTACGACATGCTCCAGAAACTAAAAAAATGTGCCGTTTTCAAATGTTGCGTCTTTGAACTAAAATTCACATTTGTACGTGGATAATCACTTTTAGAGATAAAATGAGATGTTTAAAGTGATTTTCATGCTTCCAGGGGCCCTGAACGCAAAATTTGTGGAATGGGTAAACGTGAATGAAAATGGCCAATTTACTCACTCTGAGGCCTTAAAAAGTGTTTATCCACCTCGGGAAGTGAAATAAATAACATTTGGAGGCCTTTATTGTTCAATCAAAAATGCCCAATTTTTGACAAAAGAGATAACCACCCCCCCTTACGACATGCTTCAGAAACTAAAAAAATGGTCCGTTTTCAAATGTTGCGTCTTTGAACTAAAATTCACATTTGTACGTGGATAATCACTTTTAGAGATAAAATGAGATGTTTAAAGTGATTTTCATGCTTCCAGGGGATATGAACGCAAAATTTGTGGAATGGGTAAACGTGAATGAAAAGGGCCAATTTACTCACTCTGAGGCCTTAAAAAGTGTTTCTCCACCACGGGAAGTGAAATAAATAACATTTTTAGGCCTTCATTGTTCAATCAAAAATGCCCAATTTTTGACGAAAGAGATAACCACCCCCCCTTACGACATGCTTCAGAAACTAAAAAAATGGTCCGTTTTCAAATGTTGCGTCTTTGAACTAAAATTCACATTTGTTCGTGGATAATCACTTTTAGAGATAAAATTAGATGTTTAAAGTGATTTTCATGCTTCCAGGGGCCCTGAACGCAAAATTTGTGGAATGGGTAAACGTGAATGAAAATGGCCAATTTACTCACTCTGAGGCCTTAAAAAGTGTTTCTCCACCACGGGAAGTGAAATAAATAACATTTGGAGGCCTTTATTGTTCAATCAAAAATGCCCAATTTTTGACGAAAGAGATAACCACCCCCCCTTACGACATGCTTCAGAAACTAAAAAAATGGTCCGTTTTCAAATGTTGCGTCTTTGAACTAAAATTCACATTTGTACGTGGATAATCACTTTTAGAGATAAAATGAGATGTTTAAAGTGATTTGCATGCTCCCAGGGGCCCTGAACGCAAGATTTGTGGAATGGGTAAACGTGAATGAAAATGGCCAATTTACTCACTCTGAGGCCTTAAAAAGTGTTTCTCCACCACGGGAAGTGAATTAAATTACATTTTTAGGCCTTTATTGTTCAATCAAAAATGCCCAATTTTTGACAAAAGAGATAACCACCCCCCCTTACGACATGCTTCAGAAACTAAAAAAATGGTCCATTTTCAAATGTTGCGTCTTTGAACTAAAATTCACATTTGTACGTGGATAATCACTTTTAGAGATAAAATGAGATGTTTAAAGTGATTTTCATGCTTCCAAGGGCCCTGAACGCAAGATTTGTGGAATGGGTAAACGTGAATGAAAATGGCCAATTTACTCACTCTGAGGCCTTAAAAAGTGTTTATCCACCTCGGGAAGTGAAATAAATAACATTTGGAGGCCTTTATTGTTCAATCAAAAATGCCTGATTTTTGACGAAAGAGATAACCACCCCCCCTTACGACATGCTCCAGAAACTAAACAAATGTGCCGTTTTCAAATGTTGCGTCTTTGAACTAAAATTCACATTTGTACGTGGATAATCACTTTTAGAGATAAAATGAGATGTTTAAAGGGATTTTCATGCTTCCAGGGGCCCTGAACGCAAAATTTGTGGAATGGGTAAACGTGAATGAAAATGGCCAATTTACTCACTCTGAGGCCTTAAAAAGTGTTTCTCCACCACTGGAAGTGAATTAAATAACATTTTTAGGCCTTTATTGTTCAATCAAAAATGCCCAATTTTTGACAAAAGATATAACCACCCCCCCTTACGCCATGCTTCAGAAACTAAAAATATGGTCCGTTTTCAAATGTTGCGTCTTTGAACTAAAATTCACATTTGTTCGTGGATAATCACTTTTAGAGATAAAATGAGATGTTTAAAGTGATTTTCATGCTTCCAGGGGCCCTGAACGCAAAATTTGTGGAATGGGTAAACGTGAATGAAAATGGCCAATTTACTCACTCTGAGGCTTTAAAAAGTGTTTATCCACCTCGGGAAGTGAAATAAATAACATTTGGAGGCCTTTATTGTTCAATAAAAAATGCCCAATTTTTGACGAAAGAGATAACCACCCCCCCTTACGACATGCTTCAGAAACTAAAAAAATGGTCCGTTTTCAAATGTTGCGTCTTTGAACTAAAATTCACATTTGTTCGTGGATAATCACTTTTAGAGATAAAATGAGATGTTTAAAGTGATTTTCATGCTTCCAGGGGCCCTGAACGCAAAATTTGTGGAATGGGTAAACGTGAATGAAAATGGCCAATTTACTCACTCTGAGGCTTTAAAAAGTGTTTATCCACCTCGGGAAGTGAAATAAATAACATTTGGAGGCCTTTATTGTTCAATAAAAAATGCCCAATTTTTGACGAAAGAGATAACCACCCCCCCTTACGACATGCTTCAGAAACTAAAAAAATGGTCCGTTTTCAAATGTTGCGTCTTTGAACTAAAATTCACATTTGTACGTGGATAATCACTTTTAGAGATAAAATGAGATGTTTAAAGTGATTTTCATGCTTCCAGGGGCCCTGAACGCAAGATTTGTGGAATGGGTAAACGTGAATGAAAATGGCCAATTTACTCACTCTGAGGCCTTAAAAAGTGTTTATCCACCTCGGGAAGTGAAATAAATAACATTTGGAGGCCTTTATTGTTCAATCAAAAATGCCCAATTTTTGACGAAAGAGATAACCACCCCCCTTACGACATGCTTCAGAAACTAAAAAAATGGTCCGTTTTCAAATGTTGCGTCTTTGAACTAAAATTCACATTTGTACGTGGATAATCACTTTTAGAGATAAAATGAGATGTTTAAAGTGATTTGCATGCTTCCAGGGGCCCTGAACGCAAGATTTGTGGAATGGGTAAACGTGAATGAAAATGGCCAATTTACTCACTCTGAGGCCTTAAAAAGTGTTTCTCCACCACGGGAAGTGAAATAAATAACATTTGGAGGCCTTTATTGTTCAATCAAAAATGCCTGATTTTTGACGAAAGAGATAACCACCCCCCCCTTACGACATGCTCCAGAAACTAAAAAAATGTGCCGTTTTCAAATGTTGCGTCTTTGAACTGAAATTCACATTTGTACGTGGATAATCACTTTTAGAGATAAAATGAGATGTTTAAAGTGATTTTCCTGCTTCCAGGTTCCCTGAACGCAAGGTTTGTGGAATGGGTAAACGTGAATGAAAATGGCCAATTTACTCACTCTGAGGCCTTAAAAAGTGTTTCTCCACCACGGGAAGTGAATTAAATAACATTTTTAGGCCTTTATTGTTCAATCAAAAATGCCCAATTTTTGACGAAAGAGATAACCACCCCCCTTACGACATGCTCCAGAAACTAAAAAAATGTGCCGTTTTCAAATGTTGCGTCTTTGAACTAAAATTCACATTTGTACGTGGATAATCACTTTTAGAGATAAAATGAGATGTTTAAAGTGATTTTCATGCTTCCAGGGGCCCTGAACGCAAAATTTGTGGAATGGGTAAACGTGAATGAAAATGGCCAATTTACTCACTCTGAGGCCTTAAAAAGTGTTTATCCACCTCGGGAAGTGAAATAAATAACATTTGGAGGCCTTTATTGTTCAATCAAAAATGCCCAATTTTTGACAAAAGAGATAACCACCCCCCCTTACGACATGCTTCAGAAACAAAAAAAATGGTCCGTTTTCAAATGTTGCGTCTTTGAACTAAAATTCACATTTGTACGTGGATAATCACTTTTAGAGATAAAATGAGATGTTTAAAGTGATTTTCATGCTTCCAGGGGATATGAACGCAAAATTTGTGGAATGGGTAAACGTGAATGAAAAGGGCCAATTTACTCACTCTGAGGCCTTAAAAAGTGTTTCTCCACCACGGGAAGTGAAATAAATAACATTTTTAGGCCTTCATTGTTCAATCAAAAATGCCCAATTTTTGACGAAAGAGATAACCACCCCCCCTTACGACATGCTTCAGAAACTAAAAAAATGGTCCGTTTTCAAATGTTGCGTCTTTGAACTAAAATTCACATTTGTTCGTGGATAATCACTTTTAGAGATAAATTTAGATGTTTAAAGTGATTTTCATGCTCCCAGGGGCCCTGAACACAAGATTTGTGGAATGGGTAAACGTGAATGAAAATGGCCAATTTACTCACTCTGAGGCCTTAAAAAGTGTTTCTCCACCACGGGAAGTGAATTAAATTACATTTTTAGGCCTTTATTGTTCAATCAAAAATGCCCAATTTTTGACAAAAGAGATAACCACCCCCCCTTACGACATGCTTCAGAAACTAAAAAAATGGTCCATTTTCAAATGTTGCGTCTTTGAACTAAAATTCACATTTGTACGTGGATAATCACTTTTAGAGATAAAATGAGATGTTTAAAGTGATTTTCATGCTTCCAGGGGCCCTGAACGCAAGATTTGTGGAATGGGTAAACGTGAATGAAAATGGCCAATTTACTCACTCTGAGGCCTTAAAAAGTGTTTATCCACCTCGGGAAGTGAAATAAATAACATTTGGAGGCCTTTATTGTTCAATCAAAAATGCCTGATTTTTGACGAAAGAGATAACCACCCCCCCTTACGACATGCTCCAGAAACTAAACAAATGTGCCGTTTTCAAATGTTGCGTCTTTGAACTAAAATTCACATTTGTACGTGGATAATCACTTTTAGAGATAAAATGAGATGTTTAAAGGGATTTTCATGCTTCCAGGGGCCCTGAACGCAAAATTTGTGGAATGGGTAAACGTGAATGAAAATGGCCGATTTACTCACTCTGAGGCCTTATAAAGTGTTTCTCCACCACTGGAAGTGAATTAAATAACATTTTTAGGCCTTTATTGTTCAATCAAAAATGCCCAATTTTTGACAAAAGAGATAACCACCCCCCCTTACGCCATGCTTCAGAGACTAAAAATATGGTCCGTTTTCAAATGTTGCGTCTTTGAACTAAAATTCACATTTGTTCGTGGATAATCACTTTTAGAGATAAAATGAGATGTTTAAAGTGATTTTCATGCTTCCAGGGGCCCTGAACGCAAAATTTGTGGAATGGGTAAACGTGAATGAAAATGGCCAATTTACTCACTCTGAGGCTTTAAAAAGTGTTTATCCACCTCGGGAAGTGAAATAAATAACAATTGGAGGCCTTTATTGTTCAATAAAAAATGCCCAATTTTTGACGAAAGAGATAACCACCCCCCCTTACGACATGCTTCAGAAACTAAAAAAATGGTCCGTTTTCAAATGTTGCGTCTTTGAACTAAAATTCACATTTGTACGTGGATAATCACTTTTAAACATAAAATGAGATGTTTAAAGTGATTTTCATGCTTCCAGGGGCCCTGAACGCAAGATTTGTGGAATGGGTAAACGTGAATGAAAATGGCCAATTTACTCACTCTGAGGCCTTAAAAAGTGTTTATCCACCTCGGGAAGTGAAATAAATAACATTTGGAGGCCTTTATTGTTCAATCAAAAATGCCCAATTTTTGACGAAAGAGATAACCACCCCCCTTACGAAATGCTTCAGAAACTAAAAAAATGGTCCGTTTTCAAATGTTGCGTCTTTGAACTAAAATTCACATTTGTACGTGGATAATCACTTTTAGAGATAAAATGAGATGTTTAAAGGGATTTGCATGCTTCCAGGGGCCCTGAACGCAAGATTTGTGGAATGGGTAAACGTGAATGAAAATGGCCAATTTACTAACTCTGAGGCCTTAAAAAGTGTTTCTCCACCACGGGAAGTGAATTAAATAACATTTTTAGGCCTTTATTGTTCAATCAAAAATGCCCAATTTTTGACGAAATAGATAACCACCCCCCCTTACGACATGCTTCAGAAAGTAAAAAAATGGTCCGTTTTCAAATGTTACGTCTTTGAACTAAAATTCACATTTGTACGTGGATAATCACTTTTAGAGATAAAATGAGATGTTTAAAGTGATTTGCATGCTTCCAGGGGCCCTGAACGCAAGATTTGTGGAATGGGTAAACGTGAATGAAAATGGCCAATTTACTCACTCTGAGGCCTTAAAAAGTGTTTCTCCACCACAGGAAGTGAATTAAATTACATTTTTAGGCCTTTATTGTTCAATCAAAAATGCCCAATTTTTGACAAAAGAGATAACCACCCCCCCTTACGACATGCTTCAGAAACTAAAAAAATGGTTCGTTTTCAAATGTTGCGTCTTTGAACTAAAATTCACATTTGTACGTGGATAATCACTTTTAGAGATAAAATGAGATGTTTAAAGTGATTTTCATGCTTCCAGGGGATATGAACGCAAAATTTGTGGAATGGGTAAACGTGAATGAAAAGGGCCAATATACTCACTCTGAGGCCTTAAAAAGTGTTTCTCCACCACTGGAAGTGAAATAAATAACATTTGGAGGACTTTATTGTTCAATCAAAAATGCCTGATTTTTGACGAAAGAGATAACCACCCCCCCTTACGACATGCTCCAGAAACTAAAAAAAGTGCCGTTTTCAAATGTTGCGTCTTTGAACTAAAATTCACATTTGTACGTGGATAATCACTTTTACAGATAAAATGAGATGTTTAAAGTGATTTTCATGCTTCCAGGGGCCCTGAACGCAAAATTTGTGGAATGGGTAAACGTGAATGAAAATGGCCAATTTACTCACTCTGAGGCCTTAAAAAGTGTTTATCCACCTCGGGAATTGAAATAAATAACATGTTTAGGCCTTCATTGTTCAATCAAAAATGCCCAATTTTTGACGAAAGAGATAACCACCCCCCCTTACGACATGCTTCAGAAACTAAAAAAATGGTCCGTTTTCAAATGTTGCGTCTTTGAACTAAAATTCACATTTGTATGTGGATAATCACTTTTAGAGATAAAATGAGATGTTTAAAGTGATTTTCATGCTTCCAGGGGCCCTGAACGCAAGATTTGTGGAATGGGTAAACATGAATGAAAATGGCCAATTTACTCACTCTGAGGCCTTAAAAAGTGTTTCTCCACCACTGGAAGTGAATTAAATAACATTTTTAGGCCTTTATTGTTGAATCAAAAATGCCCAATTTTTGACAAAAGATATAACCACCCCCCCTTACGCCATGCTTCAGAAACTAAAAATATGGTCCGTTTTCAAATGTTGCGTCTTTGAACTAAAATTCACATTTGTTCGTGGATAATCACTTTTAGAGATAAAATGAGATGTTTAAAGTGATTTTCATGCTTCCAGGGGCCCTGAACGCAAAATTTGTGGAATGGGTAAACGTGAATGAAAATGGCCAATTTACTCACTCTGAGGCTTTAAAAAGTGTTTATCCACCTCGGGAAGTGAAATAAATAACATTTGGAGGCCTTTATTGTTCAATAAAAAATGCCCAATTTTTGACGAAAGAGATAACCACCCCCCCTTACGACATGCTTCAGAAACTAAAAAAATGGTCCGTTTTCAAATGTTGCGTCTTTGAACTAAAATTCACATTTGTACGTGGATAATCACTTTTAGAGATAAAATGAGATGTTTAAAGTGATTTTCATGCTTCCAGGGGCCCTGAACGCAAGATTTGTGGAATGGGTAAACGTGAATGAAAATGGCCAATTTACTCACTCTGAGGCCTTAAAAAGTGTTTATCCACCTCGGGAAGTGAAATAAATAACATTTGGAGGCCTTTATTGTTCAATCAAAAATGCCCAATTTTTGACGAAAGAGATAACCACCCCCCTTACGACATGCTTCAGAAACTAAAAAAATGGTCCGTTTTCAAATGTTGCGTCTTTGAACTAAAATTCACATTTGTACGTGGATAATCACTTTTAGAGATAAAATGAGATGTTTAAAGTGATTTGCATGCTTCCAGGGGCCCTGAACGCAAGATTTGTGGAATGGGTAAACGTGAATGAAAATGGCCAATTTACTCACTCTGAGGCCTTAAAAAGTGTTTCTCCACCACGGGAAGTGAAATAAATAACATTTGGAGGCCTTTATTGTTCAATCAAAAATGCCTGATTTTTGACGAAAGAGATAACCACCCCCCCCTTACGACATGCTCCAGAAACTAAAAAAATGTGCCGTTTTCAAATGTTGCGTCTTTGAACTGAAATTCACATTTGTACGTGGATAATCACTTTTAGAGATAAAATGAGATGTTTAAAGTGATTTTCCTGCTTCCAGGTTCCCTGAACGCAAGGTTTGTGGAATGGGTAAACGTGAATGAAAATGGCCAATTTACTCACTCTGAGGCCTTAAAAAGTGTTTCTCCACCACGGGAAGTGAATTAAATAACATTTTTAGGCCTTTATTGTTCAATCAAAAATGCCCAATTTTTGACGAAAGAGATAACCACCCCCCTTACGACATGCTCCAGAAACTAAAAAAATGTGCCGTTTTCAAATGTTGCGTCTTTGAACTAAAATTCACATTTGTACGTGGATAATCACTTTTAGAGATAAAATGAGATGTTTAAAGTGATTTTCATGCTTCCAGGGGCCCTGAACGCAAAATTTGTGGAATGGGTAAACGTGAATGAAAATGGCCAATTTACTCACTCTGAGGCCTTAAAAAGTGTTTATCCACCTCGGGAAGTGAAATAAATAACATTTGGAGGCCTTTATTGTTCAATCAAAAATGCCCAATTTTTGACAAAAGAGATAACCACCCCCCCTTACGACATGCTTCAGAAACAAAAAAAATGGTCCGTTTTCAAATGTTGCGTCTTTGAACTAAAATTCACATTTGTACGTGGATAATCACTTTTAGAGATAAAATGAGATGTTTAAAGTGATTTTCATGCTTCCAGGTTCCCTGAACGAAAGATTTGTGGAATGGGTAAACGTGAATGAAAATGGCCAATTTACTCACTCTGAGGCCTTAAAAAGTGTTTATCCACCACTGGAAGTGAATTAAATAACATTTTTAGGCCTTTATTGTTCAATCAAAAATGCCCAATTTTTGACGAAAGAGATAACCACCCCCCCTTACGACATGCTTCAGAAAGTAAAAAAATGGTCCGTTTTCAAATGTTACGTCTTTGAACTTAAATTCACATTTGTACGTGGATAATCACTTTTAGAGATAAAATGAGATGTTTAAAGTGATTTGCATGCTTCCAGGGGCCCTCAACGCAAGATTTGTGGAATGGGTAAACGTGAATGAAAATGGCCAATTTACTCACTCTGAGGCCTTAAAAAGTGTTTCTCCACCACAGGAAGTGAATTAAATTACATTTTTAGGCCTTTATTGTTCAATCAAAAATGCCCAATTTTTGACAAAAGAGATAACCACCCCCCATAACGACATGCTTCAGAAACTAAAAAAATGGTCCGTTTTCAAATGTTGCGTCTTTGAACTAAAATTCACATTTGTACGTGGATAATCACTTTTAGAGATAAAATGAGATGTTTAAAGTGATTTTCATGCTTCCAGGGGATATGAACGCAAAATTTGTGGAATGGGTAAACGTGAATGAAAAGGGCCAATTTACTCACTCTGAGGCCTTAAAAAGTGTTTCTCCACCACGGGAAGTGAATTAAATAACATTTTTAGGCCTTTATTGTTCAATCAAAAATGCCCAATTTTTGACGAAAGAGATAACCACCCCCCCTTACGACATGCTTCAGAAACTAAAAAAATGGTCCGTTTTCAAATGTTGAGTCTTTGAACTAAAATTCACATTTGTACGTGGATACTCACTTTTAGAGATAAAATGAAATGTTTAAAGTGATTTTCATGCTTCCAGGGGATATGAACGCAAAATTTGTGGAACGGGTAAACGTGAATGAAAAGGGCCAATTTACTCACTCTGAGGCCTTAAAAAGTGTTTCTCCACCACGGGAAGTGAAATAAATAACATTTTTAGGCCTTCATTGTTCAATCAAAAATGCCCAATTTTTGACGAAAGAGATAACCACCCCCCTTACGACATGCTTCAGCAACTAAAAAAATGGTCCGTTTTCAAATGTTGCGTCTTTGAACTAAAATTCACATTTGTACGTGGATAATCACTTTTAGAGATAAAATGAGATGTTTAAAGTGATTTTCATGCTTCCAGGGGCCCTGAACACAAGATTTGTGGAATGGGTAAACGTGAATGAAAATGGCCAATTTACTCACTCTGAGGCCTTAAAAAGTGTTTCTCCACCACTGGAAGTGAATTAAATAACATTTTTAGGCCTTTATTGTTCAATCAAAAATGCCCAATTTTTGACAAAAGAGATAACCACCCCCCCTTACGCCATGCTTCAGAAACTAAAAAAATGGTCCGTTTTCAAATGTTGCGTCTTTGAACTAAAATTCACATTTGTTCGTGGATAATCACTTTTAGAGATAAAATGAGATGTTTAAAGTGATTTTCATGCTTCCAGGGGCCCTGAACGCAAAATTTGTGGAATGGGTAAACATGAATGAAAATGGCCAATTTACTCACTCTGAGGCCTTAAAAAGTGTTTCTCCACCACGGGAAGTGAAATAAATAACATTTGGAGGCCTTTATTGTTCAATCAAAAATGCCCAATTTTTGACGAAAGAGATAACCACCCCCCTTACGACATGCTTCAGAAACTAAAAAAATGGTCCGTTTTCAAATGGTGCGTCTTTGAACTAAAATTCACATTTGTACGTGGATAATCACTTTTAGAGATAAAATGAGATGTTTAAAGTGATTTGCATTCTTCCAGGGGCCCTGAACGCAAGATTTGTGGAATGGGTAAACGTGAATGAAAATGGCCAATTTACTCACTCTGAGGCCTTAAAAAGTGTTTCTCCACCACGGGAAGTGAATTAAATTACATTTTTAGGCCTTTATTGTTCAATCAAAAATGACAAATTTTCGACAAAAGAGATAACCACCCCCCCTTACGACATGCTTCAGAAACTAAAAAAATGGTCAATTTTCAAATGTTGCGTCTTTGAACTAAAATTCACATTTGTACGTGGATAATCACTTTTAGAGATAAAATGAGATGTTTAAAGTGATTTTCATGCTTCCAGGGGCCCTGAACGCAAGATTTGTGGAATGGGTAAACGTGAATGAAAATGGCCAATTTACTCACTCTGAGGCCTTAAAAAGTGTTTATCCACCTCGGGAAGTGAAATAAATAACATTTGGAGGCCTTTATTGTTCAATCAAAAATGCCAAATTTTTGACGAAAGAGATAACCACCCCCCCTTACGACATGCTAAAGAAACTAAAAAAATGGTCCGTTTTCAAATGTTGCGTCTTTGAACTAAAATTCACATTTGTACGTGGATAATCACTTTTAGAGATAAAATGAGATGTTTAAAGTGATTTTCATGCTTCCAGGGGATATGAACGCAAAATTTGTGGAATGGGTAAACGTGAATGAAAAGGGCCAATTTACTCACTCTGAGGGCTTAATAAGTGTTTCTCCACCACGGGAAGTGAAATAAATACCATTTGGAGGCCTTTATTGTTCAATCAAAAATTCCTGATTTTTGACAAAAGAGATAACCACCCCCCCTTACGACATGCTCCAGAAACTAAAAAAATGTGCCGTTTTCAAATGTTGCGTCTTTGAACTAAAATTCACATTTGTACGTGGATAATCACTTTTAGAGATAAAATGAGATGTTTAAAGTGATTTTCATGCTTCCAGGGGATATGAACGCAAAATTTGTGGAATGGGTAAACGTGAATGAAAAGGGCCAATTTACTCACTCTGAGGCCTTAAAAAGTGTTTCTCCACCACTGGAAGTGAAATAAATAACATTTGGAGGCCTTTATTGTTCAATCAAAAATGCCTGATTTTTGACGAAAGAGATAACCACCCCCCCTTACGACATGCTCCAGAAACTAAAAAAATGTGCCGTTTTCAAATGTTGCGTCTTTGAACTAAAATTCACATTTGTACGTGGATAATCACTTTTAGAGATAAAATGAGATGTTTAAAGTGATTTTCATGCTTCCAGGGGCCCTGAACGCAAAATTTGTGGAATGGGTAAACGTGAATGAAAATGGCCAATTTACTCACTCTGAGGCCTTAAAAAGTGTTTATCCACCTCGGGAAGTGAAATAAATAACATTTGGAGGCCTTTATTGTTCAATCAAAAATGCCCAATTTTTGACAAAAGAGATAACCACCCCCCCTTACGACATGCTTCAGAAACTAAAAAAATGGTCCGTTTTCAAATGTTGCGTCTTTGAACTAAAATTCACATTTGTACGTGGATAATCACTTTTAGAGATAAAATGAGATGTTTAAAGTGATTTTCATGCTTCCAGGGGATATGAACGCAAAATTTGTGGAATGGGTAAACGTGAATGAAAAGGGCCAATTTACTCACTCTGAGGCCTTAAAAAGTGTTTCTCCACCACGGGAAGTGAAATAAATAACATTTTTAGGCCTTCATTGTTCAATCAAAAATGCCCAATTTTTGACGAAAGAGATAACCACCCCCCCTTACGACATGCTTCAGAAACTAAAAAAATGGTCCGTTTTCAAATGTTGCGTCTTTGAACTAAAATTCACATTTGTTCGTGGATAATCACTTTTAGAGATAAAATTAGATGTTTAAAGTGATTTTCATGCTTCCAGGGGCCCTGAACGCAAAATTTGTGGAATGGGTAAACGTGAATGAAAATGGCCAATTTACTCACTCTGAGGCCTTAAAAAGTGTTTCTCCACCACGGGAAGTGAAATAAATAACATTTGGAGGCCTTTATTGTTCAATCAAAAATGCCCAATTTTTGACGAAAGAGATAACCACCCCCCCTTACGACATGCTTCAGAAACTAAAAAAATGGTCCGTTTTCAAATGTTGCGTCTTTGAACTAAAATTCACATTTGTACGTGGATAATCACTTTTAGAGATAAAATGAGATGTTTAAAGTGATTTGCATGCTCCCAGGGGCCCTGAACGCAAGATTTGTGGAATGGGTAAACGTGAATGAAAATGGCCAATTTACTCACTCTGAGGCCTTAAAAAGTGTTTCTCCACCACGGGAAGTGAATTAAATTACATTTTTAGGCCTTTATTGTTCAATCAAAAATGCCCAATTTTTGACAAAAGAGATAACCACCCCCCCTTACGACATGCTTCAGAAACTAAAAAAATGGTCCATTTTCAAATGTTGCGTCTTTGAACTAAAATTCACATTTGTACGTGGATAATCACTTTTAGAGATAAAATGAGATGTTTAAAGTGATTTTCATGCTTCCTAGGGCCCTGAACGCAAGATTTGTGGAATGGGTAAACGTGAATGAAAATGGCCAATTTACTCACTCTGAGGCCTTAAAAAGTGTTTATCCACCTCGGGAAGTGAAATAAATAACATTTGGAGGCCTTTATTGTTCAATCAAAAATGCCTGATTTTTGACGAAAGAGATAACCACCCCCCCTTACGACATGCTCCAGAAACTAAACAAATGTGCCGTTTTCAAATGTTGCGTCTTTGAACTAAAATTCACATTTGTACGTGGATAATCACTTTTAGAGATAAAATGAGATGTTTAAAGGGATTTTCATGCTTCCAGGGGCCCTGAACGCAAAATTTGTGGAATGGGTAAACGTGAATGAAAATGGCCAATTTACTCACTCTGAGGCCTTAAAAAGTGTTTCTCCACCACTGGAAGTGAATTAAATAACATTTTTAGGCCTTTATTGTTCAATCAAAAATGCCCAATTTTTGACAAAAGATATAACCACCCCCCCTTACGCCATGCTTCAGAAACTAAAAATATGGTCCGTTTTCAAATGTTGCGTCTTTGAACTAAAATTCACATTTGTTCGTGGATAATCACTTTTAGAGATAAAATGAGATGTTTAAAGTGATTTTCATGCTTCCAGGGGCCCTGAACGCAAAATTTGTGGAATGGGTAAACGTGAATGAAAATGGCCAATTTACTCACTCTGAGGCTTTAAAAAGTGTTTATCCACCTCGGGAAGTGAAATAAATAACATTTGGAGGCCTTTATTGTTCAATAAAAAATGCCCAATTTTTGACGAAAGAGATAACCACCCCCCCTTACGACATGCTTCAGAAACTAAAAAAATGGTCCGTTTTCAAATGTTGCGTCTTTGAACTAAAATTCACATTTGTACGTGGATAATCACTTTTAGAGATAAAATGAGATGTTTAAAGTGATTTTCATGCTTCCAGGGGCCCTGAACGCAAGATTTGTGGAATGGGTAAACGTGAATGAAAATGGCCAATTTACTCACTCTGAGGCCTTAAAAAGTGTTTATCCACCTCGGGAAGTGAAATAAATAACATTTGGAGGCCTTTATTGTTCAATCAAAAATGCCCAATTTTTGACGAAAGAGATAACCACCCCCCTTACGACATGCTTCAGAAACTAAAAAAATGGTCCGTTTTCAAATGTTGCGTCTTTGAACTAAAATTCACATTTGTACGTGGATAATCACTTTTAGAGATAAAATGAGATGTTTAAAGTGATTTGCATGCTTCCAGGGGCCCTGAACGCAAGATTTGTGGAATGGGTAAACGTGAATGAAAATGGCCAATTTACTCACTCTGAGGCCTTAAAAAGTGTTTCTCCACCACGGGAAGTGAAATAAATAACATTTGGAGGCCTTTATTGTTCAATCAAAAATGCCTGATTTTTGACGAAAGAGATAACCACCCCCCCCTTACGACATGCTCCAGAAACTAAAAAAATGTGCCGTTTTCAAATGTTGCGTCTTTGAACTGAAATTCACATTTGTACGTGGATAATCACTTTTAGAGATAAAATGAGATGTTTAAAGTGATTTTCCTGCTTCCAGGTTCCCTGAACGCAAGGTTTGTGGAATGGGTAAACGTGAATGAAAATGGCCAATTTACTCACTCTGAGGCCTTAAAAAGTGTTTCTCCACCACGGGAAGTGAATTAAATAACATTTTTAGGCCTTTATTGTTCAATCAAAAATGCCCAATTTTTGACGAAAGAGATAACCACCCCCCTTACGACATGCTCCAGAAACTAAAAAAATGTGCCGTTTTCAAATGTTGCGTCTTTGAACTAAAATTCACATTTGTACGTGGATAATCACTTTTAGAGATAAAATGAGATGTTTAAAGTGATTTTCATGCTTCCAGGGGCCCTGAACGCAAAATTTGTGGAATGGGTAAACGTGAATGAAAATGGCCAATTTACTCACTCTGAGGCCTTAAAAAGTGTTTATCCACCTCGGGAAGTGAAATAAATAACATTTGGAGGCCTTTATTGTTCAATCAAAAATGCCCAATTTTTGACAAAAGAGATAACCACCCCCCCTTACGACATGCTTCAGAAACTAAAAAAATGGTCCGTTTTCAAATGTTGCGTCTTTGAACTAAAATTCACATTTGTACGTGGATAATCACTTTTAGAGATAAAATGAGATGTTTAAAGTGATTTTCATGCTTCCAGGGGATATGAACGCAAAATTTGTGGAATGGGTAAACGTGAATGAAAAGGGCCAATTTACTCACTCTGAGGCCTTAAAAAGTGTTTCTCCACCACGGGAAGTGAAATAAATAACATTTTTAGGCCTTCATTGTTCAATCAAAAATGCCCAATTTTTGACGAAAGAGATAACCACCCCCCCTTACGACATGCTTCAGAAACTAAAAAAATGGTCCGTTTTCAAATGTTGCGTCTTTGAACTAAAATTCACATTTGTTCGTGGATAATCACTTTTAGAGATAAATTTAGATGTTTAAAGTGATTTTCATGCTCCCAGGGGCCCTGAACACAAGATTTGTGGAATGGGTAAACGTGAATGAAAATGGCCAATTTACTCACTCTGAGGCCTTAAAAAGTGTTTCTCCACCACGGGAAGTGAATTAAATTACATTTTTAGGCCTTTATTGTTCAATCAAAAATGCCCAATTTTTGACAAAAGAGATAACCACCCCCCCTTACGACATGCTTCAGAAACTAAAAAAATGGTCCATTTTCAAATGTTGCGTCTTTGAACTAAAATTCACATTTGTACGTGGATAATCACTTTTAGAGATAAAATGAGATGTTTAAAGTGATTTTCATGCTTCCAGGGGCCCTGAACGCAAGATTTGTGGAATGGGTAAACGTGAATGAAAATGGCCAATTTACTCACTCTGAGGCCTTAAAAAGTGTTTATCCACCTCGGGAAGTGAAATAAATAACATTTGGAGGCCTTTATTGTTCAATCAAAAATGCCTGATTTTTGACGAAAGAGATAACCACCCCCCCTTACGACATGCTCCAGAAACTAAACAAATGTGCCGTTTTCAAATGTTGCGTCTTTGAACTAAAATTCACATTTGTACGTGGATAATCACTTTTAGAGATAAAATGAGATGTTTAAAGGGATTTTCATGCTTCCAGGGGCCCTGAACGCAAAATTTGTGGAATGGGTAAACGTGAATGAAAATGGCCAATTTACTCACTCTGAGGCCTTATAAAGTGTTTCTCCACCACTGGAAGTGAATTAAATAACATTTTTAGGCCTTTATTGTTCAATCAAAAATGCCCAATTTTTGACAAAAGAGATAACCACCCCCCCTTACGCCATGCTTCAGAGACTAAAAATATGGTCCGTTTTCAAATGTTGCGTCTTTGAACTAAAATTCACATTTGTTCGTGGATAATCACTTTTAGAGATAAAATGAGATGTTTAAAGTGATTTTCATGCTTCCAGGGGCCCTGAACGCAAAATTTGTGGAATGGGTAAACGTGAATGAAAATGGCCAATTTACTCACTCTGAGGCTTTAAAAAGTGTTTATCCACCTCGGGAAGTGAAATAAATAACAATTGGAGGCCTTTATTGTTCAATAAAAAATGCCCAATTTTTGACGAAAGAGATAACCACCCCCCCTTACGACATGCTTCAGAAACTAAAAAAATGGTCCGTTTTCAAATGTTGCGTCTTTGAACTAAAATTCACATTTGTACGTGGATAATCACTTTTAGACATAAAATGAGATGTTTAAAGTGATTTTCATGCTTCCAGGGGCCCTGAACGCAAGATTTGTGGAATGGGTAAACGTGAATGAAAATGGCCAATTTACTCACTCTGAGGCCTTAAAAAGTGTTTATCCACCTCGGGAAGTGAAATAAATAACATTTGGAGGCCTTTATTGTTCAATCAAAAATGCCCAATTTTTGACGAAAGAGATAACCACCCCCCTTACGAAATGCTTCAGAAACTAAAAAAATGGTCCGTTTTCAAATGTTGCGTCTTTGAACTAAAATTCACATTTGTACGTGGATAATCACTTTTAGAGATAAAATGAGATGTTTAAAGGGATTTGCATGCTTCCAGGGGCCCTGAACGCAAGATTTGTGGAATGGGTAAACGTGAATGAAAATGGCCAATTTACTAACTCTGAGGCCTTAAAAAGTGTTTCTCCACCACGGGAAGTGAATTAAATAACATTTTTAGGCCTTTATTGTTCAATCAAAAATGCCCAATTTTTGACGAAATAGATAACCACCCCCCCTTACGACATGCTTCAGAAAGTAAAAAAATGGTCCGTTTTCAAATGTTACGTCTTTGAACTAAAATTCACATTTGTACGTGGATAATCACTTTTAGAGATAAAATGAGATGTTTAAAGTGATTTTCATGCTTCCAGGGGCCCTGAACGCAAGATTTGTGGAATGGGTAAACGTGAATGAAAATGGCCAATTTACTCACTCTGAGGCCTTAAAAAGTGTTTATCCACCTCGGGAAGTGAAATAAATAACATTTGGAGGCCTTTATTGTTCAATCAAAAATGCCCAATTTTTGACGAAAGAGATAACCACCCCCCTTACGACATGCTTCAGAAACTAAAAAAATGGTCCGTTTTCAAATGTTGCGTCTTTGAACTAAAATTCACATTTGTACGTGGATAATCACTTTTAGAGATAAAATGAGATGTTTAAAGTGATTTGCATGCTTCCAGGGGCCCTGAACGCAAGATTTGTGGAATGGGTAAACGTGAATGAAAATGGCCAATTTACTCACTCTGAGGCCTTAAAAAGTGTTTCTCCACCACGGGAAGTGAAATAAATAACATTTGGAGGCCTTTATTGTTCAATCAAAAATGCCTGATTTTTGACGAAAGAGATAACCACCCCCCCCTTACGACATGCTCCAGAAACTAAAAAAATGTGCCGTTTTCAAATGTTGCGTCTTTGAACTGAAATTCACATTTGTACGTGGATAATCACTTTTAGAGATAAAATGAGATGTTTAAAGTGATTTTCCTGCTTCCAGGTTCCCTGAACGCAAGGTTTGTGGAATGGGTAAACGTGAATGAAAATGGCCAATTTACTCACTCTGAGGCCTTAAAAAGTGTTTCTCCACCACGGGAAGTGAATTAAATAACATTTTTAGGCCTTTATTGTTCAATCAAAAATGCCCAATTTTTGACGAAAGAGATAACCACCCCCCTTACGACATGCTCCAGAAACTAAAAAAATGTGCCGTTTTCAAATGTTGCGTCTTTGAACTAAAATTCACATTTGTACGTGGATAATCACTTTTAGAGATAAAATGAGATGTTTAAAGTGATTTTCATGCTTCCAGGGGCCCTGAACGCAAAATTTGTGGAATGGGTAAACGTGAATGAAAATGGCCAATTTACTCACTCTGAGGCCTTAAAAAGTGTTTATCCACCTCGGGAAGTGAAATAAATAACATTTGGAGGCCTTTATTGTTCAATCAAAAATGCCCAATTTTTGACAAAAGAGATAACCACCCCCCCTTACGACATGCTTCAGAAACTAAAAAAATGGTCCGTTTTCAAATGTTGCGTCTTTGAACTAAAATTCACATTTGTACGTGGATAATCACTTTTAGAGATAAAATGAGATGTTTAAAGTGATTTTCATGCTTCCAGGGGATATGAACGCAAAATTTGTGGAATGGGTAAACGTGAATGAAAAGGGCCAATTTACTCACTCTGAGGCCTTAAAAAGTGTTTCTCCACCACGGGAAGTGAAATAAATAACATTTTTAGGCCTTCATTGTTCAATCAAAAATGCCCAATTTTTGACGAAAGAGATAACCACCCCCCCTTACGACATGCTTCAGAAACTAAAAAAATGGTCCGTTTTCAAATGTTGCGTCTTTGAACTAAAATTCACATTTGTTCGTGGATAATCACTTTTAGAGATAAATTTAGATGTTTAAAGTGATTTTCATGCTCCCAGGGGCCCTGAACACAAGATTTGTGGAATGGGTAAACGTGAATGAAAATGGCCAATTTACTCACTCTGAGGCCTTAAAAAGTGTTTCTCCACCACGGGAAGTGAATTAAATTACATTTTTAGGCCTTTATTGTTCAATCAAAAATGCCCAATTTTTGACAAAAGAGATAACCACCCCCCCTTACGACATGCTTCAGAAACTAAAAAAATGGTCCATTTTCAAATGTTGCGTCTTTGAACTAAAATTCACATTTGTACGTGGATAATCACTTTTAGAGATAAAATGAGATGTTTAAAGTGATTTTCATGCTTCCAGGGGCCCTGAACGCAAGATTTGTGGAATGGGTAAACGTGAATGAAAATGGCCAATTTACTCACTCTGAGGCCTTAAAAAGTGTTTATCCACCTCGGGAAGTGAAATAAATAACATTTGGAGGCCTTTATTGTTCAATCAAAAATGCCTGATTTTTGACGAAAGAGATAACCACCCCCCCTTACGACATGCTCCAGAAACTAAACAAATGTGCCGTTTTCAAATGTTGCGTCTTTGAACTAAAATTCACATTTGTACGTGGATAATCACTTTTAGAGATAAAATGAGATGTTTAAAGGGATTTTCATGCTTCCAGGGGCCCTGAACGCAAAATTTGTGGAATGGGTAAACGTGAATGAAAATGGCCAATTTACTCACTCTGAGGCCTTATAAAGTGTTTCTCCACCACTGGAAGTGAATTAAATAACATTTTTAGGCCTTTATTGTTCAATCAAAAATGCCCAATTTTTGACAAAAGAGATAACCACCCCCCCTTACGCCATGCTTCAGAGACTAAAAATATGGTCCGTTTTCAAATGTTGCGTCTTTGAACTAAAATTCACATTTGTTCGTGGATAATCACTTTTAGAGATAAAATGAGATGTTTAAAGTGATTTTCATGCTTCCAGGGGCCCTGAACGCAAAATTTGTGGAATGGGTAAACGTGAATGAAAATGGCCAATTTACTCACTCTGAGGCTTTAAAAAGTGTTTATCCACCTCGGGAAGTGAAATAAATAACAATTGGAGGCCTTTATTGTTCAATAAAAAATGCCCAATTTTTGACGAAAGAGATAACCACCCCCCCTTACGACATGCTTCAGAAACTAAAAAAATGGTCCGTTTTCAAATGTTGCGTCTTTGAACTAAAATTCACATTTGTACGTGGATAATCACTTTTAGACATAAAATGAGATGTTTAAAGTGATTTTCATGCTTCCAGGGGCCCTGAACGCAAGATTTGTGGAATGGGTAAACGTGAATGAAAATGGCCAATTTACTCACTCTGAGGCCTTAAAAAGTGTTTATCCACCTCGGGAAGTGAAATAAATAACATTTGGAGGCCTTTATTGTTCAATCAAAAATGCCCAATTTTTGACGAAAGAGATAACCACCCCCCTTACGAAATGCTTCAGAAACTAAAAAAATGGTCCGTTTTCAAATGTTGCGTCTTTGAACTAAAATTCACATTTGTACGTGGATAATCACTTTTAGAGATAAAATGAGATGTTTAAAGGGATTTGCATGCTTCCAGGGGCCCTGAACGCAAGATTTGTGGAATGGGTAAACGTGAATGAAAATGGCCAATTTACTAACTCTGAGGCCTTAAAAAGTGTTTCTCCACCACGGGAAGTGAATTAAATAACATTTTTAGGCCTTTATTGTTCAATCAAAAATGCCCAATTTTTGACGAAATAGATAACCACCCCCCCTTACGACATGCTTCAGAAAGTAAAAAAATGGTCCGTTTTCAAATGTTACGTCTTTGAACTAAAATTCACATTTGTACGTGGATAATCACTTTTAGAGATAAAATGAGATGTTTAAAGTGATTTGCATGCTTCCAGGGGCCCTGAACGCAAGATTTGTGGAATGGGTAAACGTGAATGAAAATGGCCAATTTACTCACTCTGAGGCCTTAAAAAGTGTTTCTCCACCACAGGAAGTGAATTAAATTACATTTTTAGGCCTTTATTGTTCAATCAAAAATGCCCAATTTTTGACAAAAGAGATAACCACCCCCCCTTACGACATGCTTCAGAAACTAAAAAAATGGTCCGTTTTCAAATGTTGCGTCTTTGAACTAAAATTCACATTTGTACGTGGATAATCACTTTTAGAGATAAAATGAGATGTTTAAAGTGATTTTCATGCTTCCAGGGGATATGAACGCAAAATTTGTGGAATGGGTAAACGTGAATGAAAAGGGCCAATTTACTCACTCTGAGGCCTTAAAAAGTGTTTCTCCACCACTGGAAGTGAAATAAATAACATTTGGAGGACTTTATTGTTCAATCAAAAATGCCTGATTTTTGACGAAAGAGATAACCACCCCCCCTTACGACATGCTCCAGAAACTAAAAAAAGTGCCGTTTTCAAATGTTGCGTCTTTGAACTAAAATTCACATTTGTACGTGGATAATCACTTTTACAGATAAAATGAGATGTTTAAAGTGATTTTCATGCTTCCAGGGGCCCTGAACGCAAAATTTGTGGAATGGGTAAACGTGAATGAAAATGGCCAATTTACTCACTCTGAGGCCTTAAAAAGTGTTTATCCACCTCGGGAATTGAAATAAATAACATGTTTAGGCCTTCATTGTTCAATCAAAAATGCCCAATTTTTGACGAAAGAGATAACCACCCCCCCTTACGACATGCTTCAGAAACTAAAAAAATGGTCCGTTTTCAAATGTTGCGTCTTTGAACTAAAATTCACATTTGTATGTGGATAATCACTTTTAGAGATAAAATGAGATGTTTAAAGTGATTTTCATGCTTCCAGGGGCCCTGAACGCAAGATTTGTGGAATGGGTAAACATGAATGAAAATGGCCAATTTACTCACTCTGAGGCCTTAAAAAGTGTTTCTCCACCACTGGAAGTGAATTAAATAACATTTTTAGGCCTTTATTGTTGAATCAAAAATGCCCAATTTTTGACGAAAGAGATAACCACCCCCCCCTTACGACATGCTTCAGAAACTAAAAAAATGGTCCGTTTTCAAATGTTGCGTCTTTGAACTAAAATTCACATTTGTACGTGGATAATCACTTTTAGAGATAAAATGAGATGTTTAAAGTGATTTTCCTGCTTCCAGGTTCCCTGAACGCAAGATTTGTGGAATGGGTAAACGTGAATGAAAATGGCCAATTTACTCACTCTGAGGCCTTAAAAAGTGTTTCTCCACCACGGGAAGTGAATTAAATAACATTTTTAGGCCTTTATTGTTCAATCAAAAATGCCCAATTTTTGACGAAAGAGATAACCACCCCCCCTTACGACATGCTCCAGAAACTAAAAAAATGTGCCGTTTTAAAATGTTGCGTCTTTGAACTAAAATTCACATTTGTACGTGGATAATCACTTTTAGAGATAAAATGAGATGTTTAAAGTGATTTTCATGCTTCCAGGGGCCCTGAACGCAAAATTTGTGGAATGGGTAAACGTGAATGAAAATGGCCAATTTACTCACTCTGAGGCCTTAAAAAGTGTTTATCCACCTCGGGAAGTGAAATAAATAACATTTGGAGGCCTTTATTGTTCAATCAAAAATGCCCAATTTTTGACAAAAGAGATAACCACCCCCCTTACGACATGCTTCAGAAACTAAAAAAATGGTCCGTTTTCAAATGTTGCGTCTTTGAACTAAAATTCACATTTGTACGTGGGTAATCACTTTTAGAGATAAAATGAGATGTTTAAAGTGATTTTCATGCTTCCAGGGGATATGAACGCAATATTTGTGGAATGGGTAAACGTGAATGAAAAGGGCCAATTTACTCACTCTGAGGCCTTAAAAAGTGTTTCTCCACCACGGGAAGTGAAATAAATAACATTTTTAGGCCTTCATTGTTCAATCAAAAATGCCCAATTTTTGACGAAAGAGATAACCACCCCCCCTTACGACATGCTTCAGAAACTAAAAAAATGGTCCGTTTTCAAATGTTGTGTCTTTGAACTAAAATTCACATTTGTACGTGGATAATCACTTTTAGAGATAAAATGAGATGTTTAAAGTGATTTTCATGCTTCCAGGGGCCCTGAACGCAAGATTTGTGGAATGGGTAAACGTGAATGAAAATGGCCAATTTACTCACTCTGAGGCCTTAAAAAGTGTTTCTCCACCACTGGAAGTGAATTAAATAACATTTTTAGGCCTTTATTGTTCAATCAAAAATGCCCAATTTTTGACAAAAGAGATAACCAGATAACCACCCCCCCTTACGCCATGCTTCAGAAACTAAAAAAATTGTCCGTTTTCAAATGTTGCGTCTTTGAACTAAAATTCACATTTGTTCGTGGATAATCACTTTTAGAGATAAAATGAGATGTTTAAAGTGATTTTCATGCTTCCAGGGGCCCTGAACGCAAAATTTGTGGAATGGGTAAACATTAATGAAAATGGCCAATTTACTCACTCTGAGGCCTTAAAAAGTGTTTCTCCACCACGGGAAGTGAAATAAATAACATTTGGAGGCCTTTATTGTTCAATCAAAAATGCCCAATTTTTGACGAAAGAGATAACCACCCCCCCTTACGACATGCTTCAGAAACTAAAAAAATGGTCCGTTTTGAAATGTTGCGTCTTTGAACTAAAATTCACATTTGTACGTGGATAATCACTTTTAGAGATAAAATGAGATGTTTAAAGTGATTTGCATGCTTCCAGGGGCCCTGAACGCAAGATTTGTGGAATGGGTAAACGTGAATGAAAATGGCCAATTTACTCACTCTGAGGCCTTAAAAAGTGTTTCGTCACCACGGGAAGTGAAAGAAATAACATTTGGAGGCCTTTATTGTTCAATCAAAAATGCCTGATTTTTGACGAAAGAGATAACCACCCCCCCTTACGACATGCTCCAGAAACTAAAAAAATGGTCTGTTTTCAAATGTTGCGTCTTTGAACTAAAATTCACATTTGTACGTGGATAATCACTTTTAGAGCTAAAATGAGATGTTTAAAGTGATTTTCATGCTTCCAGGGGCCCTGAACGCAAGATTAGTGGAATGGGTAAACGTGAATGAAAATGGCCAATTTACTCACTCTGAGGCCTTAAAAAGTGTTTATCCGTCTCGGGAAGTGAAATAAATAACATTTGAAGGCCTTTATTGTTCAATCAAAAATGCCCAATTTTTGACGAAAGAGATAACCACCCCCCCTTACGACATGCTTCAGAAACTAAAAAAATGGTCCGTTTTCAAATGGTGCGTCTTTGAACTAAAATTCACATTTGTACGTGGATAATCACTTTTAGAGATAAAATGAGATGTTTAAAGTGATTTGCATTCTTCCAGGGGCCCTGAACGCAAGATTTGTGGAATGGGTAAACGTGAATGAAAATGGCCAATTTACTCACTCTGAGGCCTTAAAAAGTGTTTCTCCACCACGGGAAGTGAATTAAATTACATTTTTAGGCCTTTATTGTTCAATCAAAAATGACCAATTTTTGACAAAAGAGATAACCACCCCCCCTTACGACATGCTTCAGAAACTAAAAAAATGGTCAATTTTCAAATGTTGCGTCTTTGAACTAAAATTCACATTTGTACGTGGATAATCACTTTTAGAGATAAAATGAGATGTTTAAAGTGATTTTCATGCTTCCAGGGGCCCTGAACGCAAGATTTGTGGAGTGGGTAATCGTGAATGAAAATGGCCAATTTACTCACTCTGAGGCCTTAAAAAGTGTTTATCCACCTCGGGAAGTGAAATAAATAACATTTGGAGGCCTTTATTGTTCAATCAAAAATGCCAAATTTTTGACGAAAGAAATAACCACCCCCCCTTACGACATGCTTCAGAAACAAAAAAAATGGTCCGTTTTCAAATGTTGCGTCTTTGAACTAAAATTCACATTTGTTCGTGGATAATCACTTTTAGAGATAAAATGAGATGTTTAAAGTGATTTTCATGCTTCCAGGGGATATGAACGCAAAATTTGTGGAATGGGTAAACGTGAATGAAAAGGGCCAATTTACTCACTCTGAGGGCTTAATAAGTGTTTCTCCACCACGGGAAGTGAAATAAATACCATTTGGAGGCCTTTATTGTTCAATCAAAAATGCCTGATTTTTGACGAAAGAGATAACCACCCCCCCTTACGACATGCTCCAGAAACTAAAAAAATGTGCCGTTTTCAAATGTTGCGTCTTTGAACTAAAATTCACATTTGTACGTGGATAATCACTTTTAGAGATAAAATGAGATGTTTAAAGTGATTTTCATGCTTCCAGGGGCCCTGAACGCAAGATTTGTGGAATGGGTAAACGTGAATGAAAATGGCCAATTTACTCACTCTGAGGCCTTAAAAAGTATTTATCCACCTCGGGAAGTGAAATAAATAGCATTTGGAGGCCTTTATTGTTCAATAAAAAATGACCAATTTTTGACGAAAGAGATAACCACCCCCCCTTATGACATGCTTCAGAAACTAAAAAAATGGTCCGTTTTCAAATGTTGCGTCTTTGAACTAAAATTCACATTTGTACGTGGATAATCACTTTTAGAGATAAAATGAGATGTTTAAATTGATTTTCATGACTCCAGGGGCCCTGAACGCAAGATTTGTGGAATGGGTAAATGTGAAGGAAAATGGCCAATTTACTCACTCTGAGGCCTTAAAAAGTGTTTCTCCACCACGGGAAGTGAAATAAATAACATTTGGAGGCCTTTATTGTTGAATCAAAAATGCCCAATTTTTGACGAAAGAGATAACCACCCCCCCTTACGACATGCTTCAGAAACTAAAAAAATGGTCCGTTTTCAAATGTTGCGTCTTTGAACTAAAATTCACATTTGTACGTGGATAATCACTTTTAGAGATAAAATGAGATGTTTAAAGTGATTTTCATGCTTCCAGGGGATATGAACGCTAAATTTGTGGAATGGGTAAACGTGAATGAGAAGGGCCAATTTATTCACTCTGAGGCCTTAAAAAGTGTTTCTCCACCACGGGAAGTGAAATACATAACATTTGGAGGCCTTTATTGTTCAATCAAAAATGCCTGATTTTTGACGAAAGAGATAACCACCCCCCCTTACGACATCCTTCAGAAACTAAAAAAATGGTCCGTTTTCAAATGTTGCATCTTTGAACTAAAATTCACATTTGTACGTGGATAATCACTTTTAGAGATAAAATGAGATGTTTAAAGTGATTTGCATGCTTCCAGGGGCCCTGAACGCAAGATTTGTGGAATGGGTAAACGTGAATGAAAATGGCCAATTTACTCACTCTGAGGCCTTAAAAAGTGTTTCTCCACCACGGGAAGTGAATTAAATTACATTTTTAGGCCTTTATTGTTCAATCAAAAATGCCCAATTTTTGACAAAAGAGATAACCACCCCCCCTTACGACATGCTTCAGAAACTAAAAAAATGGTCCGTTTTCAAATGTTGCGTCTTTGAACTAAAATTCACATTTGTACGTGGATAATCACTTTTAGAGATAAAATGAGATTTTTAAAGTGATTTTCATGCTTCCAGGGGATATGAACGCTAAATTTGTGGAATGGGTAAACGTGAATGAAAAGGGCCAATTTACTCAGTCTGAGGCCTTAAAAAGTGTTTCTCCACCACGGGAAGTGAATTAAATAACATTTTTAGGCCTTTATTGTTCAATCAAAAATGCCCAATTTTTGACGAAAGAGATAACCACCCCCCCTTACGACATGCTTCAGAAACTAAAAAAATGGTCCGTTTTCAAATGTTGCGTCTTTGAACTAAAATTCACATTTGTATGTGGATAATCACTTTTAGAGATAAAATGAGATGTTTAAAGTGATTTTCATGCTTCCAGGGGATATGAACGCAAAATTTGTGGAATGGGTAAACGTGAATGAAAAGGGCCAATTTACTCACTCTGAGGCCTTAAAAAGTGTTTCTCCACCACGGGAAGTGAAATAAATAACATTTGGAGGCCTTTATTGTTCAATCAAAAATGCCTGATTTTTGACGAAAGAGATAACCACCCCCCCTTACGACATGCTCCAGAAACTAAAAAAATGTGCCGTTTTCAAATGCTGCGTCTTTGAACTAAAATTCACATTTGTACGTGGATAATCACTTTTAGAGATAACATGAGATGTTTAAAGTGATTTTCATGCTTCCAGGGGCCCTGAACGCAAAATTTGTGGAATGGGTAAACGTGAATGAAAATGGCCAATTTACTCACTCTGAGGCCTTAAAAAGTGTTTCTCCACCACGGGAAGTGAATTAAATAAAATTTTTAGGCCTTTATTGTTCAATCAAAAATGCCAAATTTTTGACAAAAGAGATAACCACCCCCCCTTACGACATGCTTCAGAAACTAAAAAAATGGTCCGTTTTCAAATGTTGCGTCTTTGAACTAAAATTCACATTTGTACGTGGATAATCACTTTTAGAGATAAAATGAGATGTTTAAAGTGATTTGCATGCTTCCAGGGGCCCTGAACGCAAGATTTGTGGAATGGCTAAACGTGAATGAAAATGGCCAATTTACTCACTCTGAGGCCTTAAAAAGTGTTTCTCCACCACGGGAAGTGAATTAAATTACATTTTTAGGCCTTTATTGTTCAATCAAAAATGCCCAATTTTTGACAAAATAGATAACCACCCCCCCTTACGACATGCTTCAGAAACTAAAAAAATGGTCTGTTTTCAAATGTTGCGTCTTTGAACTAAAATTCACATTTGTACGTGGATAATCACTTTTAGAGATAAAATGAGATGTTTAAAGTGATTTTCATGCTTCCAGGGGATATGAACGCAAAATTTGTGGAATGGGTAAACGTGAATGAAAAGGGCCAATTTACTCACTCTGAGGCCTTAAAAAGTGTTTCTCCACCACTGGAAGTGAAATAAATAACATTTGGAGGCCTTTATTGTTCAATCAAAAATGACTGATTTTTGACGAAAGAGATAACCACCCCCCCTTACGACATGCTCCAGAAACTAAAAAAATGTGCCGTTTTCAAATGTTGCGTCTTTGAACTAAAATTCACATTTGTACGTGGATAATCACTTTTAGAGATAAAATGAGATGTTTAAAGTGATTTTCATGCTTCCAGGGGCCCTGAACGCAAAATTTGTGGAATGGGTAAACGTGAATGAAAATGGCCAATTTACTCACTCTGAGGCCTTAAAAAGTGTTTATCCACCTCGGGAATTGAAATAAATAACATTTGGAGGCCTTTATTGTTCAATCAAAAATGCCCAATTTTTGACAAAAGAGATAACCACCCCCCCTTACGACATGCTTCAGAAACTAAAAAAATTGTCCGTTTTCAAATGTTGCGTCTTTGAACTAAAATTCACATTTGTACGTGGATAATCACTTTTAGAGATAAAATGAGATGTTTAAAGTGATTTTCATGCTTCCAGGGGATATGAACGCAAAATTTGTGGAATGGGTAAACGTGAATGAAAAGGGCCAATTTACTCACTCTGAGGCCTTAAAAAGTGTTTCTCCACCACGGGAAGTGAAATAAATAACATTTTTAGGCCTTCATTGTTCAATCAAAAATGCCCAATTTTTGACGAAAGAGATAACCACCCCCCTTACGACATGCTTCAGAAACTAAAAAAATGGTCCGTTTTCAAATGTTGCGTCTTTGAACTAAAATTCACATTTGTACGTGGATAATCACTTTTAGAGATAAAATGAGATGTTTAAAGTGATTTTCATGCTTCCAGGGGCCCTGAACGCAAGATTTGTGGAATGGGTAAACATGAATGAAAATGGCCAATTTACTCACTGTGAGGCCTTAAAAAGTGTTTCTCCACCACTGGAAGTGAATTAAATAACATTTTTAGGCCTTTATTGTTCAATCAAAAATGCCCAATTTTTGACAAAAGAGATAACCACCCCCCCTTACGCCATGCTTCAGAAACTAAAAAAATGGTCCGTTTTCAAATGTTGCGTCTTTGAACTAAAATTCACATTTGTTCGTGGATAATCACTTTTAGAGATAAAATTAGATGTTTAAAGTGATTTTCATGCTTCCAGGGGCCCTGAACGCAAAATTTGTGGAATGAGTAAACGTGAATGAAAATGGCCAATTTACTCACTCTGAGGCCTTAAAAAGTGTTTCTCCACCACGGGAAGTGAAATAAATAACATTTGGAGGCCTTTATTGTTCAATCAAAAATGCCCAATTTTTGACGAAAGAGATAACCACCCCCCCTTACGACATGCTTCAGAAACTAAAAAAATGGTCCATTTTCAAATGTTGCGTCTTTGAACTAAAATTCACATTTGTTCGTGGATAATCACTTTTAGAGATAAAATGAGATGTTTAAAGTGATTTTCATGCTTCCAGGGGCCCTGAACGCAAAATTTGTGAAATGGGTAAACGTGAATGAAAATGGCCAATTTACTCACTCTGAGGCCTTAAAAAGTGTTTCTCCACCACGGGAAGTGAAATAAATAACATTTGGAGGCCTTTATTGTTGAATCAAAAATGCCCAATTTTTGACGAAAGAGATAACCACCCCCCCCTTACGACATGCTTCAGAAACTAAAAAAATGGTCCGTTTTTAAATGTTGCGTCTTTGAACTAAAATTCACATTTGTACGTGGATAATCACTTTTAGAGATAAAATGAGATGTTTAAAGTGATTTTCCTGCTTCCAGGTTCCCTGAACGCAAGATTTGTGGAATGGGTAAACGTGAATGAAAATGGCCAATTTACTCACTCTGAGGCCTTAAAAAGTGTTTCTCCACCACGGGAAGTGAATTAAATAACATTTTTAGGCCTTTATTGTTCAATCAAAAATGCCCAATTTTTGACGAAAGAGATAACCACCCCCCCTTACGACATGCTCCAGAAACTAAAAAAATGTGCCGTTTTCAAATGTTGCGTCTTTGAACTAAAATTCACATTTGTACGTGTATAATCACTTTTAGAGATAAAATGAGATGTTTAAAGTGATTTTCATGCTTCCAGGGGCCCTAAACGCAAAATTTGTGGAATGGGTAAACGTGAATGAAAATGGCCAATTTACTCACTCTGAGGCCTTAAAAAGTGTTTATCCACCTCGGGAAGTGAAATAAATAACATTTGGAGGCCTTTATTGTTCAATCAAAAATGCCAAATTTTTGACAAAAGAGATAACCACCCCCCCTTACGACATGCTTCAGAAACTAAAAAAATGGTCCGTTTTCAAATGTTGCGTCTTTGAACTAAAATTCACATTTGTACGTGGATAATCACTTTTAGAGATAAAATGAGATGTTTAAAGTGATTTTCATGCTTCCAGGGGCCCTGAACGCAAGATTTGTGGAATGGGTAAACGTGAATGAAAATGGCCAATTTAATCACTCTGAGGCCTTAAAAAGTGTTTCTCCACCACTGGAAGTGAATTAAATAACATTTTTAGGCCTTTATTGTTCAATCAAAAATGCCCAATTTTTGACAAAAGAGATAACCAGATAACCACCCCCCCTTACGCCATGCTTCAGAAACTAAAAAAATGGTTCGTTTTCAAATGTTGCGTCTTTGAACTAAAATTCACATTTGTTCGTGGATAATCACTTTTAGAGATAAAATGAGATGTTTAAAGTGATTTTCATGCTTCCAGGGGCCCTGAACGCAAAATTTGTGGAATGGGTAAACATGAATGAAAATGGCCAATTTACTCACTCTGAGGCCTTAAAAAGTGTTTCTCCACCACGGGAAGTGAAATAAATAACATTTGGAGGCCTTTATTGTTCAATCAAAAATGCCCAATTTTTGACGAAAGAGATAACCACCCCCCCTTACGACATGCTTCAGAAACTAAAAAAATGGTCCGTTTTCAAATGTTGCGTCTTTGAACTAAAATTCACATTTGTACGTGGATAATCACTTTTAGAGATAAAATGAGATGTTTAAAGTGATTTGCATGCTTCCAGGGGCCCTGAACGCAAGATTTGTGGAATGGGTAAACGTGAATGAAAATGGCCAATTTACTCACTCTGAGGCCTTAAAAAGTGTTTCTCCACCACGGGAAGTGAAATAAATAACATTTGGAGGCCTTTATTGTTCAATCAAAAATGCCTGATTTTTGACGAAAGAGATAACCACCCCCCCTTACGACATGTTCCAGAAACTAAAAAAATGGTCTGTTTTCAAATGTTACGTCTTTGAACTAAAATTCACATTTGTACGTGGATAATCACTTTTAGAGATAAAATGAGATGTTTAAAGTGATTTTCATGCTTCCAGGGGCCCTGAACGCAAGATTTGTGGAATGGGTAAACGTGAATGAAAATGGCCAATTTACTCACTCTGAGGCCTTAAAAAGTGTTTATCCACCTCGGGAAGTGAAATAAATGACATTTGGAGGCCTTTATTGTTCAATCAAAAATGCCCAATTTTTGACGAAAGAGATAACCACCCCCCCTTACGACATGCTTCAGAAACTAAAAAAATGGTCCGTTTTCAAATGGTGCGTCTTTGAACTAAAATTCACATTTGTACGTGGATAATCACTTTTAGAGATAAAATGAGATGTTTAAAGTGATTTTCATGCTTCCAGGGGCCCTGAACGCAAAATTTGTGGAATGGGTAAACGTGAATGAAAAGGGCCAATTTACTCACTCTGAGGCCTTAAAAAGTGTTTCTCCACCACGGGAAGTGAAATAAATAACATTTGGAGGCCTTTATTGTTCAATCAATAATGCCTGATTTTTGACGAAAGAGATACCCACCCCCCCTTACGACATGCTCAAGAAACTAAAAAAATGTGCCGTTTTCAAATGTTGCGTCTTTGAACTAAAATTCACATTTGTACGTGGATAATAACTTTTAGAGATAAAATGAGATGTTTAAAGTGATTTTCATGCTTCCAGGGGCCCTGAACGCAAAATTTGTGGAATGGGTAAACGTGAATGAAAATGGCCAATTTACTCACTCTGAGGCCTTAAAAAGTGTTTCTCCACCACGGGAAGTGAATTAAATTACATTTTTAGGCCTTTATTGTTCAATCAAAAATGCCCAATTTTTGACAAAAGAGATAACCACCCCCCCTTACGACATGCTTCAGAAACTAAAAAAATGGTCCGTTTTCAAATGTTGCGTCTTTGAACTAAAATTCACATTTGTACGTGGATAATCACTTTTAGAGATAAAATGAGATGTTTAAAGATATTTTCATTCTTCCAGGGGCCCTGAACGCAAGATTTGTGGAATGGGTAAACGTGAATGAAAATGGCCAATTTACTCACTCTGAGGCCTTAAAAAGTGTTTATCCACCTCGGGAAGTGAAATAAATAACATTTGGAGGCCTTTATTGTTCAATCAAAAATGCCAAATTTTTGACGAAAGAGATAACCACCCCCCCTTACGACATGCTTCAGAAACTAAAAAAATGGTCCGTTTTCAAATGTTGCGTATTTGAACTAAAATTCCCATTTGTACGTGGATAATCACTTTTAGAGATAAAATGAGATGTTTAAAGTGATTTTCATGCTTCCAGGGGATATGAACGCAAAATTTGTGGAATGGGTAAACGTGAATGAAAAGGGCCAATTTACTCACTCTGAGGGCTTAAAAAGTATTTCTCCACCACGGGAAGTGAAATAAATACCATTTGGAGGCCTTTATTGTTCAATCAAAAATGCCTGATTTTTGACGAAAGAGATAACCACCCCCCCTTACGACATGCTCCAGAAACTAAAAAAATGTGCCGTTTTCAAATGCTGCGTCTTTGAACTAAAATTCACATTTGTACGTGGATAATCACTTTTAGAGATAACATGAGATGTTTAAAGTGATTTTCATGCTTCCAGGGGCCCAGAACGCAAAATTTGTGGAATGGGTAAACGTGAATGAAAATGGCCAATTTACTCACTCTGAGGCCTTAAAAAGTGTTTCTCCACCACGGGAAGTGAATTAAATAAAATTTTTAGGCCTTTATTGGTCAATCAAAAATGCCAAATTTTTGACAAAAGAGATAACCACCCCCCCTTACGACATGCTTCAGAAACTAAAAAAATGGTCCGTTTTCAAATGTTGCGTCTTTGAACTAAAATTCACATTTGTACGTGGATAATCACTTTTAGAGATAAAATGAGATGTTTAAAGTGATTTGCATGCTTCCAGGGGCCCTGAACGCAAGATTTGTGGAATGGCTAAACGTGAATGAAAATGGCCAATTTACTCACTCTGAGGCCTTAAAAAGTGTTTCTCCACCACGGGAAGTGAATTAAATTACATTTTTAGGCCTTTATTGTTCAATCAAAAATGCCCAATTTTTGACAAAATAGATAACCACCCCCCCTTACGACATGCTTCAGAAACTAAAAAAATGGTCTGTTTTCAAATGTTGCGTCTTTGAACTAAAATTCACATTTGTACGTGGATAATCACTTTTAGAGATAAAATGAGATGTTTAAAGTGATTTTCATGCTTCCAGGGGATATGAACGCAAAATTTGTGGAATGGGTAAACGTGAATGAAAAGGGCCAATTTACTCACTCTGAGGCCTTAAAAAGTGTTTCTCCACCACTGGAAGTGAAATAAATAACATTTGGAGGCCTTTATTGTTCAATCAAAAATGACTGATTTTTGACGAAAGAGATAACCACCCCCCCTTACGACATGCTCCAGAAACTAAAAAAATGTGCCGTTTTCAAATGTTGCGTCTTTGAACTAAAATTCACATTTGTACGTGGATAATCACTTTTAGAGATAAAATGAGATGTTTAAAGTGATTTTCATGCTTCCAGGGGCCCTGAACGCAAAATTTGTGGAATGGGTAAACGTGAATGAAAATGGCCAATTTACTCACTCTGAGGCCTTAAAAAGTGTTTATCCACCTCGGGAATTGAAATAAATAACATTTGGAGGCCTTTATTGTTCAATCAAAAATGCCCAATTTTTGACAAAAGAGATAACCACCCCCCCTTACGACATGCTTCAGAAACTAAAAAAATTGTCCGTTTTCAAATGTTGCGTCTTTGAACTAAAATTCACATTTGTACGTGGATAATCACTTTTAGAGATAAAATGAGATGTTTAAAGTGATTTTCATGCTTCCAGGGGATATGAACGCAAAATTTGTGGAATGGGTAAACGTGAATGAAAAGGGCCAATTTACTCACTCTGAGGCCTTAAAAAGTGTTTCTCCACCACGGGAAGTGAAATAAATAACATTTTTAGGCCTTCATTGTTCAATCAAAAATGCCCAATTTTTGACGAAAGAGATAACCACCCCCCCTTACGACATGCTTCAGAAACTAAAAAAATGGTCCGTTTTCAAATGTTGCGTCTTTGAACTAAAATTCACATTTGTACGTGGATAATCACTTTTAGAGATAAAATGAGATGTTTAAAGTGATTTTCATGCTTCCAGGGGCCCTGAACGCAAGATTTGTGGAATGGGTAAACATGAATGAAAATGGCCAATTTACTCACTGTGAGGCCTTAAAAAGTGTTTCTCCACCACTGGAAGTGAATTAAATAACATTTTTAGGCCTTTATTGTTCAATCAAAAATGCCCAATTTTTGACAAAAGAGATAACCACCCCCCCTTACGCCATGCTTCAGAAACTAAAAAAATGGTCCGTTTTCAAATGTTGCGTCTTTGAACTAAAATTCACATTTGTTCGTGGATAATCACTTTTAGAGATAAAATTAGATGTTTAAAGTGATTTTCATGCTTCCAGGGCCCCTGAACGCAAAATTTGTGGAATGAGTAAACGTGAATGAAAATGGCCAATTTACTCACTCTGAGGCCTTAAAAAGTGTTTCTCCACCACGGGAAGTGAAATAAATAACATTTGGAGGCCTTTATTGTTCAATCAAAAATGCCCAATTTTTGACGAAAGAGATAACCACCCCCCCTTACGACATGCTTCAGAAACTAAAAAAATGGTCCATTTTCAAATGTTGCGTCTTTGAACTAAAATTCACATTTGTTCGTGGATAATCACTTTTAGAGATAAAATGAGATGTTTAAAGTGATTTTCATGCTTCCAGGGGCCCTGAACGCAAAATTTGTGAAATGGGTAAACGTGAATGAAAATGGCCAATTTACTCACTCTGAGGCCTTAAAAAGTGTTTCTCCACCACGGGAAGTGAAATAAATAACATTTGGAGGCCTTTATTGTTGAATCAAAAATGCCCAATTTTTGACGAAAGAGATAACCACCCCCCCTTACGACATGCTTCAGAAACTAAAAAAATGGTCCATTTTTAAATGTTGCGTCTTTGAACTAAAATTCACATTTGTACGTGGATAATCACTTTTAGAGATAAAATGAGATGTTTAAAGTGATTTTCCTGCTTTCAGGTTCCCTGAACGCAAGATTTGTGGAATGGGTAAACGTGAATGAAAATGGCCAATTTACTCACTCTGAGGCCTTAAAAAGTGTTTCTCCACCACGGGAAGTGAATTAAATAACATTTTTAGGCCTTTATTGTTCAATCAAAAATGCCCAATTTTTGACGAAAGAGATAACCACCCCCCCTTACGACATGCTCCAGAAACTAAAAAAATGTGCCGTTTTCAAATGTTGCGTCTTTGAACTAAAATTCACATTTGTACGTGTATAATCACTTTTAGAGATAAAATGAGATGTTTAAAGTGATTTTCATGCTTCCAGGGGCCCTGAACGCAAAATTTGTGGAATGGGTAAACGTGAATGAAAATGGCCAATTTACTCACTCTGAGGCCTTAAAAAGTGTTTATCCACCTCGGGAAGTGAAATAAATAACATTTGGAGGCCTTTATTGTTCAATCAAAAATGCCAAATTTTTGACAAAAGAGATAACCACCCCCCCTTACGACATGCTTCAGAAACTAAAAAAATGGTCCGTTTTCAAATGTTGCGTCTTTGAACTAAAATTCACATTTGTACGTGGATAATCACTTTTAGAGATAAAATGAGATGTTTAAAGTGATTTTCATGCTTCCAGGGGCCCTGAACGCAAGATTTGTGGAATGGGTAAACGTGAATGAAAATGGCCAATTTACTCACTCTGAGGCCTTAAAAAGTGTTTCTCCACCACTGGAAGTGAATTAAATAACATTTTTAGGCCTTTATTGTTCAATCAAAAATGCCCAATTTTTGACAAAAGAGATAACCAGATAACCACCCCCCCTTACGCCATGCTTCTGAAACTAAAAAAATGGTCCGTTTTCAAATGTTGCGTCTTTGAACTAAAATTCACATTTGTTCGTGGATAATCACTTTTAGAGATAAAATGAGATGTTTAAAGTGATTTTCATGCTTCCAGGGGCCCTGAACGCAAAATTTGTGGAATGGGTAAACATGAATGAAAATGGCCAATTTACTCACTCTGAGGCCTTAAAAAGTGTTTCTCCACCACGGGAAGTGAAATAAATAACATTTGGAGGCCTTTATTGTTCAATCAAAAATGCCCAATTTTTGACGAAAGAGATAACCACCCCCCCTTACGACATGCTTCAGAAACTAAAAAAATGGTCCGTTTTCAAATGTTGCGTCTTTGAACTAAAATTCACATTTGTACGTGGATAATCACTTTTAGAGATAAAATGAGATGTTTAAAGTGATTTTCATGCTTCCAGGGGCCCTGAACGCAAGATTTGTGGAATGGGTAAACGTGAATGAAAATGGCCAATTTACTCACTCTGAGGCCTTAAAAAGTGTTTCTCCACCACGGGAAGTGAAATAAATAACATTTGGAGGCCTTTATTGTTCAATCAAAAATGCCTGATTTTTGACGAAAGAGATAACCACCCCCCCTTACGACATGCTCCAGAAACTAAAAAAATGGTCTGTTTTCAAATGTTACGTCTTTGAACTAAAATTCACATTTGTACGTGGATAATCACTTTTAGAGATAAAATGAGATGTTTAAAGTGATTTTCATGCTTCCAGGGGCCCTGAACGCAAGATTTGTGGAATGGGTAAACGTGAATGAAAATGGCCAATTTACTCACTCTGAGGCCTTAAAAAGTGTTTATCCACCTCGGGAAGTGAAATAAATGACATTTGGAGGCCTTTATTGTTCAATCAAAAATGCCCAATTTTTGACGAAAGAGATAACCACCCCCCCTTACGACATGCTTCAGAAACTAAAAAAATGGTCCGTTTTCAAATGGTGCGTCTTTGAACTAAAATTCACATTTGTACGTGGATAATCACTTTTAGAGATAAAATGAGATGTTTAAAGTGATTTGCATTCTTCCAGGGGCCCTGAACGCAAGATTTGTGGAATGGGTAAACGTGAATGAAAATGGCCAATTTACTCACTCTGAGGCCTTAAAAAGTGTTTCTCCACCACGGGAAGTGAAATAAATAACATTTGGAGGCCTTTATTGTTCAATCAATAATGCCTGATTTTTGACGAAATAGATAACCACCCCCCCTTACGACATGCTCAAGAAACTAAAAAAATGTGCCGTTTTCAAATGTTGCGTCTTTGAACTAAAATTCACATTTGTACGTGGATAATCACTTTTAGAGATAAAATGAGATGTTTAAAGTGATTTTCATGCTTCCAGGGGCCCTGAACGCAAAATTTGTGGAATGGGTAAACGTGAATGAAAAGGGCCAATTTACTCACTCTGAGGCCTTAAAAAGTGTTTCTCCACCACGGGAAGTGAAATAAATAACATTTGGAGGCCTTTATTGTTCAATCAATAATGCCTGATTTTTGACGAAAGAGATAACCACCCCCCTTTACGACATGCTCAAGAATCTAAAAAAATGTGCCGTTTTCAAATGCTGCGTCTTTGAACTAAAATTCACATTTGTACGTGGATAATCACTTTTAGAGATAACATGAGATGTTTAAAGTGATTTTCATGCTTCCAGGGGCCCTGAACGCAAAATTTGTGGAATGGGTAAACGTGAATGAAAATGGCCAATTTACTCACTCTGAGGCCTTAAAAAGTGTTTCTCCACCACGGGAAGTGAATTAAATAAAATTTTTAGGCCTTTATTGTTCAATCAAAAATGCCAAATTTTTGACAAAAGAGATAACCACCCCCCCTTACGACATGCTTCAGAAACTAAAAAAATGGTCCGTTTTCAAATGTTGCGTCTTTGAACTAAAATTCACATTTGTACGTGGATAATCACTTTTAGAGATAAAATGAGATGTTTAAAGTGATTTTCATGTTTCCAGGGGATATGAACGCAAAATTTGTGGAATGGGTAAACGTGAATGAAAAGGGCCAATTTACTCACTCTGAGGGCTTAAAAAGTGTTTCTCCACCACGGGAAGTGAAATAAATACCATTTGGAGGCCTTTATTGTTCAATCAAAAATGCCTGATTTTTGACGAAAGAGATAACCACCCCCCCTTACGACATGCTCCAGAAACTAAAAAAATGTGCCGTTTTCAAATGTTGCGTCTTTGAACTAAAATTCACATTTGTACGTGGATAATCACTTTTAGAGATAACATGAGATGTTTAAAGTGATTTTCATGCTTCCAGGGGCCCTGAACGCAAAATTTGTGGAATGGGTAAACGTGAATGAAAATGGCCAATTTACTCACTCTGAGGCCTTAAAAAGTGTTTCTCCACCACGGGAAGTGAATTAAATAAAATTTTTAGGCCTTTATTGTTCAATCAAAAATGCCAAATTTTTGACAAAAGAGATAACCACCCCCCCTTACGACATGCTTCAGAAACTAAAAAAATGGTCCGTTTTCAAATGTTGCGTCTTTGAACTAAAATTCACATTTGTACGTGGATAATCACTTTTAGAGATAAAATGAGATGTTTAAAGTGATTTTCATGTTTCCAGGGGATATGAACGCAAAATTTGTGGAATGGGTAAACGTGAATGAAAAGGGCCAATTTACTCACTCTGAGGGCTTAAAAAGTGTTTCTCCACCACGGGAAGTGAAATAAATACCATTTGGAGGCCTTTATTGTTCAATCAAAAATGCCTGATTTTTGACGAAAGAGATAACCACCCCCCCTTACGACATGCTCCAGAAACTAAAAAAATGTGCCGTTTTCAAATGTTGCGTCTTTGAACTAAAATTCACATTTGTACGTGGATAATCACTTTTAGAGATAAAATGAGATGTTTAAAGTGATTTTCATGCTTCCAGGGGCCCTGAACGCAAAATTTGTGGAATGGGTAAACGTGAATGAAAATGGCCAATTTACTCACTCTGAGGCCTTAAAAAGTGTTTCTCCACCACTGGAAGTGAATTAAATAACATTTTTAGGCCTTTATTGTTCAATCAAAAATGCCCAATTTTTGACAAAAGAGATAACCACCCCCCCTTACGCCATGCTTCAGAAACTAAAAATATGGTCCGTTTTCAAATGTTGCGTCTTTGAACTAAAATTCACATTTGTTCGTGGATAATCACTTTTAGAGATAAAATGAGATGTTTAAAGTGATTTTCATGCTTCCAGGGGATATGAACGCTAAATTTGTGGAATGGGTAAACGTGAATGAAAAGGGCCAATTTACTCACTCTGAGGCCTTAAAAAGTGTTTCTGCACCACGGGAAGTGAAATAAATAACATTTGGAGGCCTTTATTGTTGAATCAAAAATGCCCAATTTTTGACCAAAGAGATAACCACCCCCCCTTACGACATGCTTCAGAAACTAAAAAAATGGTCCGTTTTCAAATGTTGCGTCTTTGAACTAAAATTCACATTTGTACATGGATAATCACTTTTAGAGATAAAATGAGATGTTTAAAGTGATTTGCATGCTTCCAGGGGCCCTGAACGCAAGATTTGTGGAATGGGTAAACGTGAATCAAAATGGCCAATTTACTCACTCTGAGGCCTTAAAAAGTGTTTCTCCACCACGGGAAGTGAATTAAATTACATTTTTAGGCCTTTATTGTTCAATCAAAAATGCCCAATTTTTGACAAAAGAGATAACCACCCCCCCTTACGACATGCTTCAGAAACGAAAAAAATGGTCCGTTTTCAAATGTTGCGTCTTTGAACTAAAATTCACATTTGTACGTGGATAATCACTTTTAGAGATAAAATGAGATGTTAAAGTGATTTTCATGCTTCCAGGGGATATGAACGCTAAATTTGTGGAACGGGTAAACGTGAATGAAAAGGGCCAATTTACTCACTCTGAGGCCTTAAAAAGTGTTTCTCCACCACGGGAAGTGAAATACATAACATTTGGAGGCCTTTATTGTTCAATCAAAAATGCCTGATTTTTGACGAAAGAGATAACCACCCCCCCTTACGACATGCTCAAGAAACTAAAAAAATGTGCCGTTTTCAAATGTTGCGTCTTTGAACTAAAATTCACATTTGTTCGTGGATAATCACTTTTAGAGATAAAATGAGATGTTTAAAGTGATTTTCATGCTTCCAGGGGCCCTGAACGCAAGATTTGTGGAATGGGTAAACGTGAATGAAAATGGCCAATTTACTCACTCTGAGGCCTTAAAAAGTGTTTATCCACCTCGGGAAGTGAAATAAATAACATTTGGAGGCCTTTATTGTTCAATCAAAAATGCCCAATTTTTGACGAAAGAGATAACCACCCCCCCTTACGACATGCTTCAGAAACTAAAAAAATGGTCCGTTTTCAAATGGTGCGTCTTTGAACTAAAATTCACATTTGTACGTGGATAATCACTTTTAGAGATAAAATGAGATGTTTAAAGTGATTTGCATTCTTCCAGGGGCCCTGAACGCAAGATTTGTGGAATGGGTAAACGTGAATGAAAATGGCCAACTTACTCACTCTGAGGCCTTAAAAAGTGTTTCTCCACCACGGGAAGTGAATTAAATTACATTTTTAGGCCTTTATTGTTCAATCAAAAATGCCCAATTTTTGACAAAAGAGATAACCACCCCCCCTTACGACATGCTTCAGAAACTAAAAAAATGGTCTGTTTTCAAATGTTGCGTCTTTGAACTAAAATTCACATTTGTACGTGGAAAATCACTTTTAGAGATAAAATGAGATGTTTAAAGTGATTTTCATGCTTCCAGGGGATATGAACGCAAAATTTGTGGAATGGGTAAACGTGAATGAAAAGGGCCAATTTACTCACTCTGAGGCCTTAAAAAGTGTTTCTCCACCACGGGAAGAGAAATAAATAACATTTTTAGGCCTTTATTGTTCAATCAAAAATGCCTGATTTTTGACGAAAGAGATAACCACCCCCCCCTTACGACATGCTTCAGAAACTAAAAAAATGGTCCGTTTTCAAATGTTGCGTCTTTGAACTAAAATTCACATTTGTACGTGGATAATCACTTTTAGAGATACAATGAGATGTTTAAAGTGATTTTCATGCTTCCAGGGGATATGAACGCAAAATTTGTGGAATGGGTAAACGTGAATGAAAAGGGCCAATTTACTCACTCTGAGGGCTTAAAAAGTGTTTCTCCACCACGGGAAGTGAAATAAATACCATTTGGAGGCCTTTATTGTTCAATCAAAAATGCCTGATTTTTGACGAAAGAGATAACCACCCCCCCTTACGACATGCTCCAGAAACTAAAAAAATGTGCCGTTTTCAAATGTTGCGTCTTTGAACTAAAATTCACATTTGTACGTGGATAATCACTTTTAGAGATAAAATGAGATGTTTAAAGTGATTTGCATGCTTCCAGGGGCCCTGAACGCAAGATTTGTGGAATGGGTAAACGTGAATGAAAATGGCCAATTTACTCACTCTGAGGCCTTAAAAAGTGTTTCTCCACCACAGGAAGTGAATTAAATTACATTTTTAGGCCTTTATTGTTCAATCAAAAATGCCCAATTTTTGACGAAAGAGATAACCACCCCCCCTTACGACATGCTTCAGAAACTAAAAAAATGGTCCGTTTTCAAATGTTGCGTCTTTGAACTAAAATTCACATTTGTACGTGGATAATCACTTTTAGAGATAAAATGAGATGTTTAAAGTGATTTTCATGCTTCCAGGGGCCCTGAACGCAAGATTTGTGGAATGGGTAAACATGAATGAAAATGGCCAATTTACTCACTCTGAGGCCTTAAAAAGTGTTTCTCCACCACTGGATGTGAATTAAATAACATTTTTAGGCCTTTATTGTTCAATCAAAAATGCCCAATTTTTGACAAAAGAGATAACCACTCCCCCTTACGCCATGCTTCAGAAACTAAAAAAATGGTCCGTTTTCAAATGTTGCGTCTTTGAACTAAAATTCACATTTGTTCGTGGATAATCACTTTTAGAGATAAAATTAGATGTTTAAAGTGATTTTCATGCTTCCAGGGGCCCTGAACGCAAAATTTGTGGAATGGGTAAACGTGAATGAAAATGGCCAATTTACTCACTCTGAGGCCTTAAAAAGTGTTTCTCCACCACGGGAAGTGAAATAAATAACGTTTGGAGGCCTTTATTGTTCAATCAAAAATGCCCAATTTTTGACAAAAGAGATAACCACCCCCCCTTACGACATGCTTCAGAAACTAAAAAAATGGTCCGTTTTCAAATGTTGCGTCTTCGAACTAAAATTCACATTTGTACGTGGATAATCACTTTTAGAGATAAAATGAGATGTTTAAAGTGATTTGCATGCTTCCAGGGGCCCTGAACGCAAGATTTGTGGAATGGGTAAACGTGAATGAAAATGGCCAATTTGCTCACTCTGAGGCCTTAAAAAGTGTTTATCCACCTCGGGAAGTGAAATAAATAACATTTGGAGGCCTTTATTGTTCAATCAAAAATGCCCAATTTTTGACGAAAGAGATAACCACCCCCCCTTACGACATGCTTCAGAAACTAAAAAAATGGTCCGTTTTCAAATGTTGCGTCTTTGAACTAAAATTCACATTTGTACGTGGATAATCACTTTTAGAGATAAAATGAGATGTTTAAAGTGATTTGCATTTTTCCAGGTGCCCTGAACGCAAGATTTGTGGAATGGGTAAACGTGAATGAAAATGGCCAATTTACTCACTCTAAGGCCTTAAAAAGTGTTTCTCCACCACGGGAAGTGAATTAAATTACATTTTTAGGCCTTTATTGTTCAATCAAAAATGCCCAATTTTTGACAAAAGAGATAACCACCCCCCTTACGACATGCTTCACAAACTAAAAAAATGGTCCGTTTTCAAATGTTGCGTCTTTGAACTAAAATTCACATTTGTACGTGGATAATCACTTTTAGAGATAAAATGAGATGTTTAAAGTGATTTTCATGCTTCCAGGGGCCCTGAACGCAAGATTTGTGGAATGGGTAAACGTGAATGAAAATGGCCAATTTACTCACTCTGAGGCCTTAAAAAGTGTTTATCCACCTCAGGAAGTGAAATAAATAACATTTGGAGGCCTTTATTGTTCAATCAAAAATGCCAAATTTTTGACGAAAGAGATAACCACCCCCCCTTATGACATGCTTCAGAAACTAAAAAAATGGTCAGTTTTCAAATGTTGCGTCTTTGAACTAAAATTCACATTTGTACGTGGATAATCACTTTTAGAGATAAAATGAGATGTTTAAAGTGATTTTCATGCTTCCAGGGGATATGAACGCAAAATTTGTGGAATGGGTAAACGTGAATGAAAATGGACAATTTACTCACTCTGAGGCCTTAAAATGTGTTTCTCCACCACGGGAAGTGAATTAAATTACATTTTTAGGCCTTTATTGTTCAATCAAAAATGCCCAATTTTTGACAAAAGAGATAACCACCCCCCCTTACGACATGCTTCAGAAACTAAAAAAATGGTCCGTTTTCAAATGTTGCGTCTTTGAACTAAAATTCACATTTGTACGTGGATAATCACTTTTAGAGATAAAATGAGATGTTTAAAGTGATTTGCATGCTTCCAGGGGCCCTGAACGCAAGATTTGTGGAATGGGTAAACGTGAATGAAAATGGCCAATTTACTCACTCTGAGGCCTTAAAAAGTGTTTCTCCACCACGGGAAGTGAATTAAATTACATTTTTAGGCCTTTTTTGTTCAATCAAAAATGCCCAATTTTTGATAAAAGAGATAACCACCCCCCCTTACGACATGCTTCAGAAACGAAAAAAATGGTCCGTTTTCAAATGTTGCGTCTTTGAACTAAAATTCACATTTGTACGTGGATAATCTCTTTTAGAGATAAAATGAGATGTTAAAGTGATTTTCATGCTTCCAGGGGATATGAACGCTAAATTTGTGGAATGGGTAAACGTGAATGAAAAGGGCCAATTTACTCACTCTGAGGCCTTAAAAAGTGTTTCTCCACCACGGGAAGTGAAATAAATAACATTTGAAGGCCTTTATTGTTCAATCAAAAATGCCCAATTTTTGACGAAAGAGATAACCACCCCCCCACATACTTCAGAAACTAAAAATATGGTCCGTTTTCAAATGTTGCGTCTTTGAACTAAAATTCACATTTGTACGTGGATAATCACTTTTAGAGATAAAATGAGATGTTTAAAGTGATTTTCATGCTTCCAGGGGCCCTGAACGCAAGATTTGTGGAATGGGTAAACGTGAATGAAAATGGCCAATTTACTCACTCTGAGGCCTTAAAAAGTGTTTATCCACCTCGGGAAGTGAAATAAATAACATTTGGAGGCCTTTATTGTTCAATCAAAAATGCCAAATTTTTGACGAAAGAGATAACCACCCCCCCTTACGACATTCTTCAGAAACTAAAAAAAATGGTCCGTTTTCAAATGTTGCGTCTTTGAACTAAGATTCACATTTGTACGTGGATAATCACTTTTAGAGATAAAATGAGATGTTTAAAGTGATTTTCATGCTTCCAGGGGCCCTGAACGCAAAATTTGTGGAATGGGTAAACGTGAATGAAAATGGCCAATTTACTCACTCTGAGGCCTTAAAAAGTGTTTCTCCACCACTGGAAGTGAATTAAATAACATTTTTAGGCCTTTATTGTTCAATCAAAAATGCCCAATTTTTGACAAAAGAGATAACCACCCCCCTTACGCCATGCTTCAGAAACTAAAAATATGGTCCGTTTTCAAATGTTGCATCTTTGAACTAAAATTCACATTTGTTCGTGGATAATCACTTTTAGAGATAAAATGAGATGTTTAAAGTGATTTTCATGCTTCCAGGGGCCCTGAATGCAAGATTTGTGGAATGGGTAAACGTGAATGAAAATGGCCAATTTACTCACTCTGAGGCCTTAAAAAGTGTTTCTCCACCACTGGAAGTGAATTAAATAACATTTTTAGGCCTTTATTGTTCAATCAAAAATGCCCAATTTTTGACAAAAGAGATAACCACCCCCCCTTACGCCATGCTTCAGAAACTAAAAAAATGGTCCGTTTTCAAATGTTGCGTCTTTGAACTAAAATTCACATTTGTTCGTGGATAATCACTTTTAGAGATAAAATGAGATGTTTAAAGTGATTTTCATGCTTCCAGGGGCCCTGAACGCAAGATTTGTGGAATGGGTAAACGTGAATGAAAAGGGCCAATTTACTCACTCTGAGGGCTTAAAAAGTGTTTCTCCACCACGGGAAGTGAAATAAATACCATTTGGAGGCCTTTATTGTTCAATCAAAAATGCCTGATTTTTGACGAAAGAGATAACCACCCCCCCTTACGACATGCTCCAGAAACTAAAAAAATGTGCCGTTTTCAAATGTTGCGTCTTTGAACTAAAATTCACATTTGTACGTGGATAATCACTTTTAGAGATAAAATGAGATGTTTAAAGTGATTTGCATGCTTCCAGGGGCCCTGAACGCAAGATTTGTGGAATGGGTAAACGTGAATGAAAATGGCCAATTTACTCACTCTGAGGCCTTAAAAAGTGTTTCTCCACCACAGGAAGTGAATTAAATTACATTTTTAGGCCTTTATTGTTCAATCAAAAATGCCCAATTTTTGACAAAAGAGATAACCACTCCCCCTTACGCCATGCTTCAGAAACTAAAAAAATGGTCCGTTTTCAAATGTTGCGTCTTTGAACTAAAATTCACATTTGTTCGTGGATAATCACTTTTAGAGATAAAATTAGATGTTTAAAGTGATTTTCATGCTTCCAGGGGCCCTGAACGCAAAATTTGTGGAATGGGTAAACGTGAATGAAAATGGCCAATTTACTCACTCTGAGGCCTTAAAAAGTGTTTCTCCACCACGGGAAGTGAAATAAATAACGTTTGGAGGCCTTTATTGTTCAATCAAAAATGCCCAATTTTTGACGAAAGAGATAACCACCCCCCCTTACGACATGCTTCAGAAACTAAAAAAATGGTCCGTTTTCAAATGTTGCGTCTTCGAACTAAAATTCACATTTGTACGTGGATAATCACTTTTAGAGATAAAATGAGATGTTTAAAGTGATTTGCATGCTTCCAGGGGCCCTGAACGCAAGATTTGTGGAATGGGTAAACGTGAATGAAAATGGCCAATTTACTCACTCTGAGGCCTTAAAAAGTGTTTATCCACCTCGGGAAGTGAAATAAATAACATTTGGAGGCCTTTATTGTTCAATCAAAAATGCCCAATTTTTGACGAAAGAGATAACCACCCCCCCTTACGACATGCTTCAGAAACTAAAAAAATGGTCCGTTTTCAAATGTTGCGTCTTTGAACTAAAATTCACATTTGTACGTGGATAATCACTTTTAGAGATAAAATGAGATGTTTAAAGTGATTTGCATTTTTCCAGGGGCCCTGAACGCAAGATTTGTGGAATGGGTAAACGTGAATGAAAATGGCCAATTTACTCACTCTAAGGCCTTAAAAAGTGTTTCTCCACCACGGGAAGTGAATTAAATTACATTTTTAGGCCTTTATTGTTCAATCAAAAATGCCCAATTTTTGACAAAAGAGATAACCACCCCCCTTACGACATGCTTCACAAACTAAAAAAATGGTCCGTTTTCAAATGTTGCGTCTTTGAACTAAAATTCACATTTGTACGTGGATAATCACTTTTAGAGATAAAATGAGATGTTTAAAGTGATTTTCATGCTTCCAGGGGCCCTGAACGCAAGATTTGTGGAATGGGTAAACGTGAATGAAAATGGCCAATTTACTCACTCTGAGGCCTTAAAAAGTGTTTATCCACCTCAGGAAGTGAAATAAATAACATTTGGAGGCCTTTATTGTTCAATCAAAAATGCCAAATTTTTGACGAAAGAGATAACCACCCCCCCTTATGACATGCTTCAGAAACTAAAAAAATGGTCAGTTTTCAAATGTTGCGTCTTTGAACTAAAATTCACATTTGTACGTGGATAATCACTTTTAGAGATAAAATGAGATGTTTAAAGTGATTTTCATGCTTCCAGGGGATATGAACGCAAAATTTGTGGAATGGGTAAACGTGAATGAAAATGGACAATTTACTCACTCTGAGGCCTTAAAATGTGTTTCTCCACCACGGGAAGTGAATTAAATTACATTTTTAGGCCTTTATTGTTCAATCAAAAATGCCCAATTTTTGACAAAAGAGATAACCACCCCCCCTTACGACATGCTTCAGAAACTAAAAAAATGGTCCGTTTTCAAATGTTGCGTCTTTGAACTAAAATTCACATTTGTACGTGGATAATCACTTTTAGAGATAAAATGAGATGTTTAAAGTGATTTGCATGCTTCCAGGGGCCCTGAACGCAAGATTTGTGGAATGGGTAAACGTGAATGAAAATGGCCAATTTACTCACTCTGAGGCCTTAAAAAGTGTTTCTCCACCACGGGAAGTGAATTAAATTACATTTTTAGGCCTTTTTTGTTCAATCAAAAATGCCCAATTTTTGATAAAAGAGATAACCACCCCCCCTTACGACATGTTTCAGAAACGAAAAAAATGGTCCGTTTTCAAATGTTGCGTCTTTGAACTAAATTTCACATTTGTACGTGGATAATCACTTTTAGAGATAAAATGAGATGTTAAAGTGATTTTCATGCTTCCAGGGGATATGAACGCTAAATTTGTGGAATGGGTAAACGTGAATGAAAAGGGCCAATTTACTCACTCTGAGGCCTTAAAAAGTGTTTCTCCACCACGGGAAGTGAAATAAATAACATTTGAAGGCCTTTATTGTTCAATCAAAAATGCCCAATTTTTGACGAAAGAGATAACCACCCCCCCACATACTTCAGAAACTAAAAATATGGTCCGTTTTCAAATGTTGCGTCTTTGAACTAAAATTCACATTTGTACGTGGATAATCACTTTTAGAGATAAAATGAGATGTTTAAAGTGATTTTCATGCTTCCAGGGGCCCTGAACGCAAGATTTGTGGAATGGGTAAACGTGAATGAAAATGGCCAATTTACTCACTCTGAGGCCTTAAAAAGTGTTTATCCACCTCGGGAAGTGAAATAAATAACATTTGGAGGCCTTTATTGTTCAATCAAAAATGCCAAATTTTTGACGAAAGAGATAACCACCCCCCCTTACGACATTCTTCAGAAACTAAAAAAAATGGTCCGTTTTCAAATGTTGCGTCTTTGAACTAAGATTCACATTTGTACGTGGATAATCACTTTTAGAGATAAAATGAGATGTTTAAAGTGATTTTCATGCTTCCAGGGGCCCTGAACGCAAAATTTGTGGAATGGGTAAACGTGAATGAAAATGGCCAATTTACTCACTCTGAGGCCTTAAAAAGTGTTTCTCCACCACTGGAAGTGAATTAAATAACATTTTTAGGCCTTTATTGTTCAATCAAAAATGCCCAATTTTTGACAAAAGAGATAACCACCCCCCTTACGCCATGCTTCAGAAACTAAAAATATGGTCCGTTTTCAAATGTTGCATCTTTGAACTAAAATTCACATTTGTTCGTGGATAATCACTTTTAGAGATAAAATGAGATGTTTAAAGTGATTTTCATGCTTCCAGGGGCCCTGAATGCAAGATTTGTGGAATGGGTAAACGTGAATGAAAATGGCCAATTTACTCACTCTGAGGCCTTAAAAAGTGTTTCTCCACCACTGGAAGTGAATTAAATAACATTTTTAGGCCTTTATTGTTCAATCAAAAATGCCCAATTTTTGACAAAAGAGATAACCACCCCCCCTTACGCCATGCTTCAGAAACTAAAAAAATGGTCCGTTTTCAAATGTTGCGTCTTTGAACTAAAATTCACATTTGTTCGTGGATAATCACTTTTAGAGATAAAATGAGATGTTTAAAGTGATTTTCATGCTTCCAGGGGCCCTGAACGCAAGATTTGTGGAATGGGTAAACGTGAATGAAAATGGCCAATTTACTCACTCTGAGGCCTTAAAAAGTGTTTCTCCACCACGGGAAGTGAATTAAATTACATTTTTAGGCCTTTATTGTTCAATCAAAAATGCCCAATTTTTGACAAAAGAGATAACCACCCCCCCTTACGACATGCTTCAGAAACGAAAAAAATGGTCCGTTTTCAAATGTTGCGTCTTTGAACTAAAATTCACATTTGTACGTGGATAATCACTTTTAGAGATAAAATGAGATGTTAAAGTGATTTTCATGCTTCCAGGGGATATGAACGCTAAATTTGTGGAATGGGTAAACGTGAATGAAAAGGGCCAATTTACTCACTCTGAGGCCTTAAAAAGTGTTTCTCCACCACGGGAAGTGAAATACATAACATTTGGAGGCCTTTATTGTTCAATCAAAAATGCCTGATTTTTGACGAAAGAGATAACCACCCCCCCTTACGACATGCTCAAGAAACTAAAAAAATGTGCCGTTTTCAAATGTTGCGTCTTTGAACTAAAATTCACATTTGTTCGTGGATAATCACTTTTAGAGATAAAATGAGATGTTTAAAGTGATTTTCATGCTTCCAGGGGCCCTGAACGCAAAATTTGTGGAATGGGTAAACGTGAATGAAAATGGCCAATTTACTCACTCTGAGGCCTTAAAAAGTGTTTCTCCACCACGGGAAGTGAATTAAATAACATTTTTAGGCCTTTATTGTTCAATCAAAAATGCCCAATTTTTGACGAAAGAGATAACCACCCCCCCTTACGACATGCTTCAGAAAGTAAAAAAATGGTCCGTTTTCAAATGTTACGTCTTTGAACTAAAATTCACATTTGTACGTGGATAATCACTTTTAGAGATAAAATGAGATGTTTAAAGTGATTTGCATGCTTCCAGGGGCCCTGAACGCAAGATTTGTGGAATGGGTAAACGTGAATGAAAATGGCCAATTTACTCACTCTGAGGCCTTAACCCCTTCAGTGCCCATGACGAGCTGGACTCGTCATGGGCTGCGGTGGCGCTGTGCCCAGGACGAGTCCAGCTCGTCATGAACTCCGCCCGCTAATACAAAGCGCGGCACTGGGCGGGGAAAGGGGCGGGCATGCAAGGGGTTAAAAAGTGTTTCTCCACCACAGGAAGTGAATTAAATTACATTTTTAGGCCTTTATTGTTCAATCAAAAATGCCCAATTTTTGACAAAAGAGATAACCACCCCCCCTTACGACATGCTTCAGAAACTAAAAAAATGGTCCGTTTTCAAATGTTGCGTCTTTGAACTAAAATTCACATTTGTACGTGGATAATCACTTTTAGAGATAAAATGAGATGTTTAAAGTGATTTTCATGCTTCCAGGGGATATGAACGCAAAATTTGTGGAATGGGTAAACGTGAATGAAAAGGGCCAATTTACTCACTCTGAGGCCTTAAAAAGTGTGTCTCCACCACTGGAAGTGAAATAAATAACATTTGGAGGCCTTTATTGTTCAATCAAAAATGCCTGATTTTTGACGAAAGAGATAACCACCCCCCCTTACGACATGCTCCAGAAACTAAAAAAATGTGCCGTTTTCAAATGTTGCGTCTTTGAACTAAAATTCACATTTGTACGTGGATAATCACTTTTAGAGATAAAATGAGATGTTTAAAGTGATTTTCATGCTTCCAGGGGCCCTGAACGCAAAATTTGTGGAATGGGTAAACGTGAATGAAAATGGCCAATTTACTCACTCTGAGGCCTTAAAAAGTGTTTATCCACATCGGGAAGTGAAATAAATAACATTTGGAGGCCTTTATTGTTCAATCAAAAATGCCCAATTTTTGACAAAAGAGATAACCACCCCCCCTTACGACATGCTTCAGAAACTAAAAAAATGGTCCGTTTTCAAATGTTGCGTCTTTGAACTAAAATTCACATTTGTACGTGGATAATCACTTTTAGAGATAAAATGATATGTTTAAAGTGATTTTCATGCTTCCAGGGGATATGAACGCAAAATTTGTGGAATGGGTAAACGTGAATGAAAAGGGCCAATTTACTCACTCTGAGGCCTTAAAAAGTGTTTCTCCACCACAGGAAGTGAAATAAATAACATTTTTAGGCCTTCATTGTTCAATCAAAAATGCCCAATTTTTGACGAAAGAGATAACCACCCCCCCTTACGACATGCTTCAGAAACAAAAAAAATGGTCCGTTTTCAAATGTTGCGTCTTTGAACTAAAATTCACATTTGTACGTGGATAATCACTTTTAGAGATAAAATGAGATGTTTAAAGTGATTTTCATGCTTCCAGGGGCCCTGAACGCAAGATTTGTGGAATGGGTAAACGTGAGTGAAAATGGCCAATTTACTCACTCTGAGGCCTTAAAAAGTGTTTCTCCACCACTGGAAGTGAATTAAATAACATTTTTAGGCCTTTATTGTTCAATCAAAAATGCCCAATTTTTGACAAAAGAGATAACCACCCCCCCTTACGCCATGCTTCAGAAACTAAAAATATGGTCCGTTTTCAAATGTTGCGTCTTTGAACTAAAATTCACATTTGTTCGTGGATAATCACTTTTAGAGATAAAATGAGATGTTTAAAGTGATTTTCATGCTTCCAGGGGCCCTGAACGCAAAATTTGTGGAATGGGTAAACGTGAATGAAAATGGCCAATTTACTCACTCTGAGGCCTTAAAAAGTGTTTCTCCACCACGGGAAGTGAAATAAATAACATTTGGAGGCCTTTATTGTTCAATCAAAAATGCCCAATTTTTGACGAAAGAGATAACCACCCCCCCTTACGACATGCTTCAGAAACTAAAAAAATGGTCCGTTTTCAAATGTTGCGTCTTTGAACTTTAAATTCACATTTGTACGTGGATAATCACTTTTAGAGATAACATGAGATGTTTAAAGTGATTTGCATGCTTCCAGGGGCCCTGAACGCAAGATTTGTGGAATGGGTAAACGTGAATGAAAATGGCCAATTTACTCACTCTGAGGCCTTAAAAAGTGTTTCTCCACCACTGGAAGTGAATTAAATAACATTTTTAGGCCTTTATTGTTCAATCAAAAATGCCCAATTTTTGACAAAAGAGATAACCACCCCCCTTACGCCATGCTTCAGAAACTAAAAATATGGTCCGTTTTCAAATGTTGCATCTTTGAACTAAAATTCACATTTGTTCGTGGATAATCACTTTTAGAGATAAAATGAGATGTTTAAAGTGATTTTCATGCTTCCAGGGGCCCTGAATGCAAGATTTGTGGAATGGGTAAACGTGAATGAAAATGGCCAATTTACTCACTCTGAGGCCTTAAAAAGTGTTTCTCCACCACTGGAAGTGAATTAAATAACATTTTTAGGCCTTTATTGTTCAATCAAAAATGCCCAATTTTTGACAAAAGAGATAACCACCCCCCCTTACGCCATGCTTCAGAAACTAAAAAAATGGTCCGTTTTCAAATGTTGCGTCTTTGAACTAAAATTCACATTTGTTCGTGGATAATCACTTTTAGAGATAAAATGAGATGTTTAAAGTGATTTTCATGCTTCCAGGGGCCCTGAACGCAAGATTTGTGGAATGGGTAAACGTGAATGAAAATGGCCAATTTACTCACTCTGAGGCCTTAAAAAGTGTTTCTCCACCACGGGAAGTGAATTAAATTACATTTTTAGGCCTTTATTGTTCAATCAAAAATGCCCAATTTTTGACAAAAGAGATAACCACCCCCCCTTACGACATGCTTCAGAAACGAAAAAAATGGTCCGTTTTCAAATGTTGCGTCTTTGAACTAAAATTCACATTTGTACGTGGATAATCACTTTTAGAGATAAAATGAGATGTTAAAGTGATTTTCATGCTTCCAGGGGATATGAACGCTAAATTTGTGGAATGGGTAAACGTGAATGAAAAGGGCCAATTTACTCACTCTGAGGCCTTAAAAAGTGTTTCTCCACCACGGGAAGTGAAATACATAACATTTGGAGGCCTTTATTGTTCAATCAAAAATGCCTGATTTTTGACGAAAGAGATAACCACCCCCCCTTACGACATGCTCAAGAAACTAAAAAAATGTGCCGTTTTCAAATGTTGCGTCTTTGAACTAAAATTCACATTTGTTCGTGGATAATCACTTTTAGAGATAAAATGAGATGTTTAAAGTGATTTTCATGCTTCCAGGGGCCCTGAACGCAAAATTTGTGGAATGGGTAAACGTGAATGAAAATGGCCAATTTACTCACTCTGAGGCCTTAAAAAGTGTTTCTCCACCACGGGAAGTGAATTAAATAACATTTTTAGGCCTTTATTGTTCAATCAAAAATGCCCAATTTTTGACGAAAGAGATAACCACCCCCCCTTACGACATGCTTCAGAAAGTAAAAAAATGGTCCGTTTTCAAATGTTACGTCTTTGAACTAAAATTCACATTTGTACGTGGATAATCACTTTTAGAGATAAAATGAGATGTTTAAAGTGATTTGCATGCTTCCAGGGGCCCTGAACGCAAGATTTGTGGAATGGGTAAACGTGAATGAAAATGGCCAATTTACTCACTCTGAGGCCTTAACCCCTTCAGTGCCCATGACGAGCTGGACTCGTCATGGGCTGCGGTGGCGCTGTGCCCAGGACGAGTCCAGCTCGTCATGAACTCCGCCCGCTAATACAAAGCGCGGCACTGGGCGGGGAAAGGGGCGGGCATGCAAGGGGTTAAAAAGTGTTTCTCCACCACAGGAAGTGAATTAAATTACATTTTTAGGCCTTTATTGTTCAATCAAAAATGCCCAATTTTTGACAAAAGAGATAACCACCCCCCCTTACGACATGCTTCAGAAACTAAAAAAATGGTCCGTTTTCAAATGTTGCGTCTTTGAACTAAAATTCACATTTGTACGTGGATAATCACTTTTAGAGATAAAATGAGATGTTTAAAGTGATTTTCATGCTTCCAGGGGATATGAACGCAAAATTTGTGGAATGGGTAAACGTGAATGAAAAGGGCCAATTTACTCACTCTGAGGCCTTAAAAAGTGTGTCTCCACCACTGGAAGTGAAATAAATAACATTTGGAGGCCTTTATTGTTCAATCAAAAATGCCTGATTTTTGACGAAAGAGATAACCACCCCCCCTTACGACATGCTCCAGAAACTAAAAAAATGTGCCGTTTTCAAATGTTGCGTCTTTGAACTAAAATTCACATTTGTACGTGGATAATCACTTTTAGAGATAAAATGAGATGTTTAAAGTGATTTTCATGCTTCCAGGGGCCCTGAACGCAAAATTTGTGGAATGGGTAAACGTGAATGAAAATGGCCAATTTACTCACTCTGAGGCCTTAAAAAGTGTTTATCCACATCGGGAAGTGAAATAAATAACATTTGGAGGCCTTTATTGTTCAATCAAAAATGCCCAATTTTTGACAAAAGAGATAACCACCCCCCCTTACGACATGCTTCAGAAACTAAAAAAATGGTCCGTTTTCAAATGTTGCGTCTTTGAACTAAAATTCACATTTGTACGTGGATAATCACTTTTAGAGATAAAATGATATGTTTAAAGTGATTTTCATGCTTCCAGGGGATATGAACGCAAAATTTGTGGAATGGGTAAACGTGAATGAAAAGGGCCAATTTACTCACTCTGAGGCCTTAAAAAGTGTTTCTCCACCACAGGAAGTGAAATAAATAACATTTTTAGGCCTTCATTGTTCAATCAAAAATGCCCAATTTTTGACGAAAGAGATAACCACCCCCCCTTACGACATGCTTCAGAAACAAAAAAAATGGTCCGTTTTCAAATGTTGCGTCTTTGAACTAAAATTCACATTTGTACGTGGATAATCACTTTTAGAGATAAAATGAGATGTTTAAAGTGATTTTCATGCTTCCAGGGGCCCTGAACGCAAGATTTGTGGAATGGGTAAACGTGAGTGAAAATGGCCAATTTACTCACTCTGAGGCCTTAAAAAGTGTTTCTCCACCACTGGAAGTGAATTAAATAACATTTTTAGGCCTTTATTGTTCAATCAAAAATGCCCAATTTTTGACAAAAGAGATAACCACCCCCCCTTACGCCATGCTTCAGAAACTAAAAATATGGTCCGTTTTCAAATGTTGCGTCTTTGAACTAAAATTCACATTTGTTCGTGGATAATCACTTTTAGAGATAAAATGAGATGTTTAAAGTGATTTTCATGCTTCCAGGGGCCCTGAACGCAAAATTTGTGGAATGGGTAAACGTGAATGAAAATGGCCAATTTACTCACTCTGAGGCCTTAAAAAGTGTTTCTCCACCACGGGAAGTGAAATAAATAACATTTGGAGGCCTTTATTGTTCAATCAAAAATGCCCAATTTTTGACGAAAGAGATAACCACCCCCCCTTACGACATGCTTCAGAAACTAAAAAAATGGTCCGTTTTCAAATGTTGCGTCTTTGAACTTTAAATTCACATTTGTACGTGGATAATCACTTTTAGAGATAACATGAGATGTTTAAAGTGATTTGCATGCTTCCAGGGGCCCTGAACGCAAGATTTGTGGAATGGGTAAACGTGAATGAAAATGGCCAATTTACTCACTCTGAGGCCTTAAAAAGTGTTTCTCCACCACGGGAAGTGAAATAAATTACATTTTTAGGCCTTTATTGTTCAATCAAAAATGCCCAATTTTTGACAAAAGAGATAACCACCCCCCCTTACGACATGCTTCAGAAACTAAAAAAATGGTCAGTTTTCAAATGTTGCGTCTTTGAACTTTAAATTCACATTTGTACGTGGATAATCACTTTTAGAGATAAAATGAGATGTTTAAAGTGATTTGCATGCTTCCAGGGGCCCTGAACGCAAGATTTGTGGAATGGGTAAACGTGAATGAAAATGGCCAATTTACTCACTCTGAGGCCTTAAAAAGTGTTTCTCCACCACGGGAAGTGAATTAAATTACATTTTTAGGCCTTTATTGTTCAATCAAAAATGCCCAATTTTTGATAAAAGAGATAACCACCCCCCCTTACGACATGCTTCAGAAACGAAAAAAATGGTCCGTTTTCAAATGTTGCGTCTTTGAACTAAAATTCACATTTGTACGTGGATAATCACTTTTAGAGATAAAATGAGATGTTAAAGTGATTTTCATGCTTCCAGGGGATATGAACGCTAAATTTGTGGAATGGGTAAACGTGAATGAAAAGGGCCAATTTACTCACTCTGAGGCCTTAAAAAGTGTTTCTCCACCACGGGAAGTGAAATAAATAACATTTGAAGGCCTTTATTGTTCAATCAAAAATGCCCAATTTTTGACGAAAGAGATAACCACCCCCCCTTACGACATACTTCAGAAACTAAAAATATGGTCCGTTTTCAAATGTTGCGTCTTTGAACTAAAATTCACATTTGTACGTGGATAATCACTTTTAGAGATAAAATGAGATGTTTAAAGTGATTTTCATGCTTCCAGGGGCCCTGAACGCAAGATTTGTGGAATGGGTAAACGTGAATTAAAATGGCCAATTTACTCACTCTGAGGCCTTAAAAAGTGTTTCTCCACCACGGGAAGTGAAATAAATACCATTTGGAGGCCTTTATTGTTCAATCAAAAATGCCTGATTTTTGACGAAAGAGATAACCACCCCCCCTTACGACATGCTCCAGAAACTAAAAAAATGGTCTGTTTTCAAATGTTGCGTCTTTGAACTAAAATTCACATTTGTACGTGGATAATCACTTTTAGAGATAAAATGAGATGTTTAAAGTGATTTTCATGCTTCCAGGGGCCCTGAACGCAAGATTTGTGGAATGGGTAAACGTGAATGAAAATGGCCAATTTACTCACTCTGAGGCCTTAAAAAGTGTTTATCCACCTCGGGAAGTGAAATAAATAACATTTGGAGGCCTTTATTGTTCAATCAAAAATGCCCAATTTTTGACGAAAGAGATAACCACCCCCCCTTACGACATGCTCCAGAAACTAAAAAAATGGTCTGTTTTCAAATGTTGCGTCTTTGAACTAAAATTCACATTTGTACGTGGATAATCACTTTTAGAGATAAAATGAGATGTTTAAAGTGATTTTCATGCTTCCAGGGGCCCTGAACGCAAGATTTGTGGAATGGGTAAACGTGAATTAAAATGGCCAATTTACTCACTCTGAGACCTTAAAAAGTGTTTCTCCACCACGGGAAGTGAAATAAATACCATTTGGAGGCCTTTATTGTTCAATCAAAAATGCCCAATTATTGACGAAAGAGATAACCACCCCCCCTTACGACATGCTTCAGAAACTAAAAAATGGTCCGTTTTCAAATGTTGCGTCTTTGAACTAAAATTCACATTTATACGTGGATAATCACTTTTAGAGATAAAATGAGATGTGTAAAGTGATTTGCATGCTTCCAGGGGCCCTGAACGCAAGATTTGTGGAATCGGTAAACGTGAATGAAAAGGGCCAATTTACTCACTCTGAGGCCTTAAAAAGTGTTTCTCCACCACGGGAAGTGAAATAAATAACATTTGGAGGCCTTTATTGTTCAATCAAAAATGCCTGATTTTTGACGAAAGAGATAACCACCCCCCCTTACGACATGCTCCAGAAACTAAAAAAATGGTCTGTTTTCAAATGTTGCGTCTTTGAACTAAAATTCACATTTGTACGTGGATAATCACTTTTAGAGATAAAATGAGATGTTTAAAGTGATTTTCATGCTTCCAGGGGCCCTGAACGCAAGATTTGTGGAATGGGTAAACGTGAATCAAAATGGCCAATTTACTCACTCTGAGGCCTTAAAAAGTGTTTCTCCACCACGGGAAGTGAATTAAATTACATTTTTAGGCCTTTATTGTTCAATCAAAAATGCCCAATTTTTGACAAAAGAGATAACCACCCCCCCTTACGACATGCTTCAGAAACGAAAAAAATGGTCCGTTTTCAAATGTTGCGTCTTTGAACTAAAATTCACATTTGTACGTGGATAATCACTTTTAGAGATAAAATGAGATGTTAAAGTGATTTTCATGCTTCCAGGGGATATGAACGCTAAATTTGTGGAACGGGTAAACGTGAATGAAAAGGGCCAATTTACTCACTCTGAGGCCTTAAAAAGTGTTTCTCCACCACGGGAAGTGAAATACATAACATTTGGAGGCCTTTATTGTTCAATCAAAAATGCCTGATTTTTGACGAAAGAGATAACCACCCCCCCTTACGACATGCTCAAGAAACTAAAAAAATGTGCCGTTTTCAAATGTTGCGTCTTTGAACTAAAATTCACATTTGTTCGTGGATAATCACTTTTAGAGATAAAATGAGATGTTTAAAGTGATTTTCATGCTTCCAGGGGCCCTGAACGCAAGATTTGTGGAATGGGTAAACGTGAATGAAAATGGCCAATTTACTCACTCTGAGGCCTTAAAAAGTGTTTATCCACCTCGGGAAGTGAAATAAATAACATTTGGAGGCCTTTATTGTTCAATCAAAAATGCCCAATTTTTGACGAAAGAGATAACCACCCCCCCTTACGACATGCTTCAGAAACTAAAAAAATGGTCCGTTTTCAAATGGTGCGTCTTTGAACTAAAATTCACATTTGTACGTGGATAATCACTTTTAGAGATAAAATGAGATGTTTAAAGTGATTTGCATTCTTCCAGGGGCCCTGAACGCAAGATTTGTGGAATGGGTAAACGTGAATGAAAATGGCCAACTTACTCACTCTGAGGCCTTAAAAAGTGTTTCTCCACCACGGGAAGTGAATTAAATTACATTTTTAGGCCTTTATTGTTCAATCAAAAATGCCCAATTTTTGACAAAAGAGATAACCACCCCCCCTTACGACATGCTTCAGAAACTAAAAAAATGGTCTGTTTTCAAATGTTGCGTCTTTGAACTAAAATTCACATTTGTACGTGGAAAATCACTTTTAGAGATAAAATGAGATGTTTAAAGTGATTTTCATGCTTCCAGGGGATATGAACGCAAAATTTGTGGAATGGGTAAACGTGAATGAAAAGGGCCAATTTACTCACTCTGAGGCCTTAAAAAGTGTTTCTCCACCACGGGAAGAGAAATAAATAACATTTTTAGGCCTTTATTGTTCAATCAAAAATGCCTGATTTTTGACGAAAGAGATAACCACCCCCCCCTTACGACATGCTTCAGAAACTAAAAAAATGGTCCGTTTTCAAATGTTGCGTCTTTGAACTAAAATTCACATTTGTACGTGGATAATCACTTTTAGAGATACAATGAGATGTTTAAAGTGATTTTCATGCTTCCAGGGGATATGAACGCAAAATTTGTGGAATGGGTAAACGTGAATGAAAAGGGCCAATTTACTCACTCTGAGGGCTTAAAAAGTGTTTCTCCACCACGGGAAGTGAAATAAATACCATTTGGAGGCCTTTATTGTTCAATCAAAAATGCCTGATTTTTGACGAAAGAGATAACCACCCCCCCTTACGACATGCTCCAGAAACTAAAAAAATGTGCCGTTTTCAAATGTTGCGTCTTTGAACTAAAATTCACATTTGTACGTGGATAATCACTTTTAGAGATAAAATGAGATGTTTAAAGTGATTTGCATGCTTCCAGGGGCCCTGAACGCAAGATTTGTGGAATGGGTAAACGTGAATGAAAATGGCCAATTTACTCACTCTGAGGCCTTAAAAAGTGTTTCTCCACCACAGGAAGTGAATTAAATTACATTTTTAGGCCTTTATTGTTCAATCAAAAATGCCCAATTTTTGACGAAAGAGATAACCACCCCCCCTTACGACATGCTTCAGAAACTAAAAAAATGGTCCGTTTTCAAATGTTGCGTCTTTGAACTAAAATTCACATTTGTACGTGGATAATCACTTTTAGAGATAAAATGAGATGTTTAAAGTGATTTTCATGCTTCCAGGGGCCCTGAACGCAAGATTTGTGGAATGGGTAAACATGAATGAAAATGGCCAATTTACTCACTCTGAGGCCTTAAAAAGTGTTTCTCCACCACTGGAAGTGAATTAAATAACATTTTTAGGCCTTTATTGTTCAATCAAAAATGCCCAATTTTTGACAAAAGAGATAACCACTCCCCCTTACGCCATGCTTCAGAAACTAAAAAAATGGTCCGTTTTCAAATGTTGCGTCTTTGAACTAAAATTCACATTTGTTCGTGGATAATCACTTTTAGAGATAAAATTAGATGTTTAAAGTGATTTTCATGCTTCCAGGGGCCCTGAACGCAAAATTTGTGGAATGGGTAAACGTGAATGAAAATGGCCAATTTACTCACTCTGAGGCCTTAAAAAGTGTTTCTCCACCACGGGAAGTGAAATAAATAACGTTTGGAGGCCTTTATTGTTCAATCAAAAATGCCCAATTTTTGACGAAAGAGATAACCACCCCCCCTTACGACATGCTTCAGAAACTAAAAAAATGGTCCGTTTTCAAATGTTGCGTCTTCGAACTAAAATTCACATTTGTACGTGGATAATCACTTTTAGAGATAAAATGAGATGTTTAAAGTGATTTGCATGCTTCCAGGGGCCCTGAACGCAAGATTTGTGGAATGGGTAAACGTGAATGAAAATGGCCAATTTGCTCACTCTGAGGCCTTAAAAAGTGTTTATCCACCTCGGGAAGTGAAATAAATAACATTTGGAGGCCTTTATTGTTCAATCAAAAATGCCCAATTTTTGACGAAAGAGATAACCACCCCCCCTTACGACATGCTTCAGAAACTAAAAAAATGGTCCGTTTTCAAATGTTGCGTCTTTGAACTAAAATTCACATTTGTACGTGGATAATCACTTTTAGAGATAAAATGAGATGTTTAAAGTGATTTGCATTTTTCCAGGTGCCCTGAACGCAAGATTTGTGGAATGGGTAAACGTGAATGAAAATGGCCAATTTACTCACTCTAAGGCCTTAAAAAGTGTTTCTCCACCACGGGAAGTGAATTAAATTACATTTTTAGGCCTTTATTGTTCAATCAAAAATGCCCAATTTTTGACAAAAGAGATAACCACCCCCCTTACGACATGCTTCACAAACTAAAAAAATGGTCCGTTTTCAAATGTTGCGTCTTTGAACTAAAATTCACATTTGTACGTGGATAATCACTTTTAGAGATAAAATGAGATGTTTAAAGTGATTTTCATGCTTCCAGGGGCCCTGAACGCAAGATTTGTGGAATGGGTAAACGTGAATGAAAATGGCCAATTTACTCACTCTGAGGCCTTAAAAAGTGTTTATCCACCTCAGGAAGTGAAATAAATAACATTTGGAGGCCTTTATTGTTCAATCAAAAATGCCAAATTTTTGACGAAAGAGATAACCACCCCCCCTTATGACATGCTTCAGAAACTAAAAAAATGGTCAGTTTTCAAATGTTGCGTCTTTGAACTAAAATTCACATTTGTACGTGGATAATCACTTTTAGAGATAAAATGAGATGTTTAAAGTGATTTTCATGCTTCCAGGGGATATGAACGCAAAATTTGTGGAATGGGTAAACGTGAATGAAAATGGACAATTTACTCACTCTGAGGCCTTAAAATGTGTTTCTCCACCACGGGAAGTGAATTAAATTACATTTTTAGGCCTTTATTGTTCAATCAAAAATGCCCAATTTTTGACAAAAGAGATAACCACCCCCCCTTACGACATGCTTCAGAAACTAAAAAAATGGTCCGTTTTCAAATGTTGCGTCTTTGAACTAAAATTCACATTTGTACGTGGATAATCACTTTTAGAGATAAAATGAGATGTTTAAAGTGATTTGCATGCTTCCAGGGGCCCTGAACGCAAAAATTTGTGGAATGGGTAAACGTGAATGAAAATGGCCAATTTACTCACTCTGAGGCCTTAAAAAGTGTTTCTCCACCACGGGAAGTGAAATAAATAACATTTGAAGGCCTTTATTGTTCAATCAAAAATGCCCAATTTTTGACGAAAGAGATAACCACCCCCCCACATACTTCAGAAACTAAAAATATGGTCCGTTTTCAAATGTTGCGTCTTTGAACTAAAATTCACATTTGTACGTGGATAATCACTTTTAGAGATAAAATGAGATGTTTAAAGTGATTTTCATGCTTCCAGGGGCCCTGAACGCAAGATTTGTGGAATGGGTAAACGTGAATGAAAATGGCCAATTTACTCACTCTGAGGCCTTAAAAAGTGTTTATCCACCTCGGGAAGTGAAATAAATAACATTTGGAGGCCTTTATTGTTCAATCAAAAATGCCAAATTTTTGACGAAAGAGATAACCACCCCCCCTTACGACATTCTTCAGAAACTAAAAAAAATGGTCCGTTTTCAAATGTTGCGTCTTTGAACTAAGATTACATTTGTACGTGGATAATCACTTTTAGAGATAAAATGAGATGTTTAAAGTGATTTTCATGCTTCCAGGGGCCCTGAACGCAAAATTTGTGGAATGGGTAAACGTGAATGAAAATGGCCAATTTACTCACTCTGAGGCCTTAAAAAGTGTTTCTCCACCACTGGAAGTGAATTAAATAACATTTTTAGGCCTTTATTGTTCAATCAAAAATGCCCAATTTTTGACAAAAGAGATAACCACCCCCCTTACGCCATGCTTCAGAAACTAAAAATATGGTCCGTTTTCAAATGTTGCATCTTTGAACTAAAATTCACATTTGTTCGTGGATAATCACTTTTAGAGATAAAATGAGATGTTTAAAGTGATTTTCATGCTTCCAGGGGCCCTGAATGCAAGATTTGTGGAATGGGTAAACGTGAATGAAAATGGCCAATTTACTCACTCTGAGGCCTTAAAAAGTGTTTCTCCACCACTGGAAGTGAATTAAATAACATTTTTAGGCCTTTATTGTTCAATCAAAAATGCCCAATTTTTGACAAAAGAGATAACCACCCCCCCTTACGCCATGCTTCAGAAACTAAAAAAATGGTCCGTTTTCAAATGTTGCGTCTTTGAACTAAAATTCACATTTGTTCGTGGATAATCACTTTTAGAGATAAAATGAGATGTTTAAAGTGATTTTCATGCTTCCAGGGGCCCTGAACGCAAGATTTGTGGAATGGGTAAACGTGAATGAAAAGGGCCAATTTACTCACTCTGAGGGCTTAAAAAGTGTTTCTCCACCACGGGAAGTGAAATAAATACCATTTGGAGGCCTTTATTGTTCAATCAAAAATGCCTGATTTTTGACGAAAGAGATAACCACCCCCCCTTACGACATGCTCCAGAAACTAAAAAAATGTGCCGTTTTCAAATGTTGCGTCTTTGAACTAAAATTCACATTTGTACGTGGATAATCACTTTTAGAGATAAAATGAGATGTTTAAAGTGATTTGCATGCTTCCAGGGGCCCTGAACGCAAGATTTGTGGAATGGGTAAACGTGAATGAAAATGGCCAATTTACTCACTCTGAGGCCTTAAAAAGTGTTTCTCCACCACAGGAAGTGAATTAAATTACATTTTTAGGCCTTTATTGTTCAATCAAAAATGCCCAATTTTTGACAAAAGAGATAACCACTCCCCCTTACGCCATGCTTCAGAAACTAAAAAAATGGTCCGTTTTCAAATGTTGCGTCTTTGAACTAAAATTCACATTTGTTCGTGGATAATCACTTTTAGAGATAAAATTAGATGTTTAAAGTGATTTTCATGCTTCCAGGGGCCCTGAACGCAAAATTTGTGGAATGGGTAAACGTGAATGAAAATGGCCAATTTACTCACTCTGAGGCCTTAAAAAGTGTTTCTCCACCACGGGAAGTGAAATAAATAACGTTTGGAGGCCTTTATTGTTCAATCAAAAATGCCCAATTTTTGACGAAAGAGATAACCACCCCCCCTTACGACATGCTTCAGAAACTAAAAAAATGGTCCGTTTTCAAATGTTGCGTCTTCGAACTAAAATTCACATTTGTACGTGGATAATCACTTTTAGAGATAAAATGAGATGTTTAAAGTGATTTGCATGCTTCCAGGGGCCCTGAACGCAAGATTTGTGGAATGGGTAAACGTGAATGAAAATGGCCAATTTACTCACTCTGAGGCCTTAAAAAGTGTTTATCCACCTCGGGAAGTGAAATAAATAACATTTGGAGGCCTTTATTGTTCAATCAAAAATGCCCAATTTTTGACGAAAGAGATAACCACCCCCCCTTACGACATGCTTCAGAAACTAAAAAAATGGTCCGTTTTCAAATGTTGCGTCTTTGAACTAAAATTCACATTTGTACGTGGATAATCACTTTTAGAGATAAAATGAGATGTTTAAAGTGATTTGCATTTTTCCAGGGGCCCTGAACGCAAGATTTGTGGAATGGGTAAACGTGAATGAAAATGGCCAATTTACTCACTCTAAGGCCTTAAAAAGTGTTTCTCCACCACGGGAAGTGAATTAAATTACATTTTTAGGCCTTTATTGTTCAATCAAAAATGCCCAATTTTTGACAAAAGAGATAACCACCCCCCTTACGACATGCTTCACAAACTAAAAAAATGGTCCGTTTTCAAATGTTGCGTCTTTGAACTAAAATTCACATTTGTACGTGGATAATCACTTTTAGAGATAAAATGAGATGTTTAAAGTGATTTTCATGCTTCCAGGGGCCCTGAACGCAAGATTTGTGGAATGGGTAAACGTGAATGAAAATGGCCAATTTACTCACTCTGAGGCCTTAAAAAGTGTTTATCCACCTCAGGAAGTGAAATAAATAACATTTGGAGGCCTTTATTGTTCAATCAAAAATGCCAAATTTTTGACGAAAGAGATAACCACCCCCCCTTATGACATGCTTCAGAAACTAAAAAAATGGTCAGTTTTCAAATGTTGCGTCTTTGAACTAAAATTCACATTTGTACGTGGATAATCACTTTTAGAGATAAAATGAGATGTTTAAAGTGATTTTCATGCTTCCAGGGGATATGAACGCAAAATTTGTGGAATGGGTAAACGTGAATGAAAATGGACAATTTACTCACTCTGAGGCCTTAAAATGTGTTTCTCCACCACGGGAAGTGAATTAAATTACATTTTTAGGCCTTTATTGTTCAATCAAAAATGCCCAATTTTTGACAAAAGAGATAACCACCCCCCCTTACGACATGCTTCAGAAACTAAAAAAATGGTCCGTTTTCAAATGTTGCGTCTTTGAACTAAAATTCACATTTGTACGTGGATAATCACTTTTAGAGATAAAATGAGATGTTTAAAGTGATTTGCATGCTTCCAGGGGCCCTGAACGCAAGATTTGTGGAATGGGTAAACGTGAATGAAAATGGCCAATTTACTCACTCTGAGGCCTTAAAAAGTGTTTCTCCACCACGGGAAGTGAATTAAATTACATTTTTAGGCCTTTTTTGTTCAATCAAAAATGCCCAATTTTTGATAAAAGAGATAACCACCCCCCCTTACGACATGCTTCAGAAACGAAAAAAATGGTCCGTTTTCAAATGTTGCGTCTTTGAACTAAATTTCACATTTGTACGTGGATAATCACTTTTAGAGATAAAATGAGATGTTAAAGTGATTTTCATGCTTCCAGGGGATATGAACGCTAAATTTGTGGAATGGGTAAACGTGAATGAAAAGGGCCAATTTACTCACTCTGAGGCCTTAAAAAGTGTTTCTCCACCACGGGAAGTGAAATAAATAACATTTGAAGGCCTTTATTGTTCAATCAAAAATGCCCAATTTTTGACGAAAGAGATAACCACCCCCCCACATACTTCAGAAACTAAAAATATGGTCCGTTTTCAAATGTTGCGTCTTTGAACTAAAATTCACATTTGTACGTGGATAATCACTTTTAGAGATAAAATGAGATGTTTAAAGTGATTTTCATGCTTCCAGGGGCCCTGAACGCAAGATTTGTGGAATGGGTAAACGTGAATGAAAATGGCCAATTTACTCACTCTGAGGCCTTAAAAAGTGTTTATCCACCTCGGGAAGTGAAATAAATAACATTTGGAGGCCTTTATTGTTCAATCAAAAATGCCAAATTTTTGACGAAAGAGATAACCACCCCCCCTTACGACATTCTTCAGAAACTAAAAAAAATGGTCCGTTTTCAAATGTTGCGTCTTTGAACTAAGATTCACATTTGTACGTGGATAATCACTTTTAGAGATAAAATGAGATGTTTAAAGTGATTTTCATGCTTCCAGGGGCCCTGAACGCAAAATTTGTGGAATGGGTAAACGTGAATGAAAATGGCCAATTTACTCACTCTGAGGCCTTAAAAAGTGTTTCTCCACCACTGGAAGTGAATTAAATAACATTTTTAGGCCTTTATTGTTCAATCAAAAATGCCCAATTTTTGACAAAAGAGATAACCACCCCCCTTACGCCATGCTTCAGAAACTAAAAATATGGTCCGTTTTCAAATGTTGCATCTTTGAACTAAAATTCACATTTGTTCGTGGATAATCACTTTTAGAGATAAAATGAGATGTTTAAAGTGATTTTCATGCTTCCAGGGGCCCTGAATGCAAGATTTGTGGAATGGGTAAACGTGAATGAAAATGGCCAATTTACTCACTCTGAGGCCTTAAAAAGTGTTTCTCCACCACTGGAAGTGAATTAAATAACATTTTTAGGCCTTTATTGTTCAATCAAAAATGCCCAATTTTTGACAAAAGAGATAACCACCCCCCCTTACGCCATGCTTCAGAAACTAAAAAAATGGTCCGTTTTCAAATGTTGCGTCTTTGAACTAAAATTCACATTTGTTCGTGGATAATCACTTTTAGAGATAAAATGAGATGTTTAAAGTGATTTTCATGCTTCCAGGGGCCCTGAACGCAAGATTTGTGGAATGGGTAAACGTGAATGAAAATGGCCAATTTACTCACTCTGAGGCCTTAAAAAGTGTTTCTCCACCACGGGAAGTGAATTAAATTACATTTTTAGGCCTTTATTGTTCAATCAAAAATGCCCAATTTTTGACAAAAGAGATAACCACCCCCCCTTACGACATGCTTCAGAAACGAAAAAAATGGTCCGTTTTCAAATGTTGCGTCTTTGAACTAAAATTCACATTTGTACGTGGATAATCACTTTTAGAGATAAAATGAGATGTTAAAGTGATTTTCATGCTTCCAGGGGATATGAACGCTAAATTTGTGGAATGGGTAAACGTGAATGAAAAGGGCCAATTTACTCACTCTGAGGCCTTAAAAAGTGTTTCTCCACCACGGGAAGTGAAATACATAACATTTGGAGGCCTTTATTGTTCAATCAAAAATGCCTGATTTTTGACGAAAGAGATAACCACCCCCCCTTACGACATGCTCAAGAAACTAAAAAAATGTGCCGTTTTCAAATGTTGCGTCTTTGAACTAAAATTCACATTTGTTCGTGGATAATCACTTTTAGAGATAAAATGAGATGTTTAAAGTGATTTTCATGCTTCCAGGGGCCCTGAACGCAAAATTTGTGGAATGGGTAAACGTGAATGAAAATGGCCAATTTACTCACTCTGAGGCCTTAAAAAGTGTTTCTCCACCACGGGAAGTGAATTAAATAACATTTTTAGGCCTTTATTGTTCAATCAAAAATGCCCAATTTTTGACGAAAGAGATAACCACCCCCCCTTACGACATGCTTCAGAAAGTAAAAAAATGGTCCGTTTTCAAATGTTACGTCTTTGAACTAAAATTCACATTTGTACGTGGATAATCACTTTTAGAGATAAAATGAGATGTTTAAAGTGATTTGCATGCTTCCAGGGGCCCTGAACGCAAGATTTGTGGAATGGGTAAACGTGAATGAAAATGGCCAATTTACTCACTCTGAGGCCTTAACCCCTTCAGTGCCCATGACGAGCTGGACTCGTCATGGGCTGCGGTGGCGCTGTGCCCAGGACGAGTCCAGCTCGTCATGAACTCCGCCCGCTAATACAAAGCGCGGCACTGGGCGGGGAAAGGGGCGGGCATGCAAGGGGTTAAAAAGTGTTTCTCCACCACAGGAAGTGAATTAAATTACATTTTTAGGCCTTTATTGTTCAATCAAAAATGCCCAATTTTTGACAAAAGAGATAACGACCCCCCCTTACGACATGCTTCAGAAACTAAAAAAATGGTCCGTTTTCAAATGTTGCGTCTTTGAACTAAAATTCACATTTGTACGTGGATAATCACTTTTAGAGATAAAATGAGATGTTTAAAGTGATTTTCATGCTTCCAGGGGATATGAACGCAAAATTTGTGGAATGGGTAAACGTGAATGAAAAGGGCCAATTTACTCACTCTGAGGCCTTAAAAAGTGTGTCTCCACCACTGGAAGTGAAATAAATAACATTTGGAGGCCTTTATTGTTCAATCAAAAATGCCTGATTTTTGACGAAAGAGATAACCACCCCCCCTTACGACATGCTCCAGAAACTAAAAAAATGTGCCGTTTTCAAATGTTGCGTCTTTGAACTAAAATTCACATTTGTACGTGGATAATCACTTTTAGAGATAAAATGAGATGTTTAAAGTGATTTTCATGCTTCCAGGGGCCCTGAACGCAAAATTTGTGGAATGGGTAAACGTGAATGAAAATGGCCAATTTACTCACTCTGAGGCCTTAAAAAGTGTTTATCCACATCGGGAAGTGAAATAAATAACATTTGGAGGCCTTTATTGTTCAATCAAAAATGCCCAATTTTTGACAAAAGAGATAACCACCCCCCCTTACGACATGCTTCAGAAACTAAAAAAATGGTCCGTTTTCAAATGTTGCGTCTTTGAACTAAAATTCACATTTGTACGTGGATAATCACTTTTAGAGATAAAATGATATGTTTAAAGTGATTTTCATGCTTCCAGGGGATATGAACGCAAAATTTGTGGAATGGGTAAACGTGAATGAAAAGGGCCAATTTACTCACTCTGAGGCCTTAAAAAGTGTTTCTCCACCACAGGAAGTGAAATAAATAACATTTTTAGGCCTTCATTGTTCAATCAAAAATGCCCAATTTTTGACAAAAGAGATAACCACCCCCCCTTACGCCATGCTTCAGAAACAAAAAAAATGGTCCGTTTTCAAATGTTGCGTCTTTGAACTAAAATTCACATTTGTTCGTGGATAATCACTTTTAGAGATAAAATGAGATGTTTAAAGTGATTTTCATGCTTCCAGGGGCCCTGAACGCAAAATTTGTGGAATGGGTAAACGTGAATGAAAATGGCCAATTTACTCACTCTGAGGCCTTAAAAAGTGTTTCTCCACCACGGGAAGTGAAATAAATAACATTTGGAGGCCTTTATTGTTCAATCAAAAATGCCCAATTTTTGACGAAAGAGATAACCACCCCCCCTTACGACATGCTTCAGAAACTAAAAAAATGGTCCGTTTTCAAATGTTGCGTCTTTGAACTTTAAATTCACATTTGTACGTGGATAATCACTTTTAGAGATAACATGAGATGTTTAAAGTGATTTGCATGCTTCCAGGGGCCCTGAACGCAAGATTTGTGGAATGGGTAAACGTGAATGAAAATGGCCAATTTACTCACTCTGAGGCCTTAAAAAGTGTTTCTCCACCACGGGAAGTGAAATAAATTACATTTTTAGGCCTTTATTGTTCAATCAAAAATGCCCAATTTTTGACAAAAGAGATAACCACCCCCCCTTACGACATGCTTCAGAAACTAAAAAAATGGTCCGTTTTCAAATGTTGCGTCTTTGAACTTTAAATTCACATTTGTACGTGGATAATCACTTTTAGAGATAAAATGAGATGTTTAAAGTGATTTGCATGCTTCCAGGGGCCCTGAACGCAAGATTTGTGGAATGGGTAAACGTGAATGAAAATGGCCAATTTACTCACTCTGAGGCCTTAAAAAGTGTTTCTCCACCACGGGAAGTGAATTAAATTACATTTTTAGGCCTTTATTGTTCAATCAAAAATGCCCAATTTTTGATAAAAGAGATAACCACCCCCCCTTACGACATGCTTCAGAAACGAAAAAAATGGTCCGTTTTCAAATGTTGCGTCTTTGAACTAAAATTCACATTTGTACGTGGATAATCACTTTTAGAGATAAAATGAGATGTTAAAGTGATTTTCATGCTTCCAGGGGATATGAACGCTAAATTTGTGGAATGGGTAAACGTGAATGAAAAGGGCCAATTTACTCACTCTGAGGCCTTAAAAAGTGTTTCTCCACCACGGGAAGTGAAATAAATAACATTTGAAGGCCTTTATTGTTCAATCAAAAATGCCCAATTTTTGACGAAAGAGATAACCACCCCCCCTTACGACATACTTCAGAAACTAAAAATATGGTCCGTTTTCAAATGTTGCGTCTTTGAACTAAAATTCACATTTGTACGTGGATAATCACTTTTAGAGATAAAATGAGATGTTTAAAGTGATTTTCATGCTTCCAGGGGCCCTGAACGCAAGATTTGTGGAATGGGTAAACGTGAATTAAAATGGCCAATTTACTCACTCTGAGGCCTTAAAAAGTGTTTCTCCACCACGGGAAGTGAAATAAATACCATTTGGAGGCCTTTATTGTTCAATCAAAAATGCCTGATTTTTGACGAAAGAGATAACCACCCCCCCTTACGACATGCTCCAGAAACTAAAAAAATGGTCTGTTTTCAAATGTTGCGTCTTTGAACTAAAATTCACATTTGTACGTGGATAATCACTTTTAGAGATAAAATGAGATGTTTAAAGTGATTTTCATGCTTCCAGGGGCCCTGAACGCAAGATTTGTGGAATGGGTAAACGTGAATGAAAATGGCCAATTTACTCACTCTGAGGCCTTAAAAAGTGTTTATCCACCTCGGGAAGTGAAATAAATAACATTTGGAGGCCTTTATTGTTCAATCAAAAATGCCCAATTTTTGACGAAAGAGATAACCACCCCCCCTTACGACATGCTCCAGAAACTAAAAAAATGGTCTGTTTTCAAATGTTGCGTCTTTGAACTAAAATTCACATTTGTACGTGGATAATCACTTTTAGAGATAAAATGAGATGTTTAAAGTGATTTTCATGCTTCCAGGGGCCCTGAACGCAAGATTTGTGGAATGGGTAAACGTGAATTAAAATGGCCAATTTACTCACTCTGAGACCTTAAAAAGTGTTTCTCCACCACGGGAAGTGAAATAAATACCATTTGGAGGCCTTTATTGTTCAATCAAAAATGCCCAATTTTTGACGAAAGAGATAACCACCCCCCCTTACGACATGCTTCAGAAACTAAAAAATGGTCCGTTTTCAAATGTTGCGTCTTTGAACTAAAATTCACATTTATACGTGGATAATCACTTTTAGAGATAAAATGAGATGTGTAAAGTGATTTGCATGCTTCCAGGGGCCCTGAACGCAAGATTTGTGGAATCGGTAAACGTGAATGAAAAGGGCCAATTTACTCACTCTGAGGCCTTAAAAAGTGTTTCTCCACCACGGGAAGTGAAATAAATAACATTTGGAGGCCTTTATTGTTCAATCAAAAATGCCTGATTTTTGACGAAAGAGATAACCACCCCCCCTTACGACATGCTCCAGAAACTAAAAAAATGGTCTGTTTTCAAATGTTGCGTCTTTGAACTAAAATTCACATTTGTACGTGGATAATCACTTTTAGAGATAAAATGAGATGTTTAAAGTGATTTTCATGCTTCCAGGGGCCCTGAACGCAAGATTTGTGGAATGGGTAAACGTGAATGAAAATGGCCAATTTACTCACTCTGAGGCCTTAAAAAGTGTTTCTCCACCACGGGAAGTGAATTAAATAACATTTTTAGGCCTTTATTGTTCAATCAAAAATGCCCAATTTTTGACGAAAGAGATAACCACCCCCCCTTACGACATGCTTCAGAAAGTAAAAAAATGGTCCGTTTTCAAATGTTACGTCTTTGAACTAAAATTCACATTTGTACGTGGATAATCACTTTTAGAGATACAATGAGATGTTTAAAGTGATTTGCATGCTTCCAGGGGCCCTGAACGCAAGATTTGTGGAATGGGTAAACGTGAATGAAAATGGCCAATTTACTCACTCTGAGGCCTTAAAAAGTGTTTCTCCACCACAGGAAGTGAATTAAATTACATTTTTAGGCCTTTATTGTTCAATCAAAAATGCCCAATTTTTGACAAAAGAGATAACCACCCCCCCTTACGACATGCTTCAGAAACTAAAAAAATGGTCCGTTTTCAAATGTTGCGTCTTTGAACTAAAATTCACATTTGTATGTGGATAATCACTTTTAGAGATAAAATGAGATGTTTAAAGTGATTTTCATGCTTCCAGGGGATATGAACGCAAAATTTGTGGAATGGGTAAACGTGAATGAAAAGGGCCAATTTACTCACTCTGAGGCCTTAAAAAGTGTTTCTCCACCACTGGAAGTGAAATAAATAACATTTGGAGGCCTTTATTGTTCAATCAAAAATGCCTGATTTTTGACGAAAGAGATAACCACCCCCCCTTACGACATGCTCCAGAAACTAAAAAAATGTGCCGTTTTCAAATGTTGCGTCTTTGAACTAAAATTCACATTTGTACGTGGATAATCACTTTTAGAGATAACATGAGATGTTTAAAGTGATTTTCATGCTTCCAGGGGCCCTGAACGCCAAATTTGTGGAATGGGTAAACGTGAATGAAAATGGCCAATTTACTCACTCTGAGGCCTTAAAAAGTGTTTCTCCACCACTGGAAGTGAATTAAATAACATTTTTAGGCCTTTATTGTTCAATCAAAAATGCCCAATTTTTGACAAAAGAGATAACCACCCCCCCTTACGACATGCTTCAGAAACTAAAAAAATGGTCTGTTTTCAAATGTTGCGTCTTTGAACTAAAATTCACATTTGTACGTGGAAAATCACTTTTAGAGATAAAATGAGATGTTTAAAGTGATTTTCATGCTTCCAGGGGATATGAACGCAAAATTTGTGGAATGGGTAAACGTGAATGAAAAGGGCCAATTTACTCACTCTGAGGCCTTAAAAAGTGTTTCTCCACCACGGGAAGAGAAATAAATAACATTTTTAGGCCTTTATTGTTCAATCAAAAATGCCTGATTTTTGACGAAAGAGATAACCACCCCCCCTTACGACATGCTCCAGAAACTAAAAAAATGTGCCGTTTTCAAATGTTGCGTCTTTGAACTAAAATTCACATTTGTACGTGGATAATCACTTTTAGAGATAACATGAGATGTTTAAAGTGATTTTCATGCTTCCAGGGGCCCTGAACGCAAGATTTGTGGAATGGGTAAACGTGAATTAAAATGGCCAATTTACTCACTCTGAGGCCTTAAAAAGTGTTTCTCCACCACGGGAAGTGAAATAAATAACATTTGGAGGCCTTTATTGTTGAATCAAAAATGCCATATTTTTGACGAAAGAGATAACCACCCCTCCCTTACGACATGCTTCAGAAACTAAAAAAATGGTCCGTTTTCAAATGTTGCGTCTTTGAACTAAAATTCACATTTGTACGTGGATAATCACTTTTAGAGATAAAATGAGATGTTTAAAGTGATTTGCATGCTTCCAGGGGCCCTGAACGCAAGATTTGTGGAATGGGTAAACGTGAATGAAAATCGCCAATTTACTCACTCTGAGGCCTTAAAAAGTGTTTCTCCACCACGGGAAGTGAATTAAATTACATTTTTAGGCCTTTATTGTTCAATCAAAAATGCCCAATTTTTGACAAAAGAGATAACCACCCCCCCTTACGACATGCTTCAGAAACTAAAAAAATGGTCCGTTTTCAAATGTTGCGTCTTTGAACTAAAATTCACATTTGTACGTGGATAATCACTTTTAGAGATAAAATGAGATGTTTAAAGTGATTTGCATGCTTCCAGGGGCCCTGAACGCAAGATTTGTGGAATGGGTAAACGTGAATGAAAATGGCCAATTTACTCACTCTGAGGCCTTAAAAAGTGTTTCTCCACCACGGGAAGTGAATTAATTTACATTTTTAGGCCTTTATTGTTCAATCAAAAATGCCCAATTTTTGACAAAAGAGATAACCACCCCCCCTTACGACATGCTTCAGAAACGAAAAAAATGGTCCGTTTTCAAATGTTGCGTCTTTGAACTAAAATTCACATTTGTACGTGGATAATCACTTTTAGAGATAAAATGAGATGTTAAAGTGATTTTCATGCTTCCAGGGGATATGAACGCTAAATTTGTGGAATGGGTAAACGTGAATGAAAAGGGCCAATTTACTCACTCTGAGGCCTTAAAAAGTGTTTCTCCACCACGGGAAGTGAAATAAATAACGTTTGAAGGCCTTTATTGTTCAATCAAAAATGCCCAATTTTTGACGAAAGAGATAACCACCCCCCCTTACGACATACTTCAGAAACTAAAAATATGGTCCGTTTTCAAATGTTGCGTCTTTGAACTAAAATTCACATTTGTACGTGGATAATCACTTTTAGAGATAAAATGAGATGTTTAAAGTGATTTTCATGCTTCCAGGGGCCCTGAACGCAAGATTTGTGGAATGGGTAAACGTGAATTAAAATGGCCAATTTACTCACTCTGAGGCCTTAAAAAGTGTTTCTCCACCACGGGAAGTGAAATAAATACCATTTGGAGGCCTTTATTGTTCAATCAAAAATGCCTGATTTTTGACGAAAGAGATAACCACCCCCCCTTACGACATGCTCAGAAACTAAAAAAATGGTCTGTTTTCAAATGTTACGTCTTTGAACTAAAATTCACATTTGTACGTGGATAATCACTTTTAGAGATACAATGAGATGTTTAAAGTGATTTGCATGCTTCCAGGGGCCCTGAACGCAAGATTTGTGGAATGGGTAAACGTGAATTAAAATGGCCAATTTACTCACTCTGAGGCCTTAAAAAGTGTTTCTCCACCACAGGAAGTGAATTAAATTACATTTTTAGGCCTTTATTGTTCAATCAAAAATGCCCAATTTTTGACGAAAGAGATAACCACCCCCCCTTACGACATGCTTCAGAAACTAAAAAATGGTCCGTTTTCAAATGTTGCGTCTTTGAACTAAAATTCACATATTTACGTGGATAATCACTTTTAGAGATAAAATGAGATGTGTAAAGTGATTTGCATGCTTCCAGGGGCCCTGAACGCAAGATTTGTGGAATCGGTAAACGTGAATGAAAAGGGCCAATTTACTCACTCTGAGGCCTTAAAAAGTGTTTCTCCACCACGGGAAGTGAAATAAATAACATTTGGAGGCCTTTATTGTTCAATCAAAAATGCCTGATTTTTGACGAAAGAGATAACCACCCCCCCTTACGACATGCTCCAGAAACTAAAAAAATGGTCTGTTTTCAAATGTTGCGTCTTTGAACTAAAATTCACATTTGTACGTGGATAATCACTTTTAGAGATAAAATGAGATGTTTAAAGTGATTTTCATGCTTCCAGGGGCCCTGAACGCAAGATTTGTGGAATGGGTAAACGTGAATGAAAATGGCCAATTTACTCACTCTGAGGCCTTAAAAAGTGTTTCTCCACCACGGGAAGTGAATTAAATAACATTTTTAGGCCTTTATTGTTCAATCAAAAATGCCCAATTTTTGACGAAAGAGATAACCACCCCCCCCTTACGACATGCTTCAGAAAGTAAAAAAATGGTCCGTTTTCAAATGTTACGTCTTTGAACTAAAATTCACATTTGTACGTGGATAATCACTTTTAGAGATACAATGAGATGTTTAAAGTGATTTGCATGCTTCCAGGGGCCCTGAACGCAAGATTTGTGGAATGGGTAAACGTGAATGAAAATGGCCAATTTACTCACTCTGAGGCCTTAAAAAGTGTTTCTCCACCACAGGAAGTGAATTAAATTACATTTTTAGGCCTTTATTGTTCAATCAAAAATGCCCAATTTTTGACAAAAGAGATAACCACCCCCCCTTACGACATGCTTCAGAAACTAAAAAAATGGTCCGTTTTCAAATGTTGCGTCTTTGAACTAAAATTCACATTTGTATGTGGATAATCACTTTTAGAGATAAAATGAGATGTTTAAAGTGATTTTCATGCTTCCAGGGGATATGAACGCAAAATTTGTGGAATGGGTAAACGTGAATGAAAAGGGCCAATTTACTCACTCTGAGGCCTTAAAAAGTGTTTCTCCACCACTGGAAGTGAAATAAATAACATTTGGAGGCCTTTATTGTTCAATCAAAAATGCCTGATTTTTGACGAAAGAGATAACCACCCCCCCTTACGACATGCTCCAGAAACTAAAAAAATGTGCCGTTTTCAAATGTTGCGTCTTTGAACTAAAATTCACATTTGTACGTGGATAATCACTTTTAGAGATAACATGAGATGTTTAAAGTGATTTTCATGCTTCCAGGGGCCCTGAACGCAAAATTTGTGGAATGGGTAAACGTGAATGAAAATGGCCAATTTACTCACTCTGAGGCCTTAAAAAGTGTTTCTCCACCACTGGAAGTGAATTAAATAACATTTTTAGGCCTTTATTGTTCAATCAAAAATGCCCAATTTTTGACAAAAGAGATAACCACCCCCCCTTACGACATGCTTCAGAAACTAAAAAAATGGTCTGTTTTCAAATGTTGCGTCTTTGAACTAAAATTCACATTTGTACGTGGAAAATCACTTTTAGAGATAAAATGAGATGTTTAAAGTGATTTTCATGCTTCCAGGGGATATGAACGCAAAATTTGTGGAATGGGTAAACGTGAATGAAAAGGGCCAATTTACTCACTCTGAGGCCTTAAAAAGTGTTTCTCCACCACGGGAAGAGAAATAAATAACATTTTTAGGCCTTTATTGTTCAATCAAAAATGCCTGATTTTTGACGAAAGAGATAACCACCCCCCCTTACGACATGCTCCAGAAACTAAAAAAATGGTCCGTTTTCAAATGTTGCGTCTTTGAACTAAAATTCACATTTGTACGTGGATAATCACTTTTAGAGATAAAATGATATGTTTAAAGTGATTTTCATGCTTCCAGGGGATATGAACGCAAAATTTGTGGAATGGGTAAACGTGAATGAAAAGGGCCAATTTACTCACTCTGAGGCCTTAAAAAGTGTTTCTCCACCACAGGAAGTGAAATAAATAACATTTTTAGGCCTTCATTGTTCAATCAAAAATGCCCAATTTTTGACGAAAGAGATAACCACCCCCCCTTACGACATGCTTCAGAAACTAAAAAAATGGTCCGTTTTCAAATGTTGCGTCTTTGAACTAAAATTCACATTTGTACGTGGATAATCACTTTTAGAGATAAAATGAGATGTTTAAAGTGATTTTCATGCTTCCAGGGGCCCTGAACGCAAGATTTGTGGAATGGGTAAACGTGAGTGAAAATGGCCAATTTACTCACTCTGAGGCCTTAAAAAGTGTTTCTCCACCACTGGAAGTGAATTACATAACATTTTTAGGCCTTTATTGTTCAATCAAAAATGCCCAATTTTTGACAAAAGAGATAACCACCCCCCCTTACGCCATGCTTCAGAAACTAAAAATATGGTCCGTTTTCAAATGTTGCGTCTTTGAACTAAAATTCACATTTGTTCGTGGATAATCACTTTTAGAGATAAAATGAGATGTTTAAAGTGATTTTCATGCTTCCAGGGGCCCTGAACGCAAAATTTGTGGAATGGGTAAACGTGAATGAAAATGGCCAATTTACTCACTCTGAGGCCTTAAAAAGTGTTTCTCCACCACGGGAAGTGAAATAAATAACATTTGGAGGCCTTTATTGTTCAATCAAAAATGCCCAATTTTTGACGAAAGAGATAACCACCCCCCCTTACGACATGCTTCAGAAACTAAAAAAATGGTCCGTTTTCAAATGTTGCGTCTTTGAACTTTAAATTCACATTTGTACGTGGATAATCACTTTTAGAGATAACATGAGATGTTTAAAGTGATTTGCATGCTTCCAGGGGCCCTGAACGCAAGATTTGTGGAATGGGTAAACGTGAATGAAAATGGCCAATTTACTCACTCTGAGGCCTTAAAAAGTGTTTCTCCACCACGGGAAGTGAAATAAATTACATTTTTAGGCCTTTATTGTTCAATCAAAAATGCCCAATTTTTGACAAAAGAGATAACCACCCCCCCTTACGACATGCTTCAGAAACTAAAAAAATGGTCCGTTTTCAAATGTTGCGTCTTTGAACTTTAAATTCACATTTGTACGTGGATAATCACTTTTAGAGATAAAATGAGATGTTTAAAGTGATTTGCATGCTTCCAGGGGCCCTGAACGCAAGATTTGTGGAATGGGTAAACGTGAATGAAAATGGCCAATTTACTCACTCTGAGGCCTTAAAAAGTGTTTCTCCACCACGGGAAGTGAATTAAATTACATTTTTAGGCCTTTATTGTTCAATCAAAAATGCCCAATTTTTGATAAAAGAGATAACCACCCCCCCTTACGACATGCTTCAGAAACGAAAAAAATGGTCCGTTTTCAAATGTTGCGTCTTTGAACTAAAATTCACATTTGTACGTGGATAATCACTTTTAGAGATAAAATGAGATGTTAAAGTGATTTTCATGCTTCCAGGGGATATGAACGCTAAATTTGTGGAATGGGTAAACGTGAATGAAAAGGGCCAATTTACTCACTCTGAGGCCTTAAAAAGTGTTTCTCCACCACGGGAAGTGAAATAAATAACATTTGAAGGCCTTTATTGTTCAATCAAAAATGCCCAATTTTTGACGAAAGAGATAACCACCCCCCCTTACGACATACTTCAGAAACTAAAAATATGGTCCGTTTTCAAATGTTGCGTCTTTGAACTAAAATTCACATTTGTACGTGGATAATCACTTTTAGAGATAAAATGAGATGTTTAAAGTGATTTGCATTCTTCCAGGGGCCCTGAACGCAAGATTTGTGGAATGGGTAAACGTGAATGAAAATGGCCAATTTACTCACTCTGAGGCCTTAAAAAGTGTTTCTCCACCACGGGAAGTGAATTAAATTACATTTTTAGGCCTTTATTGTTCAATCAAAAATGCCCAATTTTTGATAAAAGAGATAACCACCCCCCCTTACGACATGCTTCAGAAACGAAAAAAATGGTCCGTTTTCAAATGTTGCGTCTTTGAACTAAAATTCACATTTGTATGTGGATAATCACTTTTAGAGATAAAATGAGATGTTTAAAGTGATTTTCATGCTTCCAGGGGATATGAACGCAAAATTTGTGGAATGGGTAAACGTGAATGAAAAGGGCCAATTTACTCACTCTGAGGCCTTAAAAAGTGTTTCTCCACCACTGGAAGTGAAATAAATAACATTTGGAGGCCTTTATTGTTCAATCAAAAATGCCTGATTTTTGACGAAAGAGATAACCACCCCCCCTTACGACATGCTCCAGAAACTAAAAAAATGTGCCGTTTTCAAATGTTGCGTCTTTGAACTAAAATTCACATTTGTACGTGGATAATCACTTTTAGAGATAACATGAGATGTTTAAAGTGATTTTCATGCTTCCAGGGGCCCTGAACGCAAAATTTGTGGAATGGGTAAACGTGAATGAAAATGGCCAATTTACTCACTCTGAGGCCTTAAAAAGTGTTTCTCCACCACTGGAAGTGAATTAAATAACATTTTTAGGCCTTTATTGTTCAATCAAAAATGCCCAATTTTTGACAAAAGAGATAACCACCCCCCCTTACGACATGCTTCAGAAACTAAAAAAATGGTCTGTTTTCAAATGTTGCGTCTTTGAACTAAAATTCACATTTGTACGTGGAAAATCACTTTTAGAGATAAAATGAGATGTTTAAAGTGATTTTCATGCTTCCAGGGGATATGAACGCAAAATTTGTGGAATGGGTAAACGTGAATGAAAAGGGCCAATTTACTCACTCTGAGGCCTTAAAAAGTGTTTCTCCACCACGGGAAGAGAAATAAATAACATTTTTAGGCCTTTATTGTTCAATCAAAAATGCCTGATTTTTGACGAAAGAGATAACCACCCCCCCTTACGACATGCTCCAGAAACTAAAAAAATGGTCCGTTTTCAAATGTTGCGTCTTTGAACTAAAATTCACATTTGTACGTGGATAATCACTTTTAGAGATAAAATGATATGTTTAAAGTGATTTTCATGCTTCCAGGGGATATGAACGCAAAATTTGTGGAATGGGTAAACGTGAATGAAAAGGGCCAATTTACTCACTCTGAGGCCTTAAAAAGTGTTTCTCCACCACAGGAAGTGAAATAAATAACATTTTTAGGCCTTCATTGTTCAATCAAAAATGCCCAATTTTTGACGAAAGAGATAACCACCCCCCCTTACGACATGCTTCAGAAACTAAAAAAATGGTCCGTTTTCAAATGTTGCGTCTTTGAACTAAAATTCACATTTGTACGTGGATAATCACTTTTAGAGATAAAATGAGATGTTTAAAGTGATTTGCATTCTTCCAGGGGCCCTGAACGCAAGATTTGTGGAATGGGTAAACGTGAATGAAAATGGCCAATTTACTCACTCTGAGGCCTTAAAAAGTGTTTCTCCACCACGGGAAGTGAATTAAATTACATTTTTAGGCCTTTATTGTTCAATCAAAAATGCCCAATTTTTGATAAAAGAGATAACCACCCCCCCTTACGACATGCTTCAGAAACGAAAAAAATGGTCCGTTTTCAAATGTTGCGTCTTTGAACTAAAATTCACATTTGTATGTGGATAATCACTTTTAGAGATAAAATGAGATGTTTAAAGTGATTTTCATGCTTCCAGGGGATATGAACGCAAAATTTGTGGAATGGGTAAACGTGAATTAAAAGGGCCAATTTACTCACTCTGAGGCCTTAAAAAGTGTTTCTCCACCACTGGAAGTGAAATAAATAACATTTGGAGGCCTTTATTGTTCAATCAAAAATGCCTGATTTTTGACGAAAGAGATAACCACCCCCCCTTACGACATGCTCCAGAAACTAAAAAAATGTGCCGTTTTCAAATGTTGCGTCTTTGAACTAAAATTCACATTTGTACGTGGATAATCACTTTTAGAGATAACATGAGATGTTTAAAGTGATTTTCATGCTTCCAGGGGCCCTGAACGCAAAATTTGTGGAATGGGTAAACGTGAATGAAAATGGCCAATTTACTCACTCTGAGGCCTTAAAAAGTGTTTCTCCACCACTGGAAGTGAATTAAATAACATTTTTAGGCCTTTATTGTTCAATCAAAAATGCCCAATTTTTGACAAAAGAGATAACCACCCCCCCTTACGACATGCTTCAGAAACTAAAAAAATGGTCTGTTTTCAAATGTTGCGTCTTTGAACTAAAATTCACATTTGTACGTGGAAAATCACTTTTAGAGATAAAATGAGATGTTTAAAGTGATTTTCATGCTTCCAGGGGATATGAACGCAAAATTTGTGGAATGGGTAAACGTGAATGAAAAGGGCCAATTTACTCACTCTGAGGCCTTAAAAAGTGTTTCTCCACCACGGGAAGAGAAATAAATAACATTTTTAGGCCTTTATTGTTCAATCAAAAATGCCTGATTTTTGACGAAAGAGATAACCACCCCCCCTTACGACATGCTCCAGAAACTAAAAAAATGGTCCGTTTTCAAATGTTGCGTCTTTGAACTAAAATTCACATTTGTACGTGGATAATCACTTTTAGAGATAAAATGATATGTTTAAAGTGATTTTCATGCTTCCAGGGGATATGAACGCAAAATTTGTGGAATGGGTAAACGTGAATGAAAAGGGCCAATTTACTCACTCTGAGGCCTTAAAAAGTGTTTCTCCACCACAGGAAGTGAAATAAATAACATTTTTAGGCCTTCATTGTTCAATCAAAAATGCCCAATTTTTGACGAAAGAGATAACCACCCCCCCTTACGACATGCTTCAGAAACTAAAAAAATGGTCCGTTTTCAAATGTTGCGTCTTTGAACTAAAATTCACATTTGTACGTGGATAATCACTTTTAGAGATAAAATGAGATGTTTAAAGTGATTTTCATGCTTCCAGGGGCCCTGAACGCAAGATTTGTGGAATGGGTAAACGTGAGTGAAAATGGCCAATTTACTCACTCTGAGGCCTTAAAAAGTGTTTCTCCACCACTGGAAGTGAATTAAATAACATTTTTAGGCCTTTATTGTTCAATCAAAAATGCCCAATTTTTGACAAAAGAGATAACCACCCCCCCTTACGCCATGCTTCAGAAACTAAAAATATGGTCCGTTTTCAAATGTTGCGTCTTTGAACTAAAATTCACATTTGTTCGTGGATAATCACTTTTAGAGATAAAATGAGATGTTTAAAGTGATTTTCATGCTTCCAGGGGCCCTGAACGCAAAATTTGTGGAATGGGTAAACGTGAATGAAAATGGCCAATTTACTCACTCTGAGGCCTTAAAAAGTGTTTCTCCACCACGGGAAGTGAAATAAATAACATTTGGAGGCCTTTATTGTTCAATCAAAAATGCCCAATTTTTGACGAAAGAGATAACCACCCCCCCTTACGACATGCTTCAGAAACTAAAAAAATGGTCCGTTTTCAAATGTTGCGTCTTTGAACTTTAAATTCACATTTGTACGTGGATAATCACTTTTAGAGATAACATGAGATGTTTAAAGTGATTTGCATGCTTCCAGGGGCCCTGAACGCAAGATTTGTGGAATGGGTAAACGTGAATGAAAATGGCCAATTTACTCACTCTGAGGCCTTAAAAAGTGTTTCTCCACCACGGGAAGTGAAATAAATTACATTTTTAGGCCTTTATTGTTCAATCAAAAATGCCCAATTTTTGACAAAAGAGATAACCACCCCCCCTTACGACATGCTTCAGAAACTAAAAAAATGGTCCGTTTTCAAATGTTGCGTCTTTGAACTTTAAATTCACATTTGTACGTGGATAATCACTTTTAGAGATAAAATGAGATGTTTAAAGTGATTTGCATGCTTCCAGGGGCCCTGAACGCAAGATTTGTGGAATGGGTAAACGTGAATGAAAATGGCCAATTTACTCACTCTGAGGCCTTAAAAAGTGTTTCTCCACCACGGGAAGTGAATTAAATTACATTTTTAGGCCTTTATTGTTCAATCAAAAATGCCCAATTTTTGATAAAAGAGATAACCACCCCCCCTTACGACATGCTTCAGAAACGAAAAAAATGGTCCGTTTTCAAATGTTGCGTCTTTGAACTAAAATTCACATTTGTACGTGGATAATCACTTTTAGAGATAAAATGAGATGTTAAAGTGATTTTCATGCTTCCAGGGGATATGAACGCTAAATTTGTGGAATGGGTAAACGTGAATGAAAAGGGCCAATTTACTCACTCTGAGGCCTTAAAAAGTGTTTCTCCACCACGGGAAGTGAAATAAATAACATTTGAAGGCCTTTATTGTTCAATCAAAAATGCCCAATTTTTGACGAAAGAGATAACCACCCCCCCTTACGACATACTTCAGAAACTAAAAATATGGTCCGTTTTCAAATGTTGCGTCTTTGAACTAAAATTCACATTTGTACGTGGATAATCACTTTTAGAGATAAAATGAGATGTTTAAAGTGATTTGCATTCTTCCAGGGGCCCTGAACGCAAGATTTGTGGAATGGGTAAACGTGAATGAAAATGGCCAATTTACTCACTCTGAGGCCTTAAAAAGTGTTTCTCCACCACGGGAAGTGAATTAAATTACATTTTTAGGCCTTTATTGTTCAATCAAAAATGCCCAATTTTTGATAAAAGAGATAACCACCCCCCCTTACGACATGCTTCAGAAACGAAAAAAATGGTCCGTTTTCAAATGTTGCGTCTTTGAACTAAAATTCACATTTGTATGTGGATAATCACTTTTAGAGATAAAATGAGATGTTTAAAGTGATTTTCATGCTTCCAGGGGATATGAACGCAAAATTTGTGGAATGGGTAAACGTGAATGAAAAGGGCCAATTTACTCACTCTGAGGCCTTAAAAAGTGTTTCTCCACCACTGGAAGTGAAATAAATAACATTTGGAGGCCTTTATTGTTCAATCAAAAATGCCTGATTTTTGACGAAAGAGATAACCACCCCCCCTTACGACATGCTCCAGAAACTAAAAAAATGTGCCGTTTTCAAATGTTGCGTCTTTGAACTAAAATTCACATTTGTACGTGGATAATCACTTTTAGAGATAACATGAGATGTTTAAAGTGATTTTCATGCTTCCAGGGGCCCTGAACGCAAAATTTGTGGAATGGGTAAACGTGAATGAAAATGGCCAATTTACTCACTCTGAGGCCTTAAAAAGTGTTTCTCCACCACTGGAAGTGAATTAAATAACATTTTTAGGCCTTTATTGTTCAATCAAAAATGCCCAATTTTTGACAAAAGAGATAACCACCCCCCCTTACGACATGCTTCAGAAACTAAAAAAATGGTCTGTTTTCAAATGTTGCGTCTTTGAACTAAAATTCACATTTGTACGTGGAAAATCACTTTTAGAGATAAAATGAGATGTTTAAAGTGATTTTCATGCTTCCAGGGGATATGAACGCAAAATTTGTTGAATGGGTAAACGTGAATGAAAAGGGCCAATTTACTCACTCTGAGGCCTTAAAAAGTGTTTCTCCACCACGGGAAGAGAAATAAATAACATTTTTAGGCCTTTATTGTTCAATCAAAAATGCCTGATTTTTGACGAAAGAGATAACCACCCCCCCTTACGACATGCTCCAGAAACTAAAAAAATGGTCCGTTTTCAAATGTTGCGTCTTTGAACTAAAATTCACATTTGTACGTGGATAATCACTTTTAGAGATAAAATGATATGTTTAAAGTGATTTTCATGCTTCCAGGGGATATGAACGCAAAATTTGTGGAATGGGTAAACGTGAATGAAAAGGGCCAATTTACTCACTCTGAGGCCTTAAAAAGTGTTTCTCCACCACAGGAAGTGAAATAAATAACATTTTTAGGCCTTCATTGTTCAATCAAAAATGCCCAATTTTTGACGAAAGAGATAACCACCCCCCCTTACGACATGCTTCAGAAACTAAAAAAATGGTCCGTTTTCAAATGTTGCGTCTTTGAACTAAAATTCACATTTGTACGTGGATAATCACTTTTAGAGATAAAATGAGATGTTTAAAGTGATTTGCATTCTTCCAGGGGCCCTGAACGCAAGATTTGTGGAATGGGTAAACGTGAATGAAAAGGGCCAATTTACTCACTCTGAGGGCTTAAAAAGTGTTTCTCCACCACGGGAAGTGAAATAAATACCATTTGGAGGCCTTTATTGTTCAATCAAAAATGCCTGATTTTTGACGAAAGAGATAACCACCCCCCCTTACGACATGCTCCAGAAACTAAAAAAATGTGCCGTTTTCAAATGTTGCGTCTTTGAACTAAAATTCACATTTGTACGTGGATAATCACTTTTAGAGATAAAATGAGATGTTTAAAGTGATTTGCATGCTTCCAGGGGCCCTGAACGCAAGATTTGTGGAATGGGTAAACGTGAATGAAAATGGCCAATTTACTCACTCTGAGGCCTTAAAAAGTGTTTCTCCACCACAGGAAGTGAATTAAATTACATTTTTAGGCCTTTATTGTTCAATCAAAAATGCCCAATTTTTGACAAAAGAGATAACCACTCCCCCTTACGCCATGCTTCAGAAACTAAAAAAATGGTCCGTTTTCAAATGTTGCGTCTTTGAACTAAAATTCACATTTGTTCGTGGATAATCACTTTTAGAGATAAAATTAGATGTTTAAAGTGATTTTCATGCTTCCAGGGGCCCTGAACGCAAAATTTGTGGAATGGGTAAACGTGAATGAAAATGGCCAATTTACTCACTCTGAGGCCTTAAAAAGTGTTTCTCCACCACGGGAAGTGAAATAAATAACGTTTGGAGGCCTTTATTGTTCAATCAAAAATGCCCAATTTTTGACGAAAGAGATAACCACCCCCCCTTACGACATGCTTCAGAAACTAAAAAAATGGTCCGTTTTCAAATGTTGCGTCTTCGAACTAAAATTCACATTTGTACGTGGATAATCACTTTTAGAGATAAAATGAGATGTTTAAAGTGATTTGCATGCTTCCAGGGGCCCTGAACGCAAGATTTGTGGAATGGGTAAACGTGAATGAAAATGGCCAATTTACTCACTCTGAGGCCTTAAAAAGTGTTTATCCACCTCGGGAAGTGAAATAAATAACATTTGGAGGCCTTTATTGTTCAATCAAAAATGCCCAATTTTTGACGAAAGAGATAACCACCCCCCCTTACGACATGCTTCAGAAACTAAAAAAATGGTCCGTTTTCAAATGTTGCGTCTTTGAACTAAAATTCACATTTGTACGTGGATAATCACTTTTAGAGATAAAATGAGATGTTTAAAGTGATTTGCATTTTTCCAGGGGCCCTGAACGCAAGATTTGTGGAATGGGTAAACGTGAATGAAAATGGCCAATTTACTCACTCTAAGGCCTTAAAAAGTGTTTCTCCACCACGGGAAGTGAATTAAATTACATTTTTAGGCCTTTATTGTTCAATCAAAAATGCCCAATTTTTGACAAAAGAGATAACCACCCCCCTTACGACATGCTTCACAAACTAAAAAAATGGTCCGTTTTCAAATGTTGCGTCTTTGAACTAAAATTCACATTTGTACGTGGATAATCACTTTTAGAGATAAAATGAGATGTTTAAAGTGATTTTCATGCTTCCAGGGGCCCTGAACGCAAGATTTGTGGAATGGGTAAACGTGAATGAAAATGGCCAATTTACTCACTCTGAGGCCTTAAAAAGTGTTTATCCACCTCAGGAAGTGAAATAAATAACATTTGGAGGCCTTTATTGTTCAATCAAAAATGCCAAATTTTTGACGAAAGAGATAACCACCCCCCCTTATGACATGCTTCAGAAACTAAAAAAATGGTCAGTTTTCAAATGTTGCGTCTTTGAACTAAAATTCACATTTGTACGTGGATAATCACTTTTAGAGATAAAATGAGATGTTTAAAGTGATTTTCATGCTTCCAGGGGATATGAACGCAAAATTTGTGGAATGGGTAAACGTGAATGAAAATGGACAATTTACTCACTCTGAGGCCTTAAAATGTGTTTCTCCACCACGGGAAGTGAATTAAATTACATTTTTAGGCCTTTATTGTTCAATCAAAAATGCCCAATTTTTGACAAAAGAGATAACCACCCCCCCTTACGACATGCTTCAGAAACTAAAAAAATGGTCCGTTTTCAAATGTTGCGTCTTTGAACTAAAATTCACATTTGTACGTGGATAATCACTTTTAGAGATAAAATGAGATGTTTAAAGTGATTTGCATGCTTCCAGGGGCCCTGAACGCAAGATTTGTGGAATGGGTAAACGTGAATGAAAATGGCCAATTTACTCACTCTGAGGCCTTAAAAAGTGTTTCTCCACCACGGGAAGTGAATTAAATTACATTTTTAGGCCTTTTTTGTTCAATCAAAAATGCCCAATTTTTGATAAAAGAGATAACCACCCCCCCTTACGACATGCTTCAGAAACGAAAAAAATGGTCCGTTTTCAAATGTTGCGTCTTTGAACTAAATTTCACATTTGTACGTGGATAATCACTTTTAGAGATAAAATGAGATGTTAAAGTGATTTTCATGCTTCCAGGGGATATGAACGCTAAATTTGTGGAATGGGTAAACGTGAATGAAAAGGGCCAATTTACTCACTCTGAGGCCTTAAAAAGTGTTTCTCCACCACGGGAAGTGAAATAAATAACATTTGAAGGCCTTTATTGTTCAATCAAAAATGCCCAATTTTTGACGAAAGAGATAACCACCCCCCCACATACTTCAGAAACTAAAAATATGGTCCGTTTTCAAATGTTGCGTCTTTGAACTAAAATTCACATTTGTACGTGGATAATCACTTTTAGAGATAAAATGAGATGTTTAAAGTGATTTTCATGCTTCCAGGGGCCCTGAACGCAAGATTTGTGGAATGGGTAAACGTGAATGAAAATGGCCAATTTACTCACTCTGAGGCCTTAAAAAGTGTTTATCCACCTCGGGAAGTGAAATAAATAACATTTGGAGGCCTTTATTGTTCAATCAAAAATGCCAAATTTTTGACGAAAGAGATAACCACCCCCCCTTACGACATTCTTCAGAAACTAAAAAAAATGGTCCGTTTTCAAATGTTGCGTCTTTGAACTAAGATTCACATTTGTACGTGGATAATCACTTTTAGAGATAAAATGAGATGTTTAAAGTGATTTTCATGCTTCCAGGGGCCCTGAACGCAAAATTTGTGGAATGGGTAAACGTGAATGAAAATGGCCAATTTACTCACTCTGAGGCCTTAAAAAGTGTTTCTCCACCACTGGAAGTGAATTAAATAACATTTTTAGGCCTTTATTGTTCAATCAAAAATGCCCAATTTTTGACAAAAGAGATAACCACCCCCCTTACGCCATGCTTCAGAAACTAAAAATATGGTCCGTTTTCAAATGTTGCATCTTTGAACTAAAATTCACATTTGTTCGTGGATAATCACTTTTAGAGATAAAATGAGATGTTTAAAGTGATTTTCATGCTTCCAGGGGCCCTGAATGCAAGATTTGTGGAATGGGTAAACGTGAATGAAAATGGCCAATTTACTCACTCTGAGGCCTTAAAAAGTGTTTCTCCACCACTGGAAGTGAATTAAATAACATTTTTAGGCCTTTATTGTTCAATCAAAAATGCCCAATTTTTGACAAAAGAGATAACCACCCCCCCTTACGCCATGCTTCAGAAACTAAAAAAATGGTCCGTTTTCAAATGTTGCGTCTTTGAACTAAAATTCACATTTGTTCGTGGATAATCACTTTTAGAGATAAAATGAGATGTTTAAAGTGATTTTCATGCTTCCAGGGGCCCTGAACGCAAGATTTGTGGAATGGGTAAACGTGAATGAAAATGGCCAATTTACTCACTCTGAGGCCTTAAAAAGTGTTTCTCCACCACGGGAAGTGAATTAAATTACATTTTTAGGCCTTTATTGTTCAATCAAAAATGCCCAATTTTTGACAAAAGAGATAACCACCCCCCCTTACGACATGCTTCAGAAACGAAAAAAATGGTCCGTTTTCAAATGTTGCGTCTTTGAACTAAAATTCACATTTGTACGTGGATAATCACTTTTAGAGATAAAATGAGATGTTAAAGTGATTTTCATGCTTCCAGGGGATATGAACGCTAAATTTGTGGAATGGGTAAACGTGAATGAAAAGGGCCAATTTACTCACTCTGAGGCCTTAAAAAGTGTTTCTCCACCACGGGAAGTGAAATACATAACATTTGGAGGCCTTTATTGTTCAATCAAAAATGCCTGATTTTTGACGAAAGAGATAACCACCCCCCCTTACGACATGCTCAAGAAACTAAAAAAATGTGCCGTTTTCAAATGTTGCGTCTTTGAACTAAAATTCACATTTGTTCGTGGATAATCACTTTTAGAGATAAAATGAGATGTTTAAAGTGATTTTCATGCTTCCAGGGGCCCTGAACGCAAAATTTGTGGAATGGGTAAACGTGAATGAAAATGGCCAATTTACTCACTCTGAGGCCTTAAAAAGTGTTTCTCCACCACGGGAAGTGAATTAAATAACATTTTTAGGCCTTTATTGTTCAATCAAAAATGCCCAATTTTTGACGAAAGAGATAACCACCCCCCCTTACGACATGCTTCAGAAAGTAAAAAAATGGTCCGTTTTCAAATGTTACGTCTTTGAACTAAAATTCACATTTGTACGTGGATAATCACTTTTAGAGATAAAATGAGATGTTTAAAGTGATTTGCATGCTTCCAGGGGCCCTGAACGCAAGATTTGTGGAATGGGTAAACGTGAATGAAAATGGCCAATTTACTCACTCTGAGGCCTTAACCCCTTCAGTGCCCATGACGAGCTGGACTCGTCATGGGCTGCGGTGGCGCTGTGCCCAGGACGAGTCCAGCTCGTCATGAACTCCGCCCGCTAATACAAAGCGCGGCACTGGGCGGGGAAAGGGGCGGGCATGCAAGGGGTTAAAAAGTGTTTCTCCACCACAGGAAGTGAATTAAATTACATTTTTAGGCCTTTATTGTTCAATCAAAAATGCCCAATTTTTGACAAAAGAGATAACGACCCCCCCTTACGACATGCTTCAGAAACTAAAAAAATGGTCCGTTTTCAAATGTTGCGTCTTTGAACTAAAATTCACATTTGTACGTGGATAATCACTTTTAGAGATAAAATGAGATGTTTAAAGTGATTTTCATGCTTCCAGGGGATATGAACGCAAAATTTGTGGAATGGGTAAACGTGAATGAAAAGGGCCAATTTACTCACTCTGAGGCCTTAAAAAGTGTGTCTCCACCACTGGAAGTGAAATAAATAACATTTGGAGGCCTTTATTGTTCAATCAAAAATGCCTGATTTTTGACGAAAGAGATAACCACCCCCCCTTACGACATGCTCCAGAAACTAAAAAAATGTGCCGTTTTCAAATGTTGCGTCTTTGAACTAAAATTCACATTTGTACGTGGATAATCACTTTTAGAGATAAAATGAGATGTTTAAAGTGATTTTCATGCTTCCAGGGGCCCTGAACGCAAAATTTGTGGAATGGGTAAACGTGAATGAAAATGGCCAATTTACTCACTCTGAGGCCTTAAAAAGTGTTTATCCACATCGGGAAGTGAAATAAATAACATTTGGAGGCCTTTATTGTTCAATCAAAAATGCCCAATTTTTGACAAAAGAGATAACCACCCCCCCTTACGACATGCTTCAGAAACTAAAAAAATGGTCCGTTTTCAAATGTTGCGTCTTTGAACTAAAATTCACATTTGTACGTGGATAATCACTTTTAGAGATAAAATGATATGTTTAAAGTGATTTTCATGCTTCCAGGGGATATGAACGCAAAATTTGTGGAATGGGTAAACGTGAATGAAAAGGGCCAATTTACTCACTCTGAGGCCTTAAAAAGTGTTTCTCCACCACAGGAAGTGAAATAAATAACATTTTTAGGCCTTCATTGTTCAATCAAAAATGCCCAATTTTTGACAAAAGAGATAACCACCCCCCCTTACGCCATGCTTCAGAAACAAAAAAAATGGTCCGTTTTCAAATGTTGCGTCTTTGAACTAAAATTCACATTTGTTCGTGGATAATCACTTTTAGAGATAAAATGAGATGTTTAAAGTGATTTTCATGCTTCCAGGGGCCCTGAACGCAAAATTTGTGGAATGGGTAAACGTGAATGAAAATGGCCAATTTACTCACTCTGAGGCCTTAAAAAGTGTTTCTCCACCACGGGAAGTGAAATAAATAACATTTGGAGGCCTTTATTGTTCAATCAAAAATGCCCAATTTTTGACGAAAGAGATAACCACCCCCCCTTACGACATGCTTCAGAAACTAAAAAAATGGTCCGTTTTCAAATGTTGCGTCTTTGAACTTTAAATTCACATTTGTACGTGGATAATCACTTTTAGAGATAACATGAGATGTTTAAAGTGATTTGCATGCTTCCAGGGGCCCTGAACGCAAGATTTGTGGAATGGGTAAACGTGAATGAAAATGGCCAATTTACTCACTCTGAGGCCTTAAAAAGTGTTTCTCCACCACGGGAAGTGAAATAAATTACATTTTTAGGCCTTTATTGTTCAATCAAAAATGCCCAATTTTTGACAAAAGAGATAACCACCCCCCCTTACGACATGCTTCAGAAACTAAAAAAATGGTCCGTTTTCAAATGTTGCGTCTTTGAACTTTAAATTCACATTTGTACGTGGATAATCACTTTTAGAGATAAAATGAGATGTTTAAAGTGATTTGCATGCTTCCAGGGGCCCTGAACGCAAGATTTGTGGAATGGGTAAACGTGAATGAAAATGGCCAATTTACTCACTCTGAGGCCTTAAAAAGTGTTTCTCCACCACGGGAAGTGAATTAAATTACATTTTTAGGCCTTTATTGTTCAATCAAAAATGCCCAATTTTTGATAAAAGAGATAACCACCCCCCCTTACGACATGCTTCAGAAACGAAAAAAATGGTCCGTTTTCAAATGTTGCGTCTTTGAACTAAAATTCACATTTGTACGTGGATAATCACTTTTAGAGATAAAATGAGATGTTAAAGTGATTTTCATGCTTCCAGGGGATATGAACGCTAAATTTGTGGAATGGGTAAACGTGAATGAAAAGGGCCAATTTACTCACTCTGAGGCCTTAAAAAGTGTTTCTCCACCACGGGAAGTGAAATAAATAACATTTGAAGGCCTTTATTGTTCAATCAAAAATGCCCAATTTTTGACGAAAGAGATAACCACCCCCCCTTACGACATACTTCAGAAACTAAAAATATGGTCCGTTTTCAAATGTTGCGTCTTTGAACTAAAATTCACATTTGTACGTGGATAATCACTTTTAGAGATAAAATGAGATGTTTAAAGTGATTTTCATGCTTCCAGGGGCCCTGAACGCAAGATTTGTGGAATGGGTAAACGTGAATTAAAATGGCCAATTTACTCACTCTGAGGCCTTAAAAAGTGTTTCTCCACCACGGGAAGTGAAATAAATACCATTTGGAGGCCTTTATTGTTCAATCAAAAATGCCTGATTTTTGACGAAAGAGATAACCACCCCCCCTTACGACATGCTCCAGAAACTAAAAAAATGGTCTGTTTTCAAATGTTGCGTCTTTGAACTAAAATTCACATTTGTACGTGGATAATCACTTTTAGAGATAAAATGAGATGTTTAAAGTGATTTTCATGCTTCCAGGGGCCCTGAACGCAAGATTTGTGGAATGGGTAAACGTGAATGAAAATGGCCAATTTACTCACTCTGAGGCCTTAAAAAGTGTTTATCCACCTCGGGAAGTGAAATAAATAACATTTGGAGGCCTTTATTGTTCAATCAAAAATGCCCAATTTTTGACGAAAGAGATAACCACCCCCCCTTACGACATGCTCCAGAAACTAAAAAAATGGTCTGTTTTCAAATGTTGCGTCTTTGAACTAAAATTCACATTTGTACGTGGATAATCACTTTTAGAGATAAAATGAGATGTTTAAAGTGATTTTCATGCTTCCAGGGGCCCTGAACGCAAGATTTGTGGAATGGGTAAACGTGAATTAAAATGGCCAATTTACTCACTCTGAGACCTTAAAAAGTGTTTCTCCACCACGGGAAGTGAAATAAATACCATTTGGAGGCCTTTATTGTTCAATCAAAAATGCCCAATTTTTGACGAAAGAGATAACCACCCCCCCTTACGACATGCTTCAGAAACTAAAAAATGGTCCGTTTTCAAATGTTGCGTCTTTGAACTAAAATTCACATTTATACGTGGATAATCACTTTTAGAGATAAAATGAGATGTGTAAAGTGATTTGCATGCTTCCAGGGGCCCTGAACGCAAGATTTGTGGAATCGGTAAACGTGAATGAAAAGGGCCAATTTACTCACTCTGAGGCCTTAAAAAGTGTTTCTCCACCACGGGAAGTGAAATAAATAACATTTGGAGGCCTTTATTGTTCAATCAAAAATGCCTGATTTTTGACGAAAGAGATAACCACCCCCCCTTACGACATGCTCCAGAAACTAAAAAAATGGTCTGTTTTCAAATGTTGCGTCTTTGAACTAAAATTCACATTTGTACGTGGATAATCACTTTTAGAGATAAAATGAGATGTTTAAAGTGATTTTCATGCTTCCAGGGGCCCTGAACGCAAGATTTGTGGAATGGGTAAACGTGAATGAAAATGGCCAATTTACTCACTCTGAGGCCTTAAAAAGTGTTTCTCCACCACGGGAAGTGAATTAAATAACATTTTTAGGCCTTTATTGTTCAATCAAAAATGCCCAATTTTTGACGAAAGAGATAACCACCCCCCCTTACGACATGCTTCAGAAAGTAAAAAAATGGTCCGTTTTCAAATGTTACGTCTTTGAACTAAAATTCACATTTGTACGTGGATAATCACTTTTAGAGATACAATGAGATGTTTAAAGTGATTTGCATGCTTCCAGGGGCCCTGAACGCAAGATTTGTGGAATGGGTAAACGTGAATGAAAATGGCCAATTTACTCACTCTGAGGCCTTAAAAAGTGTTTCTCCACCACAGGAAGTGAATTAAATTACATTTTTAGGCCTTTATTGTTCAATCAAAAATGCCCAATTTTTGACAAAAGAGATAACCACCCCCCCTTACGACATGCTTCAGAAACTAAAAAAATGGTCCGTTTTCAAATGTTGCGTCTTTGAACTAAAATTCACATTTGTATGTGGATAATCACTTTTAGAGATAAAATGAGATGTTTAAAGTGATTTTCATGCTTCCAGGGGATATGAACGCAAAATTTGTGGAATGGGTAAACGTGAATGAAAAGGGCCAATTTACTCACTCTGAGGCCTTAAAAAGTGTTTCTCCACCACTGGAAGTGAAATAAATAACATTTGGAGGCCTTTATTGTTCAATCAAAAATGCCTGATTTTTGACGAAAGAGATAACCACCCCCCCTTACGACATGCTCCAGAAACTAAAAAAATGTGCCGTTTTCAAATGTTGCGTCTTTGAACTAAAATTCACATTTGTACGTGGATAATCACTTTTAGAGATAACATGAGATGTTTAAAGTGATTTTCATGCTTCCAGGGGCCCTGAACGCCAAATTTGTGGAATGGGTAAACGTGAATGAAAATGGCCAATTTACTCACTCTGAGGCCTTAAAAAGTGTTTCTCCACCACTGGAAGTGAATTAAATAACATTTTTAGGCCTTTATTGTTCAATCAAAAATGCCCAATTTTTGACAAAAGAGATAACCACCCCCCCTTACGACATGCTTCAGAAACTAAAAAAATGGTCTGTTTTCAAATGTTGCGTCTTTGAACTAAAATTCACATTTGTACGTGGAAAATCACTTTTAGAGATAAAATGAGATGTTTAAAGTGATTTTCATGCTTCCAGGGGATATGAACGCAAAATTTGTGGAATGGGTAAACGTGAATGAAAAGGGCCAATTTACTCACTCTGAGGCCTTAAAAAGTGTTTCTCCACCACGGGAAGAGAAATAAATAACATTTTTAGGCCTTTATTGTTCAATCAAAAATGCCTGATTTTTGACGAAAGAGATAACCACCCCCCCTTACGACATGCTCCAGAAACTAAAAAAATGTGCCGTTTTCAAATGTTGCGTCTTTGAACTAAAATTCACATTTGTACGTGGATAATCACTTTTAGAGATAACATGAGATGTTTAAAGTGATTTTCATGCTTCCAGGGGCCCTGAACGCAAGATTTGTGGAATGGGTAAACGTGAATTAAAATGGCCAATTTACTCACTCTGAGGCCTTAAAAAGTGTTTCTCCACCACGGGAAGTGAAATAAATAACATTTGGAGGCCTTTATTGTTGAATCAAAAATGCCATATTTTTGACGAAAGAGATAACCACCCCTCCCTTACGACATGCTTCAGAAACTAAAAAAATGGTCCGTTTTCAAATGTTGCGTCTTTGAACTAAAATTCACATTTGTACGTGGATAATCACTTTTAGAGATAAAATGAGATGTTTAAAGTGATTTGCATGCTTCCAGGGGCCCTGAACGCAAGATTTGTGGAATGGGTAAACGTGAATGAAAATCGCCAATTTACTCACTCTGAGGCCTTAAAAAGTGTTTCTCCACCACGGGAAGTGAATTAAATTACATTTTTAGGCCTTTATTGTTCAATCAAAAATGCCCAATTTTTGACAAAAGAGATAACCACCCCCCCTTACGACATGCTTCAGAAACTAAAAAAATGGTCCGTTTTCAAATGTTGCGTCTTTGAACTAAAATTCACATTTGTACGTGGATAATCACTTTTAGAGATAAAATGAGATGTTTAAAGTGATTTGCATGCTTCCAGGGGCCCTGAACGCAAGATTTGTGGAATGGGTAAACGTGAATGAAAATGGCCAATTTACTCACTCTGAGGCCTTAAAAAGTGTTTCTCCACCACGGGAAGTGAATTAATTTACATTTTTAGGCCTTTATTGTTCAATCAAAAATGCCCAATTTTTGACAAAAGAGATAACCACCCCCCCTTACGACATGCTTCAGAAACGAAAAAAATGGTCCGTTTTCAAATGTTGCGTCTTTGAACTAAAATTCACATTTGTACGTGGATAATCACTTTTAGAGATAAAATGAGATGTTAAAGTGATTTTCATGCTTCCAGGGGATATGAACGCTAAATTTGTGGAATGGGTAAACGTGAATGAAAAGGGCCAATTTACTCACTCTGAGGCCTTAAAAAGTGTTTCTCCACCACGGGAAGTGAAATAAATAACGTTTGAAGGCCTTTATTGTTCAATCAAAAATGCCCAATTTTTGACGAAAGAGATAACCACCCCCCCTTACGACATACTTCAGAAACTAAAAATATGGTCCGTTTTCAAATGTTGCGTCTTTGAACTAAAATTCACATTTGTACGTGGATAATCACTTTTAGAGATAAAATGAGATGTTTAAAGTGATTTTCATGCTTCCAGGGGCCCTGAACGCAAGATTTGTGGAATGGGTAAACGTGAATTAAAATGGCCAATTTACTCACTCTGAGGCCTTAAAAAGTGTTTCTCCACCACGGGAAGTGAAATAAATACCATTTGGAGGCCTTTATTGTTCAATCAAAAATGCCTGATTTTTGACGAAAGAGATAACCACCCCCCCTTACGACATGCTCAGAAACTAAAAAAATGGTCTGTTTTCAAATGTTACGTCTTTGAACTAAAATTCACATTTGTACGTGGATAATCACTTTTAGAGATACAATGAGATGTTTAAAGTGATTTGCATGCTTCCAGGGGCCCTGAACGCAAGATTTGTGGAATGGGTAAACGTGAATTAAAATGGCCAATTTACTCACTCTGAGGCCTTAAAAAGTGTTTCTCCACCACAGGAAGTGAATTAAATTACATTTTTAGGCCTTTATTGTTCAATCAAAAATGCCCAATTTTTGACGAAAGAGATAACCACCCCCCCTTACGACATGCTTCAGAAACTAAAAAATGGTCCGTTTTCAAATGTTGCGTCTTTGAACTAAAATTCACATATTTACGTGGATAATCACTTTTAGAGATAAAATGAGATGTGTAAAGTGATTTGCATGCTTCCAGGGGCCCTGAACGCAAGATTTGTGGAATCGGTAAACGTGAATGAAAAGGGCCAATTTACTCACTCTGAGGCCTTAAAAAGTGTTTCTCCACCACGGGAAGTGAAATAAATAACATTTGGAGGCCTTTATTGTTCAATCAAAAATGCCTGATTTTTGACGAAAGAGATAACCACCCCCCCTTACGACATGCTCCAGAAACTAAAAAAATGGTCTGTTTTCAAATGTTGCGTCTTTGAACTAAAATTCACATTTGTACGTGGATAATCACTTTTAGAGATAAAATGAGATGTTTAAAGTGATTTTCATGCTTCCAGGGGCCCTGAACGCAAGATTTGTGGAATGGGTAAACGTGAATGAAAATGGCCAATTTACTCACTCTGAGGCCTTAAAAAGTGTTTCTCCACCACGGGAAGTGAATTAAATAACATTTTTAGGCCTTTATTGTTCAATCAAAAATGCCCAATTTTTGACGAAAGAGATAACCACCCCCCCCTTACGACATGCTTCAGAAAGTAAAAAAATGGTCCGTTTTCAAATGTTACGTCTTTGAACTAAAATTCACATTTGTACGTGGATAATCACTTTTAGAGATACAATGAGATGTTTAAAGTGATTTGCATGCTTCCAGGGGCCCTGAACGCAAGATTTGTGGAATGGGTAAACGTGAATGAAAATGGCCAATTTACTCACTCTGAGGCCTTAAAAAGTGTTTCTCCACCACAGGAAGTGAATTAAATTACATTTTTAGGCCTTTATTGTTCAATCAAAAATGCCCAATTTTTGACAAAAGAGATAACCACCCCCCCTTACGACATGCTTCAGAAACTAAAAAAATGGTCCGTTTTCAAATGTTGCGTCTTTGAACTAAAATTCACATTTGTATGTGGATAATCACTTTTAGAGATAAAATGAGATGTTTAAAGTGATTTTCATGCTTCCAGGGGATATGAACGCAAAATTTGTGGAATGGGTAAACGTGAATGAAAAGGGCCAATTTACTCACTCTGAGGCCTTAAAAAGTGTTTCTCCACCACTGGAAGTGAAATAAATAACATTTGGAGGCCTTTATTGTTCAATCAAAAATGCCTGATTTTTGACGAAAGAGATAACCACCCCCCCTTACGACATGCTCCAGAAACTAAAAAAATGTGCCGTTTTCAAATGTTGCGTCTTTGAACTAAAATTCACATTTGTACGTGGATAATCACTTTTAGAGATAACATGAGATGTTTAAAGTGATTTTCATGCTTCCAGGGGCCCTGAACGCAAAATTTGTGGAATGGGTAAACGTGAATGAAAATGGCCAATTTACTCACTCTGAGGCCTTAAAAAGTGTTTCTCCACCACTGGAAGTGAATTAAATAACATTTTTAGGCCTTTATTGTTCAATCAAAAATGCCCAATTTTTGACAAAAGAGATAACCACCCCCCCTTACGACATGCTTCAGAAACTAAAAAAATGGTCTGTTTTCAAATGTTGCGTCTTTGAACTAAAATTCACATTTGTACGTGGAAAATCACTTTTAGAGATAAAATGAGATGTTTAAAGTGATTTTCATGCTTCCAGGGGATATGAACGCAAAATTTGTGGAATGGGTAAACGTGAATGAAAAGGGCCAATTTACTCACTCTGAGGCCTTAAAAAGTGTTTCTCCACCACGGGAAGAGAAATAAATAACATTTTTAGGCCTTTATTGTTCAATCAAAAATGCCTGATTTTTGACGAAAGAGATAACCACCCCCCCTTACGACATGCTCCAGAAACTAAAAAAATGGTCCGTTTTCAAATGTTGCGTCTTTGAACTAAAATTCACATTTGTACGTGGATAATCACTTTTAGAGATAAAATGATATGTTTAAAGTGATTTTCATGCTTCCAGGGGATATGAACGCAAAATTTGTGGAATGGGTAAACGTGAATGAAAAGGGCCAATTTACTCACTCTGAGGCCTTAAAAAGTGTTTCTCCACCACAGGAAGTGAAATAAATAACATTTTTAGGCCTTCATTGTTCAATCAAAAATGCCCAATTTTTGACGAAAGAGATAACCACCCCCCCTTACGACATGCTTCAGAAACTAAAAAAATGGTCCGTTTTCAAATGTTGCGTCTTTGAACTAAAATTCACATTTGTACGTGGATAATCACTTTTAGAGATAAAATGAGATGTTTAAAGTGATTTTCATGCTTCCAGGGGCCCTGAACGCAAGATTTGTGGAATGGGTAAACGTGAGTGAAAATGGCCAATTTACTCACTCTGAGGCCTTAAAAAGTGTTTCTCCACCACTGGAAGTGAATTACATAACATTTTTAGGCCTTTATTGTTCAATCAAAAATGCCCAATTTTTGACAAAAGAGATAACCACCCCCCCTTACGCCATGCTTCAGAAACTAAAAATATGGTCCGTTTTCAAATGTTGCGTCTTTGAACTAAAATTCACATTTGTTCGTGGATAATCACTTTTAGAGATAAAATGAGATGTTTAAAGTGATTTTCATGCTTCCAGGGGCCCTGAACGCAAAATTTGTGGAATGGGTAAACGTGAATGAAAATGGCCAATTTACTCACTCTGAGGCCTTAAAAAGTGTTTCTCCACCACGGGAAGTGAAATAAATAACATTTGGAGGCCTTTATTGTTCAATCAAAAATGCCCAATTTTTGACGAAAGAGATAACCACCCCCCCTTACGACATGCTTCAGAAACTAAAAAAATGGTCCGTTTTCAAATGTTGCGTCTTTGAACTTTAAATTCACATTTGTACGTGGATAATCACTTTTAGAGATAACATGAGATGTTTAAAGTGATTTGCATGCTTCCAGGGGCCCTGAACGCAAGATTTGTGGAATGGGTAAACGTGAATGAAAATGGCCAATTTACTCACTCTGAGGCCTTAAAAAGTGTTTCTCCACCACGGGAAGTGAAATAAATTACATTTTTAGGCCTTTATTGTTCAATCAAAAATGCCCAATTTTTGACAAAAGAGATAACCACCCCCCCTTACGACATGCTTCAGAAACTAAAAAAATGGTCCGTTTTCAAATGTTGCGTCTTTGAACTTTAAATTCACATTTGTACGTGGATAATCACTTTTAGAGATAAAATGAGATGTTTAAAGTGATTTGCATGCTTCCAGGGGCCCTGAACGCAAGATTTGTGGAATGGGTAAACGTGAATGAAAATGGCCAATTTACTCACTCTGAGGCCTTAAAAAGTGTTTCTCCACCACGGGAAGTGAATTAAATTACATTTTTAGGCCTTTATTGTTCAATCAAAAATGCCCAATTTTTGATAAAAGAGATAACCACCCCCCCTTACGACATGCTTCAGAAACGAAAAAAATGGTCCGTTTTCAAATGTTGCGTCTTTGAACTAAAATTCACATTTGTACGTGGATAATCACTTTTAGAGATAAAATGAGATGTTAAAGTGATTTTCATGCTTCCAGGGGATATGAACGCTAAATTTGTGGAATGGGTAAACGTGAATGAAAAGGGCCAATTTACTCACTCTGAGGCCTTAAAAAGTGTTTCTCCACCACGGGAAGTGAAATAAATAACATTTGAAGGCCTTTATTGTTCAATCAAAAATGCCCAATTTTTGACGAAAGAGATAACCACCCCCCCTTACGACATACTTCAGAAACTAAAAATATGGTCCGTTTTCAAATGTTGCGTCTTTGAACTAAAATTCACATTTGTACGTGGATAATCACTTTTAGAGATAAAATGAGATGTTTAAAGTGATTTGCATTCTTCCAGGGGCCCTGAACGCAAGATTTGTGGAATGGGTAAACGTGAATGAAAATGGCCAATTTACTCACTCTGAGGCCTTAAAAAGTGTTTCTCCACCACGGGAAGTGAATTAAATTACATTTTTAGGCCTTTATTGTTCAATCAAAAATGCCCAATTTTTGATAAAAGAGATAACCACCCCCCCTTACGACATGCTTCAGAAACGAAAAAAATGGTCCGTTTTCAAATGTTGCGTCTTTGAACTAAAATTCACATTTGTATGTGGATAATCACTTTTAGAGATAAAATGAGATGTTTAAAGTGATTTTCATGCTTCCAGGGGATATGAACGCAAAATTTGTGGAATGGGTAAACGTGAATGAAAAGGGCCAATTTACTCACTCTGAGGCCTTAAAAAGTGTTTCTCCACCACTGGAAGTGAAATAAATAACATTTGGAGGCCTTTATTGTTCAATCAAAAATGCCTGATTTTTGACGAAAGAGATAACCACCCCCCCTTACGACATGCTCCAGAAACTAAAAAAATGTGCCGTTTTCAAATGTTGCGTCTTTGAACTAAAATTCACATTTGTACGTGGATAATCACTTTTAGAGATAACATGAGATGTTTAAAGTGATTTTCATGCTTCCAGGGGCCCTGAACGCAAAATTTGTGGAATGGGTAAACGTGAATGAAAATGGCCAATTTACTCACTCTGAGGCCTTAAAAAGTGTTTCTCCACCACTGGAAGTGAATTAAATAACATTTTTAGGCCTTTATTGTTCAATCAAAAATGCCCAATTTTTGACAAAAGAGATAACCACCCCCCCTTACGACATGCTTCAGAAACTAAAAAAATGGTCTGTTTTCAAATGTTGCGTCTTTGAACTAAAATTCACATTTGTACGTGGAAAATCACTTTTAGAGATAAAATGAGATGTTTAAAGTGATTTTCATGCTTCCAGGGGATATGAACGCAAAATTTGTGGAATGGGTAAACGTGAATGAAAAGGGCCAATTTACTCACTCTGAGGCCTTAAAAAGTGTTTCTCCACCACGGGAAGAGAAATAAATAACATTTTTAGGCCTTTATTGTTCAATCAAAAATGCCTGATTTTTGACGAAAGAGATAACCACCCCCCCTTACGACATGCTCCAGAAACTAAAAAAATGGTCCGTTTTCAAATGTTGCGTCTTTGAACTAAAATTCACATTTGTACGTGGATAATCACTTTTAGAGATAAAATGATATGTTTAAAGTGATTTTCATGCTTCCAGGGGATATGAACGCAAAATTTGTGGAATGGGTAAACGTGAATGAAAAGGGCCAATTTACTCACTCTGAGGCCTTAAAAAGTGTTTCTCCACCACAGGAAGTGAAATAAATAACATTTTTAGGCCTTCATTGTTCAATCAAAAATGCCCAATTTTTGACGAAAGAGATAACCACCCCCCCTTACGACATGCTTCAGAAACTAAAAAAATGGTCCGTTTTCAAATGTTGCGTCTTTGAACTAAAATTCACATTTGTACGTGGATAATCACTTTTAGAGATAAAATGAGATGTTTAAAGTGATTTGCATTCTTCCAGGGGCCCTGAACGCAAGATTTGTGGAATGGGTAAACGTGAATGAAAATGGCCAATTTACTCACTCTGAGGCCTTAAAAAGTGTTTCTCCACCACGGGAAGTGAATTAAATTACATTTTTAGGCCTTTATTGTTCAATCAAAAATGCCCAATTTTTGATAAAAGAGATAACCACCCCCCCTTACGACATGCTTCAGAAACGAAAAAAATGGTCCGTTTTCAAATGTTGCGTCTTTGAACTAAAATTCACATTTGTATGTGGATAATCACTTTTAGAGATAAAATGAGATGTTTAAAGTGATTTTCATGCTTCCAGGGGATATGAACGCAAAATTTGTGGAATGGGTAAACGTGAATGAAAAGGGCCAATTTACTCACTCTGAGGCCTTAAAAAGTGTTTCTCCACCACTGGAAGTGAAATAAATAACATTTGGAGGCCTTTATTGTTCAATCAAAAATGCCTGATTTTTGACGAAAGAGATAACCACCCCCCCTTACGACATGCTCCAGAAACTAAAAAAATGTGCCGTTTTCAAATGTTGCGTCTTTGAACTAAAATTCACATTTGTACGTGGATAATCACTTTTAGAGATAACATGAGATGTTTAAAGTGATTTTCATGCTTCCAGGGGCCCTGAACGCAAAATTTGTGGAATGGGTAAACGTGAATGAAAATGGCCAATTTACTCACTCTGAGGCCTTAAAAAGTGTTTCTCCACCACTGGAAGTGAATTAAATAACATTTTTAGGCCTTTATTGTTCAATCAAAAATGCCCAATTTTTGACAAAAGAGATAACCACCCCCCCTTACGACATGCTTCAGAAACTAAAAAAATGGTCTGTTTTCAAATGTTGCGTCTTTGAACTAAAATTCACATTTGTACGTGGAAAATCACTTTTAGAGATAAAATGAGATGTTTAAAGTGATTTTCATGCTTCCAGGGGATATGAACGCAAAATTTGTGGAATGGGTAAACGTGAATGAAAAGGGCCAATTTACTCACTCTGAGGCCTTAAAAAGTGTTTCTCCACCACGGGAAGAGAAATAAATAACATTTTTAGGCCTTTATTGTTCAATCAAAAATGCCTGATTTTTGACGAAAGAGATAACCACCCCCCCTTACGACATGCTCCAGAAACTAAAAAAATGGTCCGTTTTCAAATGTTGCGTCTTTGAACTAAAATTCACATTTGTACGTGGATAATCACTTTTAGAGATAAAATGATATGTTTAAAGTGATTTTCATGCTTCCAGGGGATATGAACGCAAAATTTGTGGAATGGGTAAACGTGAATGAAAAGGGCCAATTTACTCACTCTGAGGCCTTAAAAAGTGTTTCTCCACCACAGGAAGTGAAATAAATAACATTTTTAGGCCTTCATTGTTCAATCAAAAATGCCCAATTTTTGACGAAAGAGATAACCACCCCCCCTTACGACATGCTTCAGAAACTAAAAAAATGGTCCGTTTTCAAATGTTGCGTCTTTGAACTAAAATTCACATTTGTACGTGGATAATCACTTTTAGAGATAAAATGAGATGTTTAAAGTGATTTTCATGCTTCCAGGGGCCCTGAACGCAAGATTTGTGGAATGGGTAAACGTGAGTGAAAATGGCCAATTTACTCACTCTGAGGCCTTAAAAAGTGTTTCTCCACCACTGGAAGTGAATTAAATAACATTTTTAGGCCTTTATTGTTCAATCAAAAATGCCCAATTTTTGACAAAAGAGATAACCACCCCCCCTTACGCCATGCTTCAGAAACTAAAAATATGGTCCGTTTTCAAATGTTGCGTCTTTGAACTAAAATTCACATTTGTTCGTGGATAATCACTTTTAGAGATAAAATGAGATGTTTAAAGTGATTTTCATGCTTCCAGGGGCCCTGAACGCAAAATTTGTGGAATGGGTAAACGTGAATGAAAATGGCCAATTTACTCACTCTGAGGCCTTAAAAAGTGTTTCTCCACCACGGGAAGTGAAATAAATAACATTTGGAGGCCTTTATTGTTCAATCAAAAATGCCCAATTTTTGACGAAAGAGATAACCACCCCCCCTTACGACATGCTTCAGAAACTAAAAAAATGGTCCGTTTTCAAATGTTGCGTCTTTGAACTTTAAATTCACATTTGTACGTGGATAATCACTTTTAGAGATAACATGAGATGTTTAAAGTGATTTGCATGCTTCCAGGGGCCCTGAACGCAAGATTTGTGGAATGGGTAAACGTGAATGAAAATGGCCAATTTACTCACTCTGAGGCCTTAAAAAGTGTTTCTCCACCACGGGAAGTGAAATAAATTACATTTTTAGGCCTTTATTGTTCAATCAAAAATGCCCAATTTTTGACAAAAGAGATAACCACCCCCCCTTACGACATGCTTCAGAAACTAAAAAAATGGTCCGTTTTCAAATGTTGCGTCTTTGAACTTTAAATTCACATTTGTACGTGGATAATCACTTTTAGAGATAAAATGAGATGTTTAAAGTGATTTGCATGCTTCCAGGGGCCCTGAACGCAAGATTTGTGGAATGGGTAAACGTGAATGAAAATGGCCAATTTACTCACTCTGAGGCCTTAAAAAGTGTTTCTCCACCACGGGAAGTGAATTAAATTACATTTTTAGGCCTTTATTGTTCAATCAAAAATGCCCAATTTTTGATAAAAGAGATAACCACCCCCCCTTACGACATGCTTCAGAAACGAAAAAAATGGTCCGTTTTCAAATGTTGCGTCTTTGAACTAAAATTCACATTTGTACGTGGATAATCACTTTTAGAGATAAAATGAGATGTTAAAGTGATTTTCATGCTTCCAGGGGATATGAACGCTAAATTTGTGGAATGGGTAAACGTGAATGAAAAGGGCCAATTTACTCACTCTGAGGCCTTAAAAAGTGTTTCTCCACCACGGGAAGTGAAATAAATAACATTTGAAGGCCTTTATTGTTCAATCAAAAATGCCCAATTTTTGACGAAAGAGATAACCACCCCCCCTTACGACATACTTCAGAAACTAAAAATATGGTCCGTTTTCAAATGTTGCGTCTTTGAACTAAAATTCACATTTGTACGTGGATAATCACTTTTAGAGATAAAATGAGATGTTTAAAGTGATTTGCATTCTTCCAGGGGCCCTGAACGCAAGATTTGTGGAATGGGTAAACGTGAATGAAAATGGCCAATTTACTCACTCTGAGGCCTTAAAAAGTGTTTCTCCACCACGGGAAGTGAATTAAATTACATTTTTAGGCCTTTATTGTTCAATCAAAAATGCCCAATTTTTGATAAAAGAGATAACCACCCCCCCTTACGACATGCTTCAGAAACGAAAAAAATGGTCCGTTTTCAAATGTTGCGTCTTTGAACTAAAATTCACATTTGTATGTGGATAATCACTTTTAGAGATAAAATGAGATGTTTAAAGTGATTTTCATGCTTCCAGGGGATATGAACGCAAAATTTGTGGAATGGGTAAACGTGAATGAAAAGGGCCAATTTACTCACTCTGAGGCCTTAAAAAGTGTTTCTCCACCACTGGAAGTGAAATAAATAACATTTGGAGGCCTTTATTGTTCAATCAAAAATGCCTGATTTTTGACGAAAGAGATAACCACCCCCCCTTACGACATGCTCCAGAAACTAAAAAAATGTGCCGTTTTCAAATGTTGCGTCTTTGAACTAAAATTCACATTTGTACGTGGATAATCACTTTTAGAGATAACATGAGATGTTTAAAGTGATTTTCATGCTTCCAGGGGCCCTGAACGCAAAATTTGTGGAATGGGTAAACGTGAATGAAAATGGCCAATTTACTCACTCTGAGGCCTTAAAAAGTGTTTCTCCACCACTGGAAGTGAATTAAATAACATTTTTAGGCCTTTATTGTTCAATCAAAAATGCCCAATTTTTGACAAAAGAGATAACCACCCCCCCTTACGACATGCTTCAGAAACTAAAAAAATGGTCTGTTTTCAAATGTTGCGTCTTTGAACTAAAATTCACATTTGTACGTGGAAAATCACTTTTAGAGATAAAATGAGATGTTTAAAGTGATTTTCATGCTTCCAGGGGATATGAACGCAAAATTTGTGGAATGGGTAAACGTGAATGAAAAGGGCCAATTTACTCACTCTGAGGCCTTAAAAAGTGTTTCTCCACCACGGGAAGAGAAATAAATAACATTTTTAGGCCTTTATTGTTCAATCAAAAATGCCTGATTTTTGACGAAAGAGATAACCACCCCCCCTTACGACATGCTCCAGAAACTAAAAAAATGGTCCGTTTTCAAATGTTGCGTCTTTGAACTAAAATTCACATTTGTACGTGGATAATCACTTTTAGAGATAAAATGATATGTTTAAAGTGATTTTCATGCTTCCAGGGGATATGAACGCAAAATTTGTGGAATGGGTAAACGTGAATGAAAAGGGCCAATTTACTCACTCTGAGGCCTTAAAAAGTGTTTCTCCACCACAGGAAGTGAAATAAATAACATTTTTAGGCCTTCATTGTTCAATCAAAAATGCCCAATTTTTGACGAAAGAGATAACCACCCCCCCTTACGACATGCTTCAGAAACTAAAAAAATGGTCCGTTTTCAAATGTTGCGTCTTTGAACTAAAATTCACATTTGTACGTGGATAATCACTTTTAGAGATAAAATGAGATGTTTAAAGTGATTTTCATGCTTCCAGGGGCCCTGAACGCAAGATTTGTGGAATGGGTAAACGTGAGTGAAAATGGCCAATTTACTCACTCTGAGGCCTTAAAAAGTGTTTCTCCACCACTGGAAGTGAATTAAATAACATTTTTAGGCCTTTATTGTTCAATCAAAAATGCCCAATTTTTGACAAAAGAGATAACCACCCCCCCTTACGCCATGCTTCAGAAACTAAAAATATGGTCCGTTTTCAAATGTTGCGTCTTTGAACTAAAATTCACATTTGTTCGTGGATAATCACTTTTAGAGATAAAATGAGATGTTTAAAGTGATTTTCATGCTTCCAGGGGCCCTGAACGCAAAATTTGTGGAATGGGTAAACGTGAATGAAAATGGCCAATTTACTCACTCTGAGGCCTTAAAAAGTGTTTCTCCACCACGGGAAGTGAAATAAATAACATTTGGAGGCCTTTATTGTTCAATCAAAAATGCCCAATTTTTGACGAAAGAGATAACCACCCCCCCTTACGACATGCTTCAGAAACTAAAAAAATGGTCCGTTTTCAAATGTTGCGTCTTTGAACTTTAAATTCACATTTGTACGTGGATAATCACTTTTAGAGATAACATGAGATGTTTAAAGTGATTTGCATGCTTCCAGGGGCCCTGAACGCAAGATTTGTGGAATGGGTAAACGTGAATGAAAATGGCCAATTTACTCACTCTGAGGCCTTAAAAAGTGTTTCTCCACCACGGGAAGTGAATTAAATTACATTTTTAGGCCTTTATTGTTCAATCAAAAATGCCCAATTTTTGATAAAAGAGATAACCACCCCCCCTTACGACATGCTTCAGAAACGAAAAAAATGGTCCGTTTTCAAATGTTGCGTCTTTGAACTAAAATTCACATTTGTACGTGGATAATCACTTTTAGAGATAAAATGAGATGTTAAAGTGATTTTCATGCTTCCAGGGGATATGAACGCTAAATTTGTGGAATGGGTAAACGTGAATGAAAAGGGCCAATTTACTCACTCTGAGGCCTTAAAAAGTGTTTCTCCACCACGGGAAGTGAAATAAATAACATTTGAAGGCCTTTATTGTTCAATCAAAAATGCCCAATTTTTGACGAAAGAGATAACCACCCCCCCTTACGACATACTTCAGAAACTAAAAATATGGTCCGTTTTCAAATGTTGCGTCTTTGAACTAAAATTCACATTTGTACGTGGATAATCACTTTTAGAGATAAAATGAGATGTTTAAAGTGATTTTCATGCTTCCAGGGGCCCTGAACGCAAGATTTGTGGAATGGGTAAACGTGAATTAAAATGGCCAATTTACTCACTCTGAGGCCTTAAAAAGTGTTTCTCCACCACGGGAAGTGAAATAAATACCATTTGGAGGCCTTTATTGTTCAATCAAAAATGCCTGATTTTTGACGAAAGAGATAACCACCCCCCCTTACGACATGCTCCAGAAACTAAAAAAATGGTCTGTTTTCAAATGTTGCGTCTTTGAACTAAAATTCACATTTGTACGTGGATAATCACTTTTAGAGATAAAATGAGATGTTTAAAGTGATTTTCATGCTTCCAGGGGCCCTGAACGCAAGATTTGTGGAATGGGTAAACGTGAATGAAAATGGCCAATTTACTCACTCTGAGGCCTTAAAAAGTGTTTATCCACCTCGGGAAGTGAAATAAATAACATTTGGAGGCCTTTATTGTTCAATCAAAAATGCCCAATTTTTGACGAAAGAGATAACCACCCCCCCTTACGACATGCTCCAGAAACTAAAAAAATGGTCTGTTTTCAAATGTTGCGTCTTTGAACTAAAATTCACATTTGTACATGGATAATCACTTTTAGAGATAAAATGAGATGTTTAAAGTGATTTTCATGCTTCCAGGGGCCCTGAACGCAAGATTTGTGGAATGGGTAAACGTGAATTAAAATGGCCAATTTACTCACTCTGAGACCTTAAAAAGTGTTTCTCCACCACGGGAAGTGAAATAAATACCATTTGGAGGCCTTTATTGTTCAATCAAAAATGCCCAATTTTTGACGAAAGAGATAACCACCCCCCCTTACGACATGCTTCAGAAACTAAAAAATGGTCCGTTTTCAAATGTTGCGTCTTTGAACTAAAATTCACATTTATACGTGGATAATCACTTTTAGAGATAAAATGAGATGTGTAAAGTGATTTGCATGCTTCCAGGGGCCCTGAACGCAAGATTTGTGGAATCGGTAAACGTGAATGAAAAGGGCCAATTTACTCACTCTGAGGCCTTAAAAAGTGTTTCTCCACCACGGGAAGTGAAATAAATAACATTTGGAGGCCTTTATTGTTCAATCAAAAATGCCTGATTTTTGACGAAAGAGATAACCACCCCCCCTTACGACATGCTCCAGAAACTAAAAAAATGGTCTGTTTTCAAATGTTGCGTCTTTGAACTAAAATTCACATTTGTACGTGGATAATCACTTTTAGAGATAAAATGAGATGTTTAAAGTGATTTTCATGCTTCCAGGGGCCCTGAACGCAAGATTTGTGGAATGGGTAAACGTGAATGAAAATGGCCAATTTACTCACTCTGAGGCCTTAAAAAGTGTTTCTCCACCACGGGAAGTGAATTAAATAACATTTTTAGGCCTTTATTGTTCAATCAAAAATGCCCAATTTTTGACGAAAGAGATAACCACCCCCCCCTTACGACATGCTTCAGAAAGTAAAAAAATGGTCTGTTTTCAAATGTTACGTCTTTGAACTAAAATTCACATTTGTACGTGGATAATCACTTTTAGAGATACAATGAGATGTTTAAAGTGATTTGCATGCTTCCAGGGGCCCTGAACGCAAGATTTGTGGAATGGGTAAACGTGAATGAAAATGGCCAATTTACTCACTCTGAGGCCTTAAAAAGTGTTTCTCCACCACAGGAAGTGAATTAAATTACATTTTTAGGCCTTTATTGTTCAATCAAAAATGCCCAATTTTTGACAAAAGAGATAACCACCCCCCCTTACGACATGATTCAGAAACTAAAAAAATGGTCCGTTTTCAAATGTTGCGTCTTTGAACTAAAATTCACATTTGTATGTGGATAATCACTTTTAGAGATAAAATGAGATGTTTAAAGTGATTTTCATGCTTCCAGGGGATATGAACGCAAAATTTGTGGAATGGGTAAACGTGAATGAAAAGGGCCAATTTACTCACTCTGAGGCCTTAAAAAGTGTTTCTCCACCACTGGAAGTGAAATAAATAACATTTGGAGGCCTTTATTGTTCAATCAAAAATGCCTGATTTTTGACGAAAGAGATAACCACCCCCCCTTACGACATGCTCCAGAAACTAAAAAAATGTGCCGTTTTCAAATGTTGCGTCTTTGAACTAAAATTCACATTTGTACGTGGATAATCACTTTTAGAGATAACATGAGATGTTTAAAGTGATTTTCATGCTTCCAGGGGCCCTGAACGCAAAATTTGTGGAATGGGTAAACGTGAATGAAAATGGCCAATTTACTCACTCTGAGGCCTTAAAAAGTGTTTCTCCACCACTGGAAGTGAATTAAATAACATTTTTAGGCCTTTATTGTTCAATCAAAAATGCCCAATTTTTGACAAAAGAGATAACCACCCCCCCTTACGACATGCTTCAGAAACTAAAAAAATGGTCTGTTTTCAAATGTTGCGTCTTTGAACTAAAATTCACATTTGTACGTGGAAAATCACTTTTAGAGATAAAATGAGATGTTTAAAGTGATTTTCATGCTTCCAGGGGATATGAACGCAAAATTTGTGGAATGGGTAAACGTGAATGAAAAGGGCCAATTTACTCACTCTGAGGCCTTAAAAAGTGTTTCTCCACCACGGGAAGAGAAATAAATAACATTTTTAGGCCTTTATTGTTCAATCAAAAATGCCTGATTTTTGACGAAAGAGATAACCACCCCCCCTTACGACATGCTCCAGAAACTAAAAAAATGTGCCGTTTTCAAATGTTGCGTCTTTGAACTAAAATTCACATTTGTACGTGGATAATCACTTTTAGAGATAACATGAGATGTTTAAAGTGATTTTCATGCTTCCAGGGGCCCTGAACGCAAGATTTGTGGAATGGGTAAACGTGAATTAAAATGGGCAATTTACTCACTCTGAGGCCTTAAAAAGTGTTTCTCCACCACGGGAAGTGAAATAAATAACATTTGGAGGCCTTTATTGTTGAATCAAAAATGCCATATTTTTGACGAAAGAGATAACCACCCCTCCCTTACGACATGCTTCAGAAACTAAAAAAATGGTCCGTTTTCAAATGTTGCGTCTTTGAACTAAAATTCACATTTGTACGTGGATAATCACTTTTAGAGATAAAATGAGATGTTTAAAGTGATTTGCATGCTTCCAGGGGCCCTGAACGCAAGATTTGTGGAATGGGTAAACGTGAATGAAAATCGCCAATTTACTCACTCTGAGGCCTTAAAAAGTGTTTCTCCACCACGGGAAGTGAATTAAATTACATTTTTAGGCCTTTATTGTTCAATCAAAAATGCCCAATTTTTGACAAAAGAGATAACCACCCCCCCTTACGACATGCTTCAGAAACTAAAAAAATGGTCCGTTTTCAAATGTTGCGTCTTTGAACTAAAATTCACATTTGTACGTGGATAATCACTTTTAGAGATAAAATGAGATGTTTAAAGTGATTTGCATGCTTCCAGGGGCCCTGAACGCAAGATTTGTGGAATGGGTAAACGTGAATGAAAATGGCCAATTTACTCACTCTGAGGCCTTAAAAAGTGTTTCTCCACCACGGGAAGTGAATTAATTTACATTTTTAGGCCTTTATTGTTCAATCAAAAATGCCCAATTTTTGACAAAAGAGATAACCACCCCCCCTTACGACATGCTTCAGAAACGAAAAAAATGGTCCGTTTTCAAATGTTGCGTCTTTGAACTAAAATTCACATTTGTACATGGATAATCACTTTTAGAGATAAAATGAGATGTTAAAGTGATTTTCATGCTTCCAGGGGATATGAACGCTAAATTTGTGGAATGGGTAAACGTGAATGAAAAGGGCCAATTTACTCACTCTGAGGCCTTAAAAAGTGTTTCTCCACCACGGGAAGTGAAATAAATAACGTTTGAAGGCCTTTATTGTTCAATCAAAAATGCCCAATTTTTGACGAAAGAGATAACCACCCCCCCTTACGACATACTTCAGAAACTAAAAATATGGTCCGTTTTCAAATGTTGCGTCTTTGAACTAAAATTCACATTTGTACGTGGATAATCACTTTTAGAGATAAAATGAGATGTTTAAAGTGATTTTCATGCTTCCAGGGGCCCTGAACGCAAGATTTGTGGAATGGGTAAACGTGAATTAAAATGGCCAATTTACTCACTCTGAGGCCTTAAAAAGTGTTTCTCCACCACGGGAAGTGAAATAAATACCATTTGGAGGCCTTTATTGTTCAATCAAAAATGCCTGATTTTTGACGAAAGAGATAACCACCCCCCCTTACGACATGCTCCAGAAACTAAAAAAATGGTCTGTTTCCAAATGTTACGTCTTTGAACTAAAATTCACATTTGTACGTGGATAATCACTTTTAGAGATACAATGAGATGTTTAAAGTGATTTGCATGCTTCCAGGGGCCCTGAACGCAAGATTTGTGGAATGGGTAAACGTGAATTAAAATGGCCAATTTACTCACTCTGAGGCCTTAAAAAGTGTTTCTCCACCACAGGAAGTGAATTAAATTACATTTTTAGGCCTTTATTGTTCAATCAAAAATGCCCAATTTTTGACAAAAGAGATAACCACCCCCCCTTACGACATGCTTCAGAAACTAAAAAAATGGTCCGTTTTCAAATGTTGCGTCTTTGAACTAAAATTCACATTTGTATGTGGATAATCACTTTTAGAGATAAAATGAGATGTTTAAAGTGATTTTCATGCTTCCAGGGGATATGAACGCAAAATTTGTGGAATGGGTAAACGTGAATGAAAAGGGCCAATTTACTCACTCTGAGGCCTTAAAAAGTGTTTCTCCACCACGGGAAGTGAAATAAATAACATTTGGAGGCCTTTATTGTTCAATCAAAAATGCCTGATTTTTGACGAGAGAGATAACCACCCCCCCTTACGACATGCTTCAGAAACTAAAAAAATGGTCCGTTTTCAAATGTTGCGTCTTCGAACTAAAATTCACATTTGTACGTGGATAATCACTTTTAGAGATAAAATGAGATGTTTAAAGTGATTTGCATGCTTCCAGGGGCCCTGAACGCAAGATTTGTGGAATGGGTAAACGTGAATGAAAATGGCCAATTTACTCACTCTGAGGCCTTAAAAAGTGTTTATCCACCTCAGGAAGTGAAATAAATAACATTTGGAGGCCTTTATTGTTCAATCAAAAATGCCAAATTTTTGACGAAAGAGATAACCACCCCCCTTATGACATGCTTCAGAAACTAAAAAAATGGTCAGTTTTCAAATGTTGCGTCTTTGAACTAAAATTCACATTTGTACGTGGATAATCACTTTTAGAGATAAAATGAGATGTTTAAAGTGATTTTCATGCTTCCAGGGGATATGAACGCAAAATTTGTGGAATGGGTAAACGTGAATGAAAATGGACAATTTACTCACTCTGAGGCCTTAAAATGTGTTTCTCCACCACGGGAAGTGAATTAAATTACATTTTTAGGCCTTTATTGTTCAATCAAAAATGCCCAATTTTTGACAAAAGAGATAACCACCCCCCCTTACGACATGCTTCAGAAACTAAAAAAATGGTCCGTTTTCAAATGTTGCGTCTTTGAACTAAAATTCACATTTGTACGTGGATAATCACTTTTAGAGATAAAATGAGATGTTTAAAGTGATTTGCATGCTTCCAGGGGCCCTGAACGCAAGATTTGTGGAATGGGTAAACGTGAATGAAAATGGCCAATTTACTCACTCTGAGGCCTTAAAAAGTGTTTCTCCACCACGGGAAGTGAATTAAATTACATTTTTAGGCCTTTTTTGTTCAATCAAAAATGCCCAATTTTTGACAAAAGAGATAACCACCCCCCCTTACGACATGCTTCAGAAACGAAAAAAATGGTCCGTTTTCAAATGTTGCGTCTTTGAACTAAAATTCACATTTGTACGTGGATAATCACTTTTAGAGATAAAATGAGATGTTAAAGTGATTTTCATGCTTCCAGGGGATATGAACGCTAAATTTGTGGAATGGGTAAACGTGAATGAAAAGGGCCAATTTACTCACTCTGAGGCCTTAAAAAGTGTTTCTCCACCACGGGAAGTGAAATAAATAACATTTGAAGGCCTTTATTGTTCAATCAAAAATGCCCAATTTTTGACGAAAGAGATAACCACCCCCCCACATACTTCAGAAACTAAAAATATGGTCCGTTTTCAAATGTTGCGTCTTTGAACTAAAATTCACATTTGTACGTGGATAATCACTTTTAGAGATAAAATGAGATGTTTAAAGTGATTTTCATGCTTCCAGGGGCCCTGAACGCAAGATTTGTGGAATGGGTAAACGTGAATGAAAATGGCCAATTTACTCACTCTGAGGCCTTAAAAAGTGTTTATCCACCTCGGGAAGTGAAATAAATAACATTTGGAGGCCTTTATTGTTCAATCAAAAATGCCTGATTTTTGACGAAAGAGATAACCACCCCCCCTTACGACATGCTCCAGAAACTAAAAAAATGTGCCGTTTTCAAATGTTGCGTCTTTGAACTAAAATTCACATTTGTTCGTGGATAATCACTTTTAGAGATAAAATGAGATGTTTAAAGTGATTTTCATGCTTCCAGGGGCCCTGAACGCAAGATTTGTGGAATGGGTAAACGTGAATGAAAATGGCCAATTTACTCACTCTGAGGCCTTAAAAAGTGTTTCTCCACCACGGGAAGTGAATTAAATTACATTTTTAGGCCTTTATTGTTCAATCAAAAATGCCCAATTTTTGACAAAAGAGATAACCACCCCCCCTTACGACATGCTTCAGAAACGAAAAAAATGGTCCGTTTTCAAATGTTGCGTCTTTGAACTAAAATTCACATTTGTACGTGGATAATCACTTTTAGAGATAAAATGAGATGTTAAAGTGATTTTCATGCTTCCAGGGGATATGAACGCTAAATTTGTGGAATGGGTAAACGTGAATGAAAAGGGCCAATTTACTCACTCTGAGGCCTTAAAAAGTGTTTCTCCACCACGGGAAGTGAAATACATAACATTTGGAGGCCTTTATTGTTCAATCAAAAATGCCTGATTTTTGACGAAAGAGATAACCACCCCCCCTTACGACATGCTCAAGAAACTAAAAAAATGTGCCGTTTTCAAATGTTGCGTCTTTGAACTAAAATTCACATTTGTTCGTGGATAATCACTTTTAGAGATAAAATGAGATGTTTAAAGTGATTTTCATGCTTCCAGGGGCCCTGAACGCAAAATTTGTGGAATGGGTAAACGTGAATGAAAATGGCCAATTTACTCACTCTGAGGCCTTAAAAAGTGTTTCTCCACCACGGGAAGTGAATTAAATACCATTTTTAGGCCTTTATTGTTCAATCAAAAATGCCCAATTTTTGACGAAAGAGATAACCACCCCCCCTTACGACATGCTTCAGAAAGTAAAAAAATGGTCCGTTTTCAAATGTTACGTCTTTGAACTAAAATTCACATTTGTACGTAGATAATCACTTTTAGAGATAAAATGAGATGTTTAAAGTGATTTGCATGCTTCCAGGGGCCCTGAACGCAAGATTTGTGGAATGGGTAAACGTGAATGAAAATGGCCAATTTACTCACTCTGAGGCCTTAACCCCTTCAGTGCCCATGACGAGCTGGACTCGTCATGGGCTGCGGTGGCGCTGTGCCCAGGACGAGTCCAGCTCGTCATGAACTCCGCCCGCTAATACAAAGCGCGGCACTGGGCGGGGAAAGGGGCGGGCATGCAAGGGGTTAAAAAGTGTTTCTCCACCACAGGAAGTGAATTAAATTACATTTTTAGGCCTTTATTGTTCAATCAAAAATGCCCAATTTTTGACAAAAGAGATAACCACCCCCCCTTACGACATGCTTCAGAAACTAAAAAAATGGTCCGTTTTCAAATGTTGCGTCTTTGAACTAAAATTCACATTTGTACGTGGATAATCACTTTTAGAGATAAAATGAGATGTTTAAAGTGATTTTCATGCTTCCAGGGGATATGAACGCAAAATTTGTGGAATGGGTAAACGTGAATGAAAAGGGCCAATTTACTCACTCTAAGGCCTTAAAAAGTGTGTCTCCACCACTGGAAGTGAAATAAATAACATTTGGAGGCCTTTATTGTTCAATCAAAAATGCCTGATTTTTGACGAAAGAGATAACCACCCCCCCGTACGACATGCTCCAGAAACTAAAAAAATGTGCCGTTTTCAAATGTTGCGTCTTTGAACTAAAATTCACATTTGTACGTGGATAATCACTTTTAGAGATAAAATGAGATGTTTAAAGTGATTTTCATGCTTCCAGGGGCCCTGAACGCAAAATTTGTGGAATGGGTAAACGTGAATGAAAATGGCCAATTTACTCACTCTGAGGCCTTAAAAAGTGTTTATCCACATCGGGAAGTGAAATAAATAACATTTGGAGGCCTTTATTGTTCAATCAAAAATGCCCAATTTTTGACAAAAGAGATAACCACCCCCCCTTACGACATGCTTCAGAAACTAAAAAAATGGTCCGTTTTCAAATGTTGCGTCTTTGAACTAAAATTCACATTTGTACGTGGATAATCACTTTTAGAGATAAAATGATATGTTTAAAGTGATTTTCATGCTTCCAGGGGATATGAACGCAAAATTTGTGGAATGGGTAAACGTGAATGAAAAGGGCCAATTTACTCACTCTGAGGCCTTAAAAAGTGTTTCTCCACCACAGGAAGTGAAATAAATAACATTTTTAGGCCTTCATTGTTCAATCAAAAATGCCCAATTTTTGACGAAAGAGATAACCACCCCCCCTTACGACATGCTTCAGAAACTAAAAAAATGGTCCGTTTTCAAATGTTGCGTCTTTGAACTAAAATTCACATTTGTACGTGGATAATCACTTTTAGAGATAAAATGAGATGTTTAAAGTGATTTTCATGCTTCCAGGGGCCCTGAACGCAAGATTTGTGGAATGGGTAAACGTGAGTGAAAATGGCCAATTTACTCACTCTGAGGCCTTAAAAAGTGTTTCTCCACCACTGGAAGTGAATTAAATAACATTTTTAGGCCTTTATTGTTCAATCAAAAATGCCCAATTTTTTACAAAAGAGATAACCACCCCCCCTTACGCCATGCTTCAGAAACTAAAAATATGGTCCGTTTTCAAATGTTGCGTCTTTGAACTAAAATTCACATTTGTTCGTGGATAATCACTTTTAGAGATAAAATGAGATGTTTAAAGTGATTTTCATGCTTCCAGGGGCCCTGAACGCAAAATTTGTGGAATGGGTAAACGTGAATGAAAATGGCCAATTTACTCACTCTGAGGCCTTAAAAAGTGTTTCTCCACCACGGGAAGTGAAATAAATAACATTTGGAGGCCTTTATTGTTCAATCAAAAATGCCCAATTTTTGACGAAAGAGATAACCACCCCCCCTTACGACATGCTTCAGAAACTAAAAAAATGGTCCGTTTTCAAATGTTGCGTCTTTGAACTTTAAATTCACATTTGTACGTGGATAATCACTTTTAGAGATAACATGAGATGTTTAAAGTGATTTGCATGCTTCCAGGGGCCCTGAACGCAAGATTTGTGGAATGGGTAAACGTGAATGAAAATGGCCAATTTACTCACTCTGAGGCCTTAAAAAGTGTTTCTCCACCACGGGAAGTGAAATAAATAACATTTGGAGGCCTTTATTGTTCAATCAAAAATGCCTGATTTTTGACGAAAGAGATAACCACCCCCCCTTACGACATGCTCCAGAAACTAAAAAAATGGTCTGTTTTCAAATGTTGCGTCTTTGAACTAAAATTCACATTTGTACGTGGATAATCACTTTTAGAGATAAAATGAGATGTTTAAAGTGATTTTCATGCTTCCAGGGGCCCTGAACGCAAGATTTGTGGAATGGGTAAACGTGAATGAAAATGGCCAATTTACTCACTCTGAGGCCTTAAAAAGTGTTTCTCCACCACGGGAAGTGAATTAAATTACATTTTTAGGCCTTTTTTGTTCAATCAAAAATGCCCAATTTTTGACAAAAGAGATAACCACCCCCCCTTACGACATGCTTCAGAAACGAAAAAAATGGTCCGTTTTCAAATGTTGCGTCTTTGAACTAAAATTCACATTTGTACGTGGATAATCACTTTTAGAGATAAAATGAGATGTTAAAGTGATTTTCATGCTTCCAGGGGATATGAACGCTAAATTTGTGGAATGGGTAAACGTGAATGAAAAGGGCCAATTTACTCACTCTGAGGCCTTAGAAAGTGTTTCTCCACCACGGGAAGTGAAATAAATAACATTTGAAGGCCTTTATTGTTCAATCAAAAATGCCCAATTTTTGACGAAAGAGATAACCACCCCCCCACATACTTCAGAAACTAAAAATATGGTCCGTTTTCAAATGTTGCGTCTTTGAACTAAAATTCACATTTGTACGTGGATAATCACTTTTAGAGATAAAATGAGATGTTTAAAGTGATTTTCATGCTTCCAGGGGCCCTGAACGCAAGATTTGTGGAATGGGTAAACGTGAATGAAAATGGCCAATTTACTCACTCTGAGGCCTTAAAAAGTGTTTATCCACCTCGGGAAGTGAAATAAATAACATTTGGAGGCCTTTATTGTTCAATCAAAAATGCCTGATTTTTGACGAAAGAGATAACCACCCCCCCTTACGACATGCTCCAGAAACTAAAAAAATGTGCCGTTTTCAAATGTTGCGTCTTTGAACTAAAATTCACATTTGTTCGTGGATAATCACTTTTAGAGATAAAATGAGATGTTTAAAGTGATTTTCATGCTTCCAGGGGCCCTGAACGCAAGATTTGTGGAATGGGTAAACGTGAATGAAAATGGCCAATTTACTCACTCTGAGGCCTTAAAAAGTGTTTCTCCACCACGGGAAGTGAATTAAATTACATTTTTAGGCCTTTATTGTTCAATCAAAAATGCCCAATTTTTGACAAAAGAGATAACCACCCCCCCTTACGACATGCTTCAGAAACGAAAAAAATGGTCCGTTTTCAAATGTTGCGTCTTTGAACTAAAATTCACATTTGTACGTGGATAATCACTTTTAGAGATAAAATGAGATGTTAAAGTGATTTTCATGCTTCCAGGGGATATGAACGCTAAATTTGTGGAATGGGTAAACGTGAATGAAAAGGGCCAATTTACTCACTCTGAGGCCTTAAAAAGTGTTTCTCCACCACGGGAAGTGAAATACATAACATTTGGAGGCCTTTATTGTTCAATCAAAAATGCCTGATTTTTGACGAAAGAGATAACCACCCCCCCTTACGACATGCTCAAGAAACTAAAAAAATGTGCCGTTTTCAAATGTTGCGTCTTTGAACTAAAATTCACATTTGTTCGTGGATAATCACTTTTAGAGATAAAATGAGATGTTTAAAGTGATTTTCATGCTTCCAGGGGCCCTGAACGCAAAATTTGTGGAATGGGTAAACGTGAATGAAAATGGCCAATTTACTCACTCTGAGGCCTTAAAAAGTGTTTCTCCACCACGGGAAGTGAATTAAATAACATTTTTAGGCCTTTATTGTTCAATCAAAAATGCCCAATTTTTGACGAAAGAGATAACCACCCCCCCTTACGACATGCTTCAGAAAGTAAAAAAATGGTCCGTTTTCAAATGTTACGTCTTTGAACTAAAATTCACATTTGTACGTGGATAATCACTTTTAGAGATAAAATGAGATGTTTAAAGTGATTTGCATGCTTCCAGGGGCCCTGAACGCAAGATTTGTGGAATGGGTAAACGTGAATGAAAATGGCCAATTTACTCACTCTGAGGCCTTAACCCCTTCAGTGCCCATGACGAGCTGGACTCGTCATGGGCTGCGGTGGCGCTGTGCCCAGGACGAGTCCAGCTCGTCATGAACTCCGCCCGCTAATACAAAGCGCGGCACTGGGCGGGGAAAGGGGCGGGCATGCAAGGGGTTAAAAAGTGTTTCTCCACCACAGGAAGTGAATTAAATTACATTTTTAGGCCTTTATTGTTCAATCAAAAATGCCCAATTTTTGACAAAAGAGATAACCACCCCCCCTTACGACATGCTTCAGAAACTAAAAAAATGGTCCGTTTTCAAATGTTGCGTCTTTGAACTAAAATTCACATTTGTACGTGGATAATCACTTTTAGAGATAAAATGAGATGTTTAAAGTGATTTTCATGCTTCCAGGGGATATGAACGCAAAATTTGTGGAATGGGTAAACGTGAATGAAAAGGGCCAATTTACTCACTCTGAGGCCTTAAAAAGTGTTTCTCCACCACAGGAAGTGAAATAAATAACATTTTTAGGCCTTCATTGTTCAATCAAAAATGCCCAATTTTTGACGAAAGAGATAACCACCCCCCCTTACGACATGCTTCAGAAACTAAAAAAATGGTCCGTTTTCAAATGTTGCGTCTTTGAACTAAAATTCACATTTGTACGTGGATAATCACTTTTAGAGATAAAATGAGATGTTTAAAGTGATTTTCATGCTTCCAGGGGCCCTGAACGCAAGATTTGTGGAATGGGTAAACGTGAGTGAAAATGGCCAATTTACTCACTCTGAGGCCTTAAAAAGTGTTTCTCCACCACTGGAAGTGAATTAAATAACATTTTTAGGCCTTTATTGTTCAATCAAAAATGCCCAATTTTTGACAAAAGAGATAACCACCCCCCCTTACGCCATGCTTCAGAAACTAAAAATATGGTCCGTTTTCAAATGTTGCGTCTTTGAACTAAAATTCACATTTGTTCGTGGATAATCACTTTTAGAGATAAAATGAGATGTTTAAAGTGATTTTCATGCTTCCAGGGGCCCTGAACGCAAAATTTGTGGAATGGGTAAACGTGAATGAAAATGGCCAATTTACTCACTCTGAGGCCTTAAAAAGTGTTTCTCCACCACGGGAAGTGAAATAAATAACATTTGGAGGCCTTTATTGTTCAATCAAAAATGCCCAATTTTTGACGAAAGAGATAACCACCCCCCCTTACGACATGCTTCAGAAACTAAAAAAATGGTCCGTTTTCAAATGTTGCGTCTTTGAACTTTAAATTCACATTTGTACGTGGATAATCACTTTTAGAGATAACATGAGATGTTTAAAGTGATTTGCATGCTTCCAGGGGCCCTGAACGCAAGATTTGTGGAATGGGTAAACGTGAATGAAAATGGCCAATTTACTCACTCTGAGGCCTTAAAAAGTGTTTCTCCACCACGGGAAGTGAAATAAATTACGTTTTTAGGCCTTTATTGTTCAATCAAAAATGCCCAATTTTTGACAAAAGAGATAACCACCCCCCCTTACGACATGCTTCAGAAACTAAAAAAATGGTCCGTTTTCAAATGTTGCGTCTTTGAACTTTAAATTCACATTTGTACGTGGATAATCACTTTTAGAGATAAAATGAGATGTTTAAAGTGATTTGCATGCTTCCAGGGGCCCTGAACGCAAGATTTGTGGAATGGGTAAACGTGAATGAAAATGGCCAATTTACTCACTCTGAGGCCTTAAAAAGTGTTTCTCCACCACGGGAAGTGAATTAAATTACATTTTTAGGCCTTTATTGTTCAATCAAAAATGCCCAATTTTTGATAAAAGAGATAACCACCCCCCCTTACGACATGCTTCAGAAACGAAAAAAATGGTCCGTTTTCAAATGTTGCGTCTTTGAACTAAAATTCACATTTGTACGTGGATAATCACTTTTAGAGATAAAATGAGATGTTAAAGTGATTTTCATGCTTCCAGGGGATATGAACGCTAAATTTGTGGAATGGGTAAACGTGAATGAAAAGGGCCAATTTACTCACTCTGAGGCCTTAAAAAGTGTTTCTCCACCACGGGAAGTGAAATAAATAACATTTGAAGGCCTTTATTGTTCAATCAAAAATGCCCAATTTTTGACGAAAGAGATACCCCCCTTACGACATACTTCAGAAACTAAAAATATGGTCCGTTTTCAAATGTTGCGTCTTTGAACTAAAATTCACATTTGTACGTGGATAATCACTTTTAGAGATAAAATGAGATGTTTAAAGTGATTTTCATGCTTCCAGGGGCCCTGAACGCAAGATTTGTGGAATGGGTAAACGTGAATTAAAATGGCCAATTTACTCACTCTGAGGCCTTAAAAAGTGTTTCTCCACCACGGGAAGTGAAATAAATACCATTTGGAGGCCTTTATTGTTCAATCAAAAATGCCTGATTTTTGACGAAAGAGATAACCACCCCCCCTTACGACATGCTCCAGAAACTAAAAAAATGGTCTGTTTTCAAATGTTGCGTCTTTGAACTAAAATTCACATTTGTACGTGGATAATCACTTTTAGAGATAAAATGAGATGTTTAAAGTGATTTTCATGCTTCCAGGGGCCCTGAACGCAAGATTTGTGGAATGGGTAAACGTGAATGAAAATGGCCAATTTACTCACTCTGAGGCCTTAAAAAGTGTTTATCCACCTCGGGAAGTGAAATAAATAACATTTGGAGGCCTTTATTGTTCAATCAAAAATGCCCAATTTTTGACGAAAGAGATAACCACCCCCCCTTACGACATGCTCCAGAAACTAAAAAAATGGTCTGTTTTCAAATGTTGCGTCTTTGAACTAAAATTCACATTTGTACGTGGATAATCACTTTTAGAGATAAAATGAGATGTTTAAAGTGATTTTCATGCTTCCAGGGGCCCTGAACGCAAGATTTGTGGAATGGGTAAACGTGAATTAAAATGGCCAATTTACTCACTCTGAGACCTTAAAAAGTGTTTCTCCACCACGGGAAGTGAAATAAATACCATTTGGAGGCCTTTATTGTTCAATCAAAAATGCCCAATTTTTGACGAAAGAGATAACCACCCCCCCTTACGACATGCTTCAGAAACTAAAAAATGGTCCGTTTTCAAATGTTGCGTCTTTGAACTAAAATTCACATTTATACGTGGATAATCACTTTTAGAGATAAAATGAGATGTGTAAAGTGATTTGCATGCTTCCAGGGGCCCTGAACGCAAGATTTGTGGAATCGGTAAATGTGAATGAAAAGGGCCAATTTACTCACTCTGAGGCCTTAAAAAGTGTTTCTCCACCACGGGAAGTGAAATAAATAACATTTGGAGGCCTTTATTGTTCAATCAAAAATGCCTGATTTTTGACGAAAGAGATAACCACCCCCCCTTACGACATGCTCCAGAAACTAAAAAAATGGTCTGTTTTCAAATGTTGCGTCTTTGAACTAAAATTCACATTTGTACGTGGATAATCACTTTTAGAGATAAAATGAGATGTTTAAAGTGATTTTCATGCTTCCAGGGGCCCTGAACGCAAGATTTGTGGAATGGGTAAACGTGAATGAAAATGGCCAATTTACTCACTCTGAGGCCTTAAAAAGTGTTTCTCCACCACGGGAAGTGAATTAAATAACATTTTTAGGCCTTTATTGTTCAATCAAAAATGCCCAATTTTTGACGAAAGAGATAACCACCCCCCCCTTACGACATGCTTCAGAAAGTAAAAAAATGGTCCGTTTTCAAATGTTACGTCTTTGAACTAAAATTCACATTTGTACGTGGATAATCACTTTTAGAGATACAATGAGATGTTTAAAGTGATTTGCATGCTTCCAGGGGCCCTGAACGCAAGATTTGTGGAATGGGTAAACGTGAATGAAAATGGCCAATTTACTCACTCTGAGGCCTTAAAAAGTGTTTCTCCACCACAGGAAGTGAATTAAATTACATTTTTAGGCCTTTATTGTTCAATCAAAAATGCCCAATTTTTGACAAAAGAGATAACCACCCCCCCTTACGACATGCTTCAGAAACTAAAAAAATGGTCCGTTTTCAAATGTTGCGTCTTTGAACTAAAATTCACATTTGTATGTGGATAATCACTTTTAGAGATAAAAAGAGATGTTTAAAGTGATTTTCATGCTTCCAGGGGATATGAACGCAAAATTTGTGGAATGGGTAAACGTGAATGAAAAGGGCCAATTTACTCACTCTGAGGCCTTAAAAAGTGTTTCTCCACCACTGGAAGTGAAAAATAACATTTGGAGGCCTTTATTGTTCAATCAAAAATGCCTGATTTTTGACGAAAGAGATAACCACCCCCCCTTACGACATGCTCCAGAAACTAAAAAAATGTGCCGTTTTCAAATGTTGCGTCTTTGAACTAAAATTCACATTTGTACGTGGATAATCACTTTTAGAGATAACATGAGATGTTTAAAGTGATTTTCATGCTTCCAGGGGCCCTGAACGCAAAATTTGTGGAATGGGTAAACGTGAATGAAAATGGCCAATTTACTCACTCTGAGGCCTTAAAAAGTGTTTCTCCACCACTGGAAGTGAATTAAATAACATTTTTAGGCCTTTATTGTTCAATCAAAAATGCCCAATTTTTGACAAAAGAGATAACCACCCCCCCTTACGACATGCTTCAGAAACTAAAAAAATGGTCTGTTTTCAAATGTTGCGTCTTTGAACTAAAATTCACATTTGTACGTGGAAAATCACTTTTAGAGATAAAATGAGATGTTTAAAGTGATTTTCATGCTTCCAGGGGATATGAACGCAAAATTTGTGGAATGGGTAAACGTGAATGAAAAGGGCCAATTTACTCACTCGGAGGCCTTAAAAAGTGTTTCTCCACCACGGGAAGAGAAATAAATAACATTTTTAGGCCTTTATTGTTCAATCAAAAATGCCTGATTTTTGACGAAAGAGATAACCACCCCCCCTTACGACATGCTCCAGAAACTAAAAAAATGTGCCGTTTTCAAATGTTGCGTCTTTGAACTAAAATTCACATTTGTACGTGGATAATCACTTTTAGAGATAACATGAGATGTTTAAAGTGATTTTCATGCTTCCAGGGGCCCTGAACGCAAGATTTGTGGAATGGGTAAACGTGAATTAAAATGGCCAATTTACTCACTCTGAGGCCTTAAAAAGTGTTTCTCCACCACGGGAAGTGAAATAAATAACATTTGGAGGCCTTTATTGTTGAATCAAAAATGCCATATTTTTGACGAAAGAGATAACCACCCCTCCCTTACGACATGCTTCAGAAACTAAAAAAATGGTCCGTTTTCAAATGTTGCGTCTTTGAACTAAAATTCACATTTGTACGTGGATAATCACTTTTAGAGATAAAATGAGATGTTTAAAGTGATTTGCATGCTTCCAGGGGCCCTGAACGCAAGATTTGTGGAATGGGTAAACGTGAATGAAAATCGCCAATTTACTCACTCTGAGGCCTTAAAAAGTGTTTCTCCACCACGGGAAGTGAATTAAATTACATTTTTAGGCCTTTATTGTTCAATCAAAAATGCCCAATTTTTGACAAAAGAGATAACCACCCCCCCTTACGACATGCTTCAGAAACTAAAAAAATGGTCCGTTTTCAAATGTTGCGTCTTTGAACTAAAATTCACATTTGTACGTGGATAATCACTTTTAGAGATAAAATGAGATGTTTAAAGTGATTTGCATGCTTCCAGGGGCCCTGAACGCAAGATTTGTGGAATGGGTAAACGTGAATGAAAATGGCCAATTTACTCACTCTGAGGCCTTAAAAAGTGTTTCTCCACCACGGGAAGTGAATTAATTTACATTTTTAGGCCTTTATTGTTCAATCAAAAATGCCCAATTTTTGACAAAAGAGATAACCACCCCCCCTTACGACATGCTTCAGAAACGAAAAAAATGGTCCGTTTTCAAATGTTGCGTCTTTGAACTAAAATTCACATTTGTACGTGGATAATCACTTTTAGAGATAAAATGAGATGTTAAAGTGATTTTCATGCTTCCAGGGGATATGAACGCTAAATTTGTGGAATGGGTAAACGTGAATGAAAAGGGCCAATTTACTCACTCTGAGGCCTTAAAAAGTGTTTCTCCACCACGGGAAGTGAAATAAATAACGTTTGAAGGCCTTTATTGTTCAATCAAAAATGCCCAATTTTTGACGAAAGAGATAACCACCCCCCCTTACGACATACTTCAGAAACTAAAAATATGGTCCGTTTTCAAATGTTGCGTCTTTGAACTAAAATTCACATTTGTACGTGGATAATCACTTTTAGAGATAAAATGAGATGTTTAAAGTGATTTTCATGCTTCCAGGGGCCCTGAACGCAAGATTTGTGGAATGGGTAAACGTGAATTAAAATGGCCAATTTACTCACTCTGAGGCCTTAAAAAGTGTTTCTCCACCACGGGAAGTGAAATAAATACCATTTGGAGGCCTTTATTGTTCAATCAAAAATGCCTGATTTTTGACGAAAGAGATAACCACCCCCCCTTACGACATGCTCCAGAAACTAAAAAAATGGTCTGTTTTCAAATGTTACGTCTTTGAACTAAAATTCACATTTGTACGTGGATAATCACTTTTAGAGATACAATGAGATGTTTAAAGTGATTTGCATGCTTCCAGGGGCCCTGAACGCAAGATTTGTGGAATGGGTAAACGTGAATTAAAATGGCCAATTTACTCACTCTGAGGCCTTAAAAAGTGTTTCTCCACCACAGGAAGTGAATTAAATTACATTTTTAGGCCTTTATTGTTCAATCAAAAATGCCCAATTTTTGACAAAAGAGATAACCACCCCCCCTTACGACATGCTTCAGAAACTAAAAAAATGGTCCGTTTTCAAATGTTGCGTCTTTGAACTAAAATTCACATTTGTATGTGGATAATCACTTTTAGAGATAAAATGAGATGTTTAAAGTGATTTTCATGCTTCCAGGGGATATGAACGCAAAATTTGTGGAATGGGTAAACGTGAATGAAAAGGGCCAATTTACTCACTCTGAGGCCTTAAAAAGTGTTTCTCCACCACGGGAAGTGAAATAAATAACATTTGGAGGCCTTTATTGTTCAATCAAAAATGCCTGATTTTTGACGAGAGAGATAACCACCCCCCCTTACGACATGCTTCAGAAACTAAAAAAATGGTCCGTTTTCAAATGTTGCGTCTTCGAACTAAAATTCACATTTGTACGTGGATAATCACTTTTAGAGATAAAATGAGATGTTTAAAGTGATTTGCATGCTTCCAGGGGCCCTGAACGCAAGATTTGTGGAATGGGTAAACGTGAATGAAAATGGCCAATTTACTCACTCTGAGGCCTTAAAAAGTGTTTATCCACCTCAGGAAGTGAAATAAATAACATTTGGAGGCCTTTATTGTTCAATCAAAAATGCCAAATTTTTGACGAAAGAGATAACCACCCCCCTTATGACATGCTTCAGAAACTAAAAAAATGGTCAGTTTTCAAATGTTGCGTCTTTGAACTAAAATTCACATTTGTACGTGGATAATCACTTTTAGAGATAAAATGAGATGTTTAAAGTGATTTTCATGCTTCCAGGGGATATGAACGCAAAATTTGTGGAATGGGTAAACGTGAATGAAAATGGACAATTTACTCACTCTGAGGCCTTAAAATGTGTTTCTCCACCACGGGAAGTGAATTAAATTACATTTTTAGGCCTTTATTGTTCAATCAAAAATGCCCAATTTTTGACAAAAGAGATAACCACCCCCCCTTACGACATGCTTCAGAAACTAAAAAAATGGTCCGTTTTCAAATGTTGCGTCTTTGAACTAAAATTCACATTTGTACGTGGATAATCACTTTTAGAGATAAAATGAGATGTTTAAAGTGATTTGCATGCTTCCAGGGGCCCTGAACGCAAGATTTGTGGAATGGGTAAACGTGAATGAAAATGGCCAATTTACTCACTCTGAGGCCTTAAAAAGTGTTTCTCCACCACGGGAAGTGAATTAAATTACATTTTTAGGCCTTTTTTGTTCAATCAAAAATGCCCAATTTTTGACAAAAGAGATAACCACCCCCCCTTACGACATGCTTCAGAAACGAAAAAAATGGTCCGTTTTCAAATGTTGCGTCTTTGAACTAAAATTCACATTTGTACGTGGATAATCACTTTTAGAGATAAAATGAGATGTTAAAGTGATTTTCATGCTTCCAGGGGATATGAACGCTAAATTTGTGGAATGGGTAAACGTGAATGAAAAGGGCCAATTTACTCACTCTGAGGCCTTAAAAAGTGTTTCTCCACCACGGGAAGTGAAATAAATACCATTTGAAGGCCTTTATTGTTCAATCAAAAATGCCCAATTTTTGACGAAAGAGATAACCACCCCCCCACATACTTCAGAAACTAAAAATATGGTCCGTTTTCAAATGTTGCGTCTTTGAACTAAAATTCACATTTGTACGTGGATAATCACTTTTAGAGATAAAATGAGATGTTTAAAGTGATTTTCATGCTTCCAGGGGCCCTGAACGCAAGATTTGTGGAATGGGTAAACGTGAATGAAAATGGCCAATTTACTCACTCTGAGGCCTTAAAAAGTGTTTATCCACCTCGGGAAGTGAAATAAATAACATTTGGAGGCCTTTATTGTTCAATCAAAAATGCCTGATTTTTGACGAAAGAGATAACCACCCCCCCTTACGACATGCTCCAGAAACTAAAAAAATGTGCCGTTTTCAAATGTTGCGTCTTTGAACTAAAATTCACATTTGTTCGTGGATAATCACTTTTAGAGATAAAATGAGATGTTTAAAGTGATTTTCATGCTTCCAGGGGCCCTGAACGCAAGATTTGTGGAATGGGTAAACGTGAATGAAAATGGCCAATTTACTCACTCTGAGGCCTTAAAAAGTGTTTCTCCACCACGGGAAGTGAATTAAATTACATTTTTAGGCCTTTATTGTTCAATCAAAAATGCCCAATTTTTGACAAAAGAGATAACCACCCCCCCTTACGACATGCTTCAGAAACGAAAAAAATGGTCCGTTTTCAAATGTTGCGTCTTTGAACTAAAATTCACATTTGTACGTGGATAATCACTTTTAGAGATAAAATGAGATGTTAAAGTGATTTTCATGCTTCCAGGGGATATGAACGCTAAATTTGTGGAATGGGTAAACGTGAATGAAAAGGGCCAATTTACTCACTCTGAGGCCTTAAAAAGTGTTTCTCCACCACGGGAAGTGAATTAAATAACATTTTTAGGCCTTTATTGTTCAATCAAAAATGCCCAATTTTTGACGAAAGAGATAACCACCCCCCCTTACGACATGCTTCAGAAAGTAAAAAAATGGTCCGTTTTCAAATGTTACGTCTTTGAACTAAAATTCACATTTGTACGTGGATAATCACTTTTAGAGATAAAATGAGATGTTTAAAGTGATTTGCATGCTTCCAGGGGCCCTGAACGCAAGATTTGTGGAATGGGTAAACGTGAATGAAAATGGCCAATTTACTCACTCTGAGGCCTTAACCCCTTCAGTGCCCATGACGAGCTGGACTCGTCATGGGCTGCGGTGGCGCTGTGCCCAGGACGAGTCCAGCTCGTCATGAACTCCGCCCGCTAATACAAAGCGCGGCACTGGGCGGGGAAAGGGGCGGGCATGCAAGGGGTTAAAAAGTGTTTCTCCACCACAGGAAGTGAATTAAATTACATTTTTAGGCCTTTATTGTTCAATCAAAAATGCCCAATTTTTGACAAAAGAGATAACCACCCCCCCTTACGACATGCTTCAGAAACTAAAAAAATGGTCCGTTTTCAAATGTTGCGTCTTTGAACTAAAATTCACATTTGTACGTGGATAATCACTTTTAGAGATAAAATGAGATGTTTAAAGTGATTTTCATGCTTCCAGGGGATATGAACGCAAAATTTGTGGAATGGGTAAACGTGAATGAAAAGGGCCAATTTATTCACTCTGAGGCCTTAAAAAGTGTGTCTCCACCACTGGAAGTGAAATAAATAACATTTGGAGGCCTTTATTGTTCAATCAAAAATGCCTGATTTTTGACGAAAGAGATAACCACCCCCCCGTACGACATGCTCCAGAAACTAAAAAAATGTGCCGTTTTCAAATGTTGCGTCTTTGAACTAAAATTCACATTTGTACGTGGATAATCACTTTTAGAGATAAAATGAGATGTTTAAAGTGATTTTCATGCTTCCAGGGGCCCTGAACGCAAAATTTGTGGAATGGGTAAACGTGAATGAAAATGGCCAATTTACTCACTCTGAGGCCTTAAAAAGTGTTTATCCACATCGGGAAGTGAAATAAATAACATTTGGAGGCCTTTATTGTTCAATCAAAAATGCCCAATTTTTGACAAAAGAGATAACCACCCCCCCTTACGACATGCTTCAGAAACTAAAAAAATGGTCCGTTTTCAAATGTTGCGTCTTTGAACTAAAATTCACATTTGTACGTGGATAATCACTTTTAGAGATAAAATGATATGTTTAAAGTGATTTTCATGCTTCCAGGGGATATGAACGCAAAATTTGTGGAATGGGTAAACGTGAATGAAAAGGGCCAATTTACTCACTCTGAGGCCTTAAAAAGTGTTTCTCCACCACAGGAAGTGAAATAAATAACATTTTTAGGCCTTCATTGTTCAATCAAAAATGCCCAATTTTTGACGAAAGAGATAACCACCCCCCCTTACGACATGCTTCAGAAACTAAAAAAATGGTCCGTTTTCAAATGTTGCGTCTTTGAACTAAAATTCACATTTGTACGTGGATAATCACTTTTAGAGATAAAATGAGATGTTTAAAGTGATTTTCATGCTTCCAGGGGCCCTGAACGCAAGATTTGTGGAATGGGTAAACGTGAGTGAAAATGGCCAATTTACTCACTCTGAGGCCTTAAAAAGTGTTTCTCCACCACTGGAAGTGAATTAAATAACATTTTTAGGCCTTTATTGTTCAATCAAAAATGCCCAATTTTTGACAAAAGAGATAACCACCCCCCCTTACGCCATGCTTCAGAAACTAAAAATATGGTCCGTTTTCAAATGTTGCGTCTTTGAACTAAAATTCACATTTGTTCGTGGATAATCACTTTTAGAGATAAAATGAGATGTTTAAAGTGATTTTCATGCTTCCAGGGGCCCTGAACGCAAAATTTGTGGAATGGGTAAACGTGAATGAAAATGGCCAATTTACTCACTCTGAGGCCTTAAAAAGTGTTTCTCCACCACGGGAAGTGAAATAAATAACATTTGGAGGCCTTTATTGTTCAATCAAAAATGCCCAATTTTTGACGAAAGAGATAACCACCCCCCCTTACGACATGCTTCAGAAACTAAAAAAATGGTCCGTTTTCAAATGTTGCGTCTTTGAACTTTAAATTCACATTTGTACGTGGATAATCACTTTTAGAGATAACATGAGATGTTTAAAGTGATTTGCATGCTTCCAGGGGCCCTGAACGCAAGATTTGTGGAATGGGTAAACATGAATGAAAATGGCCAATTTACTCACTCTGAGGCCTTAAAAAGTGTTTCTCCACCACGGGAAGTGAAATAAATAACATTTGGAGGCCTTTATTGTTCAATCAAAAATGCCTGATTTTTGACGAAAGAGATAACCACCCCCCCTTACGACATGCTCCAGAAACTAAAAAAATGGTCTGTTTTCAAATGTTGCGTCTTTGAACTAAAATTCACATTTGTACGTGGATAATCACTTTTAGAGATAAAATGAGATGTTTAAAGTGATTTTCATGCTTCCAGGGGCCCTGAACGCAAGATTTGTGGAATGGGTAAACGTGAATGAAAATGGCCAATTTACTCACTCTGAGGCCTTAAAAAGTGTTTCTCCACCACGGGAAGTGAATTAAATTACATTTTTAGGCCTTTTTTGTTCAATCAAAAATGCCCAATTTTTGACAAAAGAGATAACCACCCCCCCTTACGACATGCTTCAGAAACGAAAAAAATGGTCCGTTTTCAAATGTTGCGTCTTTGAACTAAAATTCACATTTGTACGTGGATAATCACTTTTAGAGATAAAATGAGATGTTAAAGTGATTTTCATGCTTCCAGGGGATATGAACGCTAAATTTGTGGAATGGGTAAACGTGAATGAAAAGGGCCAATTTACTCACTCTGAGGCCTTAAAAAGTGTTTCTCCACCACGGGAAGTGAAATAAATAACATTTGAAGGCCTTTATTGTTCAATCAAAAATGCCCAATTTTTGACGAAAGAGATAACCACCCCCCCACATACTTCAGAAACTAAAAATATGGTCCGTTTTCAAATGTTGCGTCTTTGAACTAAAATTCACATTTGTACGTGGATAATCACTTTTAGAGATAAAATGAGATGTTTAAAGTGATTTTCATGCTTCCAGGGGCCCTGAACGCAAGATTTGTGGAATGGGTAAACGTGAATGAAAATGGCCAATTTACTCACTCTGAGGCCTTAAAAAGTGTTTATCCACCTCGGGAAGTGAAATAAATAACATTTGGAGGCCTTTATTGTTCAATCAAAAATGCCTGATTTTTGACGAAAGAGATAACCACCCCCCCTTACGACATGCTCCAGAAACTAAAAAAATGTGCCGTTTTCAAATGTTGCGTCTTTGAACTAAAATTCACATTTGTTCGTGGATAATCACTTTTAGAGATAAAATGAGATGTTTAAAGTGATTTTCATGCTTCCAGGGGCCCTGAACGCAAGATTTGTGGAATGGGTAAACGTGAATGAAAATGGCCAATTTACTCACTCTGAGGCCTTAAAAAGTGTTTCTCCACCACGGGAAGTGAATTAAATTACATTTTTAGGCCTTTATTGTTCAATCAAAAATGCCCAATTTTTGACAAAAGAGATAACCACCCCCCCTTACGACATGCTTCAGAAACGAAAAAAATGGTCCGTTTTCAAATGTTGTGTCTTTGAACTAAAATTCACATTTGTACGTGGATAATCACTTTTAGAGATAAAATGAGATGTTAAAGTGATTTTCATGCTTCCAGGGGATATGAACGCTAAATTTGTGGAATGGGTAAACGTGAATGAAAAGGGCCAATTTACTCACTCTGAGGCCTTAAAAAGTGTTTCTCCACCACGGGAAGTGAAATACATAACATTTGGAGGCCTTTATTGTTCAATCAAAAATGCCTGATTTTTGACGAAAGAGATAACCACCCCCCCTTACGACATGCTCAAGAAACTAAAAAAATGTGCCGTTTTCAAATGTTGCGTCTTTGAACTAAAATTCACATTTGTTCGTGGATAATCACTTTTAGAGATAAAATGAGATGTTTAAAGTGATTTTCATGCTTCCAGGGGCCCTGAACGCAAAATTTGTGGAATGGGTAAACGTGAATGAAAATGGCCAATTTACTCACTCTGAGGCCTTAAAAAGTGTTTCTCCACCACGGGAAGTGAATTAAATAACATTTTTAGGCCTTTATTGTTCAATCAAAAATGCCCAATTTTTGACGAAAGAGATAACCACCCCCCCTTACGACATGCTTCAGAAAGTAAAAAAATGGTCCGTTTTCAAATGTTACGTCTTTGAACTAAAATTCACATTTGTACGTGGATAATCACTTTTAGAGATAAAATGAGATGTTTAAAGTGATTTGCATGCTTCCAGGGGCCCTGAACGCAAGATTTGTGGAATGGGTAAACGTGAATGAAAATGGCCAATTTACTCACTCTGAGGCCTTAACCCCTTCAGTGCCCATGACGAGCTGGACTCGTCATGGGCTGCGGTGGCGCTGTGCCCAGGACGAGTCCAGCTCGTCATGAACTCCGCCCGCTAATACAAAGCGCGGCACTGGGCGGGGAAAGGGGCGGGCATGCAAGGGGTTAAAAAGTGTTTCTCCACCACAGGAAGTGAATTAAATTACATTTTTAGGCCTTTATTGTTCAATCAAAAATGCCCAATTTTTGACAAAAGAGATAACCACCCCCCCTTACGACATGCTTCAGAAACTAAAAAAATGGTCCGTTTTCAAATGTTGCGTCTTTGAACTAAAATTCACATTTGTACGTGGATAATCACTTTTAGAGATAAAATGAGATGTTTAAAGTGATTTTCATGCTTCCAGGGGATATGAACGCAAAATTTGTGGAATGGGTAAACGTGAATGAAAAGGGCCAATTTACTCACTCTGAGGCCTTAAAAAGTGTTTCTCCACCACAGGAAGTGAAATAAATAACATTTTTAGGCCTTCATTGTTCAATCAAAAATGCCCAATTTTTGACGAAAGAGATAACCACCCCCCCTTACGACATGCTTCAGAAACTAAAAAAATGGTCCGTTTTCAAATGTTGCGTCTTTGAACTAAAATTCACATTTGTACGTGGATAATCACTTTTAGAGATAAAATGAGATGTTTAAAGTGATTTTCATGCTTCCAGGGGCCCTGAACGCAAGATTTGTGGAATGGGTAAACGTGAGTGAAAATGGCCAATTTACTCACTCTGAGGCCTTAAAAAGTGTTTCTCCACCACTGGAAGTGAATTAAATAACATTTTTAGGCCTTTATTGTTCAATCAAAAATGCCCAATTTTTGACAAAAGAGATAACCACCCCCCCTTACGCCATGCTTCAGAAACTAAAAATATGGTCCGTTTTCAAATGTTGCGTCTTTGAACTAAAATTCACATTTGTTCGTGGATAATCACTTTTAGAGATAAAATGAGATGTTTAAAGTGATTTTCATGCTTCCAGGGGCCCTGAACGCAAAATTTGTGGAATGGGTAAACGTGAATGAAAATGGCCAATTTACTCACTCTGAGGCCTTAAAAAGTGTTTCTCCACCACGGGAAGTGAAATAAATAACATTTGGAGGCCTTTATTGTTCAATCAAAAATGCCCAATTTTTGACGAAAGAGATAACCACCCCCCCTTACGACATGCTTCAGAAACTAAAAAAATGGTCCGTTTTCAAATGTTGCGTCTTTGAACTTTAAATTCACATTTGTACGTGGATAATCACTTTTAGAGATAACATGAGATGTTTAAAGTGATTTGCATGCTTCCAGGGGCCCTGAACGCAAGATTTGTGGAATGGGTAAACGTGAATGAAAATGGCCAATTTACTCACTCTGAGGCCTTAAAAAGTGTTTCTCCACCACAGGAAGTGAAATAAATAACATTTGGAGGCCTTTATTGTTCAATCAAAAATGCCTGATTTTTGACGAAAGAGATAACCACCCCCCCTTACGACATGCTCCAGAAACTAAAAAAATGGTCTGTTTTCAAATGTTGCGTCTTTGAACTAAAATTCACATTTGTACGTGGATAATCACTTTTAGAGATAAAATGAGATGTTTAAAGTGATTTTCATGCTTCCAGGGGCCCTGAACGCAAGATTTGTGGAATGGGTAAACGTGAATGAAAATGGCCAATTTACTCACTCTGAGGCCTTAAAAAGGTTTTATCCACCTCGGGAAGTGAAATAAATAACATTTGGAGGCCTTTATTGTTCAATCAAAAATGCCCAATTTTTGACGAAAGAGATAACCACCCCCCCTTACGACATGCTTCAGAAACTAAAAAAATGGTCTGTTTTCAAATGTTGCGTCTTTGAACTAAAATTCACATTTGTACGTGGATAATCACTTTTAGAGATAAAATGAGATGTTTAAAGTGATTTGCATTCTTCCAGGGGCCCTGAACGCAAGATTTGTGGAATGGGTAAACGTGAATGAAAATGGCCAATTTACTCACTCTGAGGCCTTAAAAAGTGTTTCTCCACCACGGGAAGTGAATTAAATTACATTTTTAGGCCTTTATTGTTCAATCAAAAATGCCCAATTTTTGACAAAAGAGATAACCACCCCCCCTTACGACATGCTTCAGAAACTAAAAAAATGGTCCGTTTTCAAATGTTGCGTCTTTGAACTTTAAATTCACATTTGTACGTGGATAATCACTTTTAGAGATAAAATGAGATGTTTAAAGTGATTTGCATGCTTCCAGGGGCCCTGAACGCAAGATTTGTGGAATGGGTAAACGTGAATGAAAATGGCCAATTTACTCACTCTGAGGCCTTAAAAAGTGTTTCTCCACCACGGGAAGTGAATTAAATTACATTTTTAGGCCTTTATTGTTCAATCAAAAATGCCCAATTTTTGATAAAAGAGATAACCACCCCCCCTTACGACATGCTTCAGAAACGAAAAAAATGGTCCGTTTTCAAATGTTGCGTCTTTGAACTAAAATTCACATTTGTACGTGGATAATCACTTTTAGAGATAAAATGAGATGTTAAAGTGATTTTCATGCTTCCAGGGGATATGAACGCTAAATTTGTGGAATGGGTAAACGTGAATGAAAAGGGCCAATTTACTCACTCTGAGGCCTTAAAAAGTGTTTCTCCACCACGGGAAGTGAAATAAATAACATTTGAAGGCCTTTATTGTTCAATCAAAAATGCCCAATTTTTGACGAAAGAGATAACCACCCCCCCTTACGACATACTTCAGAAACTAAAAATATGGTCCGTTTTCAAATGTTGCGTCTTTGAACTAAAATTCACATTTGTACGTGGATAATCACTTTTAGAGATAAAATGAGATGTTTAAAGTGATTTTCATGCTTCCAGGGGCCCTGAACGCAAGATTTGTGGAATGGGTAAACGTGAATTAAAATGGCCAATTTACTCACTCTGAGGCCTTAAAAAGTGTTTCTCCACCACGGGAAGTGAAATAAATACCATTTGGAGGCCTTTATTGTTCAATCAAAAATGCCTGATTTTTGACGAAAGAGATAACCACCCCCCCTTACGACATGCTCCAGAAACTAAAAAAATGGTCTGTTTTCAAATGTTGCGTCTTTGAACTAAAATTCACATTTGTACGTGGATAATCACTTTTAGAGATAAAATGAGATGTTTAAAGTGATTTTCATGCTTCCAGGGGCCCTGAACGCAAGATTTGTGGAATGGGTAAACGTGAATGAAAATGGCCAATTTACTCACTCTGAGGCCTTAAAAAGTGTTTATCCACCTCGGGAAGTGAAATAAATAACATTTGGAGGCCTTTATTGTTCAATCAAAAATGCCCAATTTTTGACGAAAGAGATAACCACCCCCCCTTACGACATGCTCCAGAAACTAAAAAAATGGTCTGTTTTCAAATGTTGCGTCTTTGAACTAAAATTCACATTTGTACGTGGATAATCACTTTTAGAGATAAAATGAGATGTTTAAAGTGATTTTCATGCTTCCAGGGGCCCTGAACGCAAGATTTGTGGAATGGGTAAACGTGAATTAAAATGGCCAATTTACTCACTCTGAGGCCTTAAAAAGTGTTTCTCCACCACGGGAAGTGAAATAAATACCATTTGGAGGCCTTTATTGTTCAATCAAAAATGCCCAATTTTTGACGAAAGAGATAACCACCCCCCCTTACGACATGCTTCAGAAACTAAAAAATGGTCCGTTTTCAAATGTTGCGTCTTTGAACTAAAATTCACATTTATACGTGGATAATCACTTTTAGAGATAAAATGAGATGTGTAAAGTGATTTGCATGCTTCCAGGGGCCCTGAACGCAAGATTTGTGGAATGGGTAAACGTGAATGAAAAGGGCCAATTTACTCACTCTGAGGCCTTAAAAAGTGTTTCTCCACCACGGGAAGTGAAATAAATAACATTTGGAGGCCTTTATTGTTCAATCAAAAATGCCTGATTTTTGACGAAAGAGATAACCACCCCCCCTTACGACATGCTCCAGAAACTAAAAAAATGGTCTGTTTTCAAATGTTGCGTCTTTGAACTAAAATTCACATTTGTACGTGGATAATCACTTTTAGAGATAAAATGAGATGTTTAAAGTGATTTTCATGCTTCCAGGGGCCCTGAACGCAAGATTTGTGGAATGGGTAAACGTGAATGAAAATGGCCAATTTACTCACTCTGAGGCCTTAAAAAGTGTTTCTCCACCACGGGAAGTGAATTAAATAACATTTTTAGGCCTTTATTGTTCAATCAAAAATGCCCAATTTTTGACGAAAGAGATAACCACCCCCCCCTTACGACATGCTTCAGAAAGTAAAAAAATGGTCCGTTTTCAAATGTTACGTCTTTGAACTAAAATTCACATTTGTACGTGGATAATCACTTTTAGAGATACAATGAGATGTTTAAAGTGATTTGCATGCTTCCAGGGGCCCTGAACGCAAGATTTGTGGAATGGGTAAACGTGAATGAAAATGGCCAATTTACTCACTCTGAGGCCTTAAAAAGTGTTTCTCCACCACAGGAAGTGAATTAAATTACATTTTTAGGCCTTTATTGTTCAATCAAAAATGCCCAATTTTTGACAAAAGAGATAACCACCCCCCCTTACGACATGCTTCAGAAACTAAAAAAATGGTCCGTTTTCAAATGTTGCGTCTTTGAACTAAAATTCACATTTGTACGTGGATAATCACTTTTAGAGATAAAATGAGATGTTTAAAGTGATTTTCATGCTTCCAGGGGCCCTGAACGCAAGATTTGTGGAATGGGTAAACGTGAATTAAAATGGCCAATTTACTCACTCTGAGGCCTTAAAAAGTGTTTCTCCACCACGGGAAGTGAAATAAATACCATTTGGAGGCCTTTATTGTTCAATCAAAAATGCCCAATTTTTGACGAAAGAGATAACCACCCCCCCTTACGACATGCTTCAGAAACTAAAAAATGGTCCGTTTTCAAATGTTGCGTCTTTGAACTAAAATTCACATTTATACGTGGATAATCACTTTTAGAGATAAAATGAGATGTGTAAAGTGATTTGCATGCTTCCAGGGGCCCTGAACGCAAGATTTGTGGAATGGGTAAACGTGAATGAAAAGGGCCAATTTACTCACTCTGAGGCCTTAAAAAGTGTTTCTCCACCACGGGAAGTGAAATAAATAACATTTGGAGGCCTTTATTGTTCAATCAAAAATGCCTGATTTTTGACGAAAGAGATAACCACCCCCCCTTACGACATGCTCCAGAAACTAAAAAAATGGTCTGTTTTCAAATGTTGCGTCTTTGAACTAAAATTCACATTTGTACGTGGATAATCACTTTTAGAGATAAAATGAGATGTTTAAAGTGATTTTCATGCTTCCAGGGGCCCTGAACGCAAGATTTGTGGAATGGGTAAACGTGAATGAAAATGGCCAATTTACTCACTCTGAGGCCTTAAAAAGTGTTTCTCCACCACGGGAAGTGAATTAAATAACATTTTTAGGCCTTTATTGTTCAATCAAAAATGCCCAATTTTTGACGAAAGAGATAACCACCCCCCCCTTACGACATGCTTCAGAAAGTAAAAAAATGGTCCGTTTTCAAATGTTACGTCTTTGAACTAAAATTCACATTTGTACGTGGATAATCACTTTTAGAGATACAATGAGATGTTTAAAGTGATTTGCATGCTTCCAGGGGCCCTGAACGCAAGATTTGTGGAATGGGTAAACGTGAATGAAAATGGCCAATTTACTCACTCTGAGGCCTTAAAAAGTGTTTCTCCACCACAGGAAGTGAATTAAATTACATTTTTAGGCCTTTATTGTTCAATCAAAAATGCCCAATTTTTGACAAAAGAGATAACCACCCCCCCTTACGACATGCTTCAGAAACTAAAAAAATGGTCCGTTTTCAAATGTTGCGTCTTTGAACTAAAATTCACATTTGTATGTGGATAATCACTTTTAGAGATAAAATGAGATGTTTAAAGTGATTTTCATGCTTCCAGGGGATATGAACGCAAAATTTGTGGAATGGGTAAACGTGAATGAAAAGGGCCAATTTACTCACTCTGAGGCCTTAAAAAGTGTTTCTCCACCACTGGAAGTGAAATAAATAACATTTGGAGGCCTTTATTGTTCAATCAAAAATGCCTGATTTTTGACGAAAGAGATAACCACCCCCCCTTACGACATGCTCCAGAAACTAAAAAAATGTGCCGTTTTCAAATGTTGCGTCTTTGAACTAAAATTCACATTTGTACGTGGATAATCACTTTTAGAGATAACATGAGATGTTTAAAGTGATTTTCATGCTTCCAGGGGCCCTGAACGCAAAATTTGTGGAATGGGTAAACGTGAATGAAAATGGCCAATTTACTCACTCTGAGGCCTTAAAAAGTGTTTCTCCACCACTGGAAGTGAATTAAATAACATTTTTAGGCCTTTATTGTTCAATCAAAAATGCCCAATTTTTGACAAAAGAGATAACCACCCCCCCTTACGACATGCTTCAGAAACTAAAAAAATGGTCTGTTTTCAAATGTTGCGTCTTTGAACTAAAATTCACATTTGTACGTGGAAAATCACTTTTAGAGATAAAATGAGATGTTTAAAGTGATTTTCATGCTTCCAGGGGATATGAACGCAAAATTTGTGGAATGGGTAAACGTGAATGAAAAGGGCCAATTTACTCACTCTGAGGCCTTAAAAAGTGTTTCTCCACCACGGGAAGAGAAATAAATAACATTTTTAGGCCTTTATTGTTCAATCAAAAATGCCTGATTTTTGACGAAAGAGATAACCACCCCCCCTTACGACATGCTCCAGAAACTAAAAAAATGTGCCATTTTCAAATGTTGCGTCTTTGAACTAAAATTCACATTTGTACGTGGATAATCACTTTTAGAGATAACATGAGATGTTTAAAGTGATTTTCATGCTTCCAGGGGCCCTGAACGCAAGATTTGTGGAATGGGTAAACGTGAATTAAAATGGCCAATTTACTCACTCTGAGGCCTTAAAAAGTGTTTCTCCACCACGGGAAGTGAAATAAATAACATTTGGAGGCCTTTATTGTTGAATCAAAAATGCCATATTTTTGACGAAAGAGATAACCACCCCTCCCTTACGACATGCTTCAGAAACTAAAAAAATGGTCCGTTTTCAAATGTTGCGTCTTTGAACTAAAATTCACATTTGTACGTGGATAATCACTTTTAGAGATAAAATGAGATGTTTAAAGTGATTTGCATGCTTCCAGGGGCCCTGAACGCAAGATTTGTGGAATGGGTAAACGTGAATGAAAATCGCCAATTTACTCACTCTGAGGCCTTAAAAAGTGTTTCTCCACCACGGGAAGTGAATTAAATTACATTTTTAGGCCTTTATTGTTCAATCAAAAATGCCCAATTTTTGACAAAAGAGATAACCACCCCCCCTTACGACATGCTTCAGAAACTAAAAAAATGGTCCGTTTTCAAATGTTGCGTCTTTGAACTAAAATTCACATTTGTACGTGGATAATCACTTTTAGAGATACAATGAGATGTTTAAAGTGATTTGCATGCTTCCAGGGGCCCTGAACGCAAGATTTGTGGAATGGGTAAACGTGAATGAAAATGGCCAATTTACTCACTCTGAGGCCTTAAAAAGTGTTTCTCCACCACGGGAAGTGAATTAATTTACATTTTTAGGCCTTTATTGTTCAATCAAAAATGCCCAATTTTTGACAAAAGAGATAACCACCCCCCCTTACGACATGCTTCAGAAACGAAAAAAATGGTCCGTTTTCAAATGTTGCGTCTTTGAACTAAAATTCACATTTGTACGTGGATAATCACTTTTAGAGATAAAATGAGATGTTAAAGTGATTTTCATGCTTCCAGGGGATATGAACGCTAAATTTGTGGAATGGGTAAACGTGAATGAAAAGGGCCAATTTACTCACTCTGAGGCCTTAAAAAGTGTTTCTCCACCACGGGAAGTGAAATAAATAACGTTTGAAGGCCTTTATTGTTCAATCAAAAATGCCCAATTTTTGACGAAAGAGATAACCACCCCCCCTTACGACATACTTCAGAAACTAAAAATATGGTCCGTTTTCAAATGTTGCGTCTTTGAACTAAAATTCACATTTGTACGTGGATAATCACTTTTAGAGATAAAATGAGATGTTTAAAGTGATTTTCATGCTTCCAGGGGCCCTGAACGCAAGATTTGTGGAATGGGTAAACGTGAATTAAAATGGCCAATTTACTCACTCTGAGGCCTTAAAAAGTGTTTCTCCACCACGGGAAGTGAAATAAATACCATTTGGAGGCCTTTATTGTTCAATCAAAAATGCCTGATTTTTGACGAAAGAGATAACCACCCCCCCTTACGACATGCTCCAGAAACTAAAAAAATGGTCTGTTTTCAAATGTTGCGTCTTTGAACTAAAATTCACATTTGTACGTGGATAATCACTTTTAGAGATAAAATGAGATGTTTAAAGTGATTTTCATGCTTCCAGGGGCCCTGAACGCAAGATTTGTGGAATGGGTAAACGTGAATGAAAATGGCCAATTTACTCACTCTGAGGCCTTAAAAAGTGTTTCTCCACCACGGGAAGTGAATTAAATAACATTTTTAGGCCTTTATTGTTCAATCAAAAATGCCCAATTTTTGACGAAAGAGATAACCACCCCCCCCTTACGACATGCTTCAGAAAGTAAAAAAATGGTCCGTTTTCAAATGTTACGTCTTTGAACTAAAATTCACATTTGTACGTGGATAATCACTTTTAGAGATACAATGAGATGTTTAAAGTGATTTGCATGCTTCCAGGGGCCCTGAACGCAAGATTTGTGGAATGGGTAAACGTGAATGAAAATGGCCAATTTACTCACTCTGAGGCCTTAAAAAGTGTTTCTCCACCACAGGAAGTGAATTAAATTACATTTTTAGGCCTTTATTGTTCAATCAAAAATGCCCAATTTTTGACAAAAGAGATAACCACCCCCCCTTACGACATGCTTCAGAAACTAAAAAAATGGTCCGTTTTCAAATGTTGCGTCTTTGAACTAAAATTCACATTTGTATGTGGATAATCACTTTTAGAGATAAAATGAGATGTTTAAAGTGATTTTCATGCTTCCAGGGGATATGAACGCAAAATTTGTGGAATGGGTAAACGTGAATGAAAAGGGCCAATTTACTCACTCTGAGGCCTTAAAAAGTGTTTCTCCACCACTGGAAGTGAAATAAATAACATTTGGAGGCCTTTATTGTTCAATCAAAAATGCCTGATTTTTGACGAAAGAGATAACCACCCCCCCTTACGACATGCTCCAGAAACTAAAAAAATGTGCCGTTTTCAAATGTTGCGTCTTTGAACTAAAATTCACATTTGTACGTGGATAATCACTTTTAGAGATAACATGAGATGTTTAAAGTGATTTTCATGCTTCCAGGGGCCCTGAACGCAAAATTTGTGGAATGGGTAAACGTGAATGAAAATGGCCAATTTACTCACTCTGAGGCCTTATAAAGTGTTTCTCCACCACTGGAAGTGAATTAAATAACATTTTTAGGCCTTTATTGTTCAATCAAAAATGCCCAATTTTTGACAAAAGAGATAACCACCCCCCCTTACGACATGCTTCAGAAACTAAAAAAATGGTCTGTTTTCAAATGTTGCGTCTTTGAACTAAAATTCACATTTGTACGTGGAAAATCACTTTTAGAGATAAAATGAGATGTTTAAAGTGATTTTCATGCTTCCAGGGGATATGAACGCAAAATTTGTGGAATGGGTAAACGTGAATGAAAAGGGCCAATTTACTCACTCTGAGGCCTTAAAAAGTGTTTCTCCACCACGGGAAGAGAAATAAATAACATTTTTAGGCCTTTATTGTTCAATCAAAAATGCCTGATTTTTGACGAAAGAGATAACCACCCCCCCTTACGACATGCTCCAGAAACTAAAAAAATGTGCCATTTTCAAATGTTGCGTCTTTGAACTAAAATTCACATTTGTACGTGGATAATCACTTTTAGAGATAACATGAGATGTTTAAAGTGATTTTCATGCTTCCAGGGGCCCTGAACGCAAGATTTGTGGAATGGGTAAACGTGAATTAAAATGGCCAATTTACTCACTCTGAGGCCTTAAAAAGTGTTTCTCCACCACGGGAAGTGAAATAAATAACATTTGGAGGCCTTTATTGTTGAATCAAAAATGCCATATTTTTGACGAAAGAGATAACCACCCCTCCCTTACGACATGCTTCAGAAACTAAAAAAATGGTCCGTTTTCAAATGTTGCGTCTTTGAACTAAAATTCACATTTGTACGTGGATAATCACTTTTAGAGATAAAATGAGATGTTTAAAGTGATTTGCATGCTTCCAGGGGCCCTGAACGCAAGATTTGTGGAATGGGTAAACGTGAATGAAAATCGCCAATTTACTCACTCTGAGGCCTTAAAAAGTGTTTCTCCACCACGGGAAGTGAATTAAATTACATTTTTAGGCCTTTATTGTTCAATCAAAAATGCCCAATTTTTGACAAAAGAGATAACCACCCCCCCTTACGACATGCTTCAGAAACTAAAAAAATGGTCCGTTTTCAAATGTTGCGTCTTTGAACTAAAATTCACATTTGTACGTGGATAATCACTTTTAGAGATACAATGAGATGTTTAAAGTGATTTGCATGCTTCCAGGGGCCCTGAACGCAAGATTTGTGGAATGGGTAAACGTGAATGAAAATGGCCAATTTACTCACTCTGAGGCCTTAAAAAGTGTTTCTCCACCACGGGAAGTGAATTAATTTACATTTTTAGGCCTTTATTGTTCAATCAAAAATGCCCAATTTTTGACAAAAGAGATAACCACCCCCCCTTACGACATGCTTCAGAAACGAAAAAAATGGTCCGTTTTCAAATGTTGCGTCTTTGAACTAAAATTCACATTTGTACGTGGATAATCACTTTTAGAGATAAAATGAGATGTTAAAGTGATTTTCATGCTTCCAGGGGATATGAACGCTAAATTTGTGGAATGGGTAAACGTGAATGAAAAGGGCCAATTTACTCACTCTGAGGCCTTAAAAAGTGTTTCTCCACCACGGGAAGTGAAATAAATAACGTTTGAAGGCCTTTATTGTTCAATCAAAAATGCCCAATTTTTGACGAAAGAGATAACCACCCCCCCTTACGACATACTTCAGAAACTAAAAATATGGTCCGTTTTCAAATGTTGCGTCTTTGAACTAAAATTCACATTTGTACGTGGATAATCACTTTTAGAGATAAAATGAGATGTTTAAAGTGATTTTCATGCTTCCAGGGGCCCTGAACGCAAGATTTGTGGAATGGGTAAACGTGAATTAAAATGGCCAATTTACTCACTCTGAGGCCTTAAAAAGTGTTTCTCCACCACGGGAAGTGAAATAAATACCATTTGGAGGCCTTTATTGTTCAATCAAAAATGCCTGATTTTTGACGAAAGAGATAACCACCCCCCCTTACGACATGCTCCAGAAACTAAAAAAATGGTCTGTTTTCAAATGTTACGTCTTTGAACTAAAATTCACATTTGTACGTGGATAATCACTTTTAGAGATACAATGAGATGTTTAAAGTGATTTGCATGCTTCCAGGGGCCCTGAACGCAAGATTTGTGGAATGGGTAAACGTGAATTAAAATGGCCAATTTACTCACTCTGAGGCCTTAAAAAGTGTTTCTCCACCACAGGAAGTGAATTAAATTACATTTTTAGGCCTTTATTGTTCAATCAAAAATGCCCAATTTTTGACAAAAGAGATAACCACCCCCCCTTACGACATGCTTCAGAAACTAAAAAAATGGTCCGTTTTCAAATGTTGCGTCTTTGAACTAAAATTCACATTTGTATGTGGATAATCACTTTTAGAGATAAAATGAGATGTTTAAAGTGATTTTCATGCTTCCAGGGGATATGAACGCAAAATTTGTGGAATGGGTAAACGTGAATGAAAAGGGCCAATTTACTCACTCTGAGGCCTTAAAAAGTGTTTCTCCACCACGGGAAGTGAAATAAATAACATTTGGAGGCCTTTATTGTTCAATCAAAAATGCCTGATTTTTGACGAGAGAGATAACCACCCCCCCTTACGACATGCTCCAGAAACTAAAAAAATGTGCCATTTTCAAATGTTGCGTCTTTGAACTAAAATTCACATTTGTACGTGGATAATCACTTTTAGAGATAAAATGAGATGTTTAAAGTGATTTTCATGCTTCCAGGGGCCCTGAACGCAAAATTTGTGGAATGGGTAAACGTGAATGAAAATGGCCAATTTACTCACTCTGAGGCCTTAAAAAGTGTTTATCCACCTCGGGAAGTGAAATAAATAACATTTGGAGGCCTTTATTGTTCAATCAAAAATGCCCAATTTTTGACAAAAGAGATAACCACCCCCCTTACGACATGCTTCAGAAACTAAAAAAATGGTCTGTTTTCAAATGTTGCGTCTTTGAACTAAAATTCACATTTGTACGTGGAAAATCACTTTTAGAGATAAAATGAGATGTTTAAAGTGATTTTCATGCTTCCAGGGGATATGAACGCAAAATTTGTGGAATGGGTAAACGTGAATGAAAAGGGCCAATTTACTCACTCTGAGGCCTTAAAAAGTGTTTCTCCACCACGGGAAGAGAAATAAATAACATTTTTAGGCCTTTATTGTTCAATCAAAAATGCCTGATTTTTGACGAAAGAGATAACCACCCCCCCCTTACGACATGCTCCAGAAACTAAAAAAATGTGCCGTTTTCAAATGTTGCGTCTTTGAACTAAAATTCACATTTGTACGTGGATAATCACTTTTAGAGATAACATGAGATGTTTAAAGTGATTTTCATGCTTCCAGGGGCCCTGAACGCAAAATTTGTGGAATGGGTAAACGTGAATGAAAATGGCCAATTTACTCACTCTGAGGCCTTAAAAAGTGTTTCTCCACCACTGGAAGTGAATTAAATAACATTTTTAGGCCTTTATTGTTCAATCAAAAATGCCCAATTTTTGACAAAAGAGATAACCACCCCCCTTACGCCATGCTTCAGAAACTAAAAATATGGTCCGTTTTCAAATGTTGCGTCTTTGAACTAAAATTCACATTTGTTCGTGGATAATCACTTTTAGAGATAAAATGAGATGTTTAAAGTGATTTTCATGCTTCCAGGGGCCCTGAACGCAAGATTTGTGGAATGGGTAAACGTGAATGAAAATGGCCAATTTACTCACTCTGAGGCCTTAAAAAGTATTTATCCACCTCGGGAAGTGAAATAAATAACATTTGGAGGCCTTTATTGTTCAATCAAAAATGCCCAATTTTTAACGAAAGAGATAACCACCCCCCCTTACGACATGCTTCAGAAACTAAAAAAATGTGCCGTTTTCAAATGTTGCGTCTTTGAACTAAAATTCACATTTGTACGTGGATAATCACTTTTAGAGATAAAATGAGATGTTTAAAGTGATTTGCATGCTTCCAGGGGCCCTGAACGTAAGATTTGTGGAATGGGTAAACGTGAATGAAAATGGCCAATTTACTCACTCTGAGGCCTTAAAAAGTGTTTCTCCACCACGGGAAGTGAATTAAATTACATTTTTAGGCCTTTATTGTTCAATCAAAAATGCCCAATTTTTGATAAAAGAGATAACCACCCCCCCTTACGACATGCTTCAGAAACGAAAAAAATGGTCCGTTTTCAAATGTTGCGTCCTTGAACTAAAATTCACATTTGTACGTGGATAATCACTTTTAGAGATAAAATGAGATGTTAAAGTGATTTTCATGCTTCCAGGGGATATGAACGCTAAATTTGTGGAATGGGTAAACGTGAATGAAAAGGGCCAATTTACTCACTCTGAGGCCTTAAAAAGTGTTTCTCCACCACGGGAAGTGAAATAAATAACATTTGAAGGCCTTTATTGTTCAATCAAAAATGCCCAATTTTTGACGAAAGAGATAACCACCTCCCCTTACGACATGCTTCAGAAACTAAAAAAATGGTCCGTTTTCAAATGTTGCGTCTTTGAACTAAAATTCACATTTGTACGTGGATAATCACTTTTAGAGATAAAATGAGATGTTAAAGTGATTTTCATGCTTCCAGGGGATATGAACGCTAAATTTGTGGAATGGGTAAACGTGAATGAAAAGGGCCAATTTACTCACTCTGAGGCCTTAAAAAGTGTTTCTCCACCACGGGAAGTGAAATAAATAACATTTGAAGGCCTTTATTGTTCAATCAAAAATGCCCAATTTTTGACGAAAGAGATAACCACCCCCCCTTACGACATACTTCAGAAACTAAAAATATGGTCCGTTTTCAAATGTTGCGTCTTTGAACTAAAATTCACATTTGTACGTGGATAATCACTTTTAGAGATAAAATGAGATGTTTAAAGTGATTTTCATGCTTCCAGGGGCCCTGAACGCAAGATTTGTGGAATGGGTAAACGTGAATTAAAATGGCCGAATTACTCACTCTGAGGCCTTAAAAAGTTTTTCTCCACCACGGGAAGTGAAATAAATACCATTTGGAGGCCTTTATTGTTCAATCAAAAATGCCTGATTTTTGACGAAAGAGATAACCACCCCCCCTTACGACATGCTCCAGAAACTAAAAAAATGGTCTGTTTTCAAATGTTGCGTCTTTGAACTAAAATTCACATTTGTACGTGGATAATCACTTTTAGAGATAAAATGAGATGTTTAAAGTGATTTTCATGCTTCCAGGGGCCCTGAACGCAAGATTTGTGGAATGGGTAAACGTGAATGAAAATGGCCAATTTACTCACTCTGAGGCCTTAAAAAGTGTTTATCCACCTCGGGAAGTGAAATAAATAACATTTGGAGGCCTTTCTTGTTCAATCAAAAATGCCCAATTTTTGACGAAAGAGATAACCACCCCCCCTTACGACATGCTTCAGAAACTAAAAAAATGGTCCGTTTTCAAATGTTGCGTCTTTGAACTAAAATTCACATTTGTACGTCGATAATCACTTTTAGAGATAAAATGAGATGTTTAAAGTGATTTGCATTCTTCCAGGGGCCCTGAACGCAAGATTTGTGGAATGGGTAAACATGAATGAAAATGGCCAATTTACTCACTCTGAGGCCTTAAAAAGTGTTTCTCCACCACGGCAAGTGAATTAAATTACATTTTTAGGCCTTTATTGTTCAATCAAAAATGCCCAATTTTTGACAAAAGAGATAACCACCCCCCCTTACGACATGCTCCAGAAACTAAAAAAATGTGCCATTTTCAAATGTTGCGTCTTTGAACTAAAATTCACATTTGTACGTCGATAATCACTTTTAGAGATAAAATGAGATGTTTAAAGTGATTTTCATGCTTCCAGGGGCCCTGAACGCAAGATTTGTGGAATGGGTAAACGTGAATAAAAATGGCCAATTTACTCACTCTGAGGCCTTAAAAAGTGTTTATCCACCTCGGGAAGTGAAATAAATAACATTTGGAGGCCTTTATTGTTCAATCAAAAATGCCAATTTTTTGACGAAAGAGATTCTTCAGAAACTAAAAAAAATGGTCCGTTTTCAAATGTTGCGTCTTTGAACTAAGATTCACATTTGTACGTGGATAATCACTTTTTGAGATAAAATGAGATGTTTAAAGTGATTTTCATGCTTCCAGGGGCCCTGAACGCAAAATTTGTGGAATGGGTAAACGTGAATGAAAATGGCCAATTTACTCACTCTGAGGCCTTAAAAAGTGTTTCTCCACCACTGGAAGTGAATTAAATAACATTTTTAGGCCTTTATTGTTCAATCAAAAATGCCCAATTTTTGACAAAAGAGATAACCACCCCCCTTACGCCATGCTTCAGAAACTAAAAATATGGTCCGTTTTCAAATGTTGCGTCTTTGAACTAAAATTCACATTTGTTCGTGGATAATCACTTTTAGAGATAAAATGAGATGTTTAAAGTGATTTTCATGCTTCCAGGGGCCCTGAATGCAAGATTTGTGGAATGGGTAAACGTGAATGAAAATGGCCAATTTACTCACTCTGAGGCCTTAAAAAGTGTTTCTCCACCACTGGAAGTGAATTAAATAACATTTTTAGGCCTTTATTGTTCAATCAAAAATGCCCAATTTTTGACAAAAGAGATAACCACCCCCCCTTACGCCATGCTTCAGAAACTAAAAAAATGGTCCGTTTTCAAATGTTGCGTCTTTGAACTAAAATTCACATTTGTTCGTGGATAATCACTTTTAGAGATAAAATGAGATGTTTAAAGTGATTTTCATGCTTCCAGGGGCCCTGAACGCAAAATTTGTGAAATGGGTAAACGTGAATGAAAATGGCCAATTTACTCACTCTGAGGCCTTAAAAAGTGTTTCTCTACCACTGGAAGTGAATTAAATAACATTTTTAGGCCTTTATTGTTCAATCAAAAATGCCCAATTTTTGACAAAAGAGATAACCACCCCCCCTTACGCCATGCTTCAGAAACTAAAAAAATGGTCAGTTTTCAAATGTTGCGTCTTTGAACTAAAATTCACATTTGTTCGTGGATAATCACTTTTAGAGATAAAGGGCCTCATGTAGGTAGCATACCAGTTACCACTTCTAAAATACCGAACGATACCGAATCGGTATTTTAGAAGTGGTAACTGGTATGTAGGTAATGAGTCGGTATTTTTTACCGAATCGTTACTAGTCGGTAATTACCGAATCGGTATTTACCGATTCGGTAATGAGGCATACCTTCCAATTGATGGGAAGGTATGCCTCATTACCGAATCGGTAAATACCGATTCGGTAATGGGGGAACACATACAAGGGTGGCAGGGTGTCACATTGACACCCTGTTGCACCCCTGATTCGGCCATGTGTGCACATGTGGCACACATACATGCCCTAAGGGCATGTATGTATGCCACATTGCACACTGCTACGCGCGTGAAAATGCATTTACACATACATTCATTATTTACCACCAACTATAAGTTGGTGGTAAATACCGACTCTTAAACACACACACACACTCCCCCTACATCTCGATTTTGCTTTCGGAATTTACCGAATCGGTAAAATTACCGATTCGGAAAAGTTACCGATTCGGTAACATTACCGATTCGGTATTATTACCGAATCGGTAATTTTACCGATTCGGTAAATTCCGAAAGCAAAGTTTGTCCCCCTACATACCAATGGCCAAAATACCGGTCGGTAACGGTATAATTACCGAAAATCGGCCGTTACCGACCGGTATTTGGCTTCCTACATGAGGCCCAAAATGAGATGTTTAAAGTGATTTTCATGCTTCCAGGGGCCCTGAATGCAAAATTTGTGAAATGGGTAAACGTGAATGAAAATGGCCAATTTACTCACTCTGAGGCCTTAAAAAGTGTTTCTCCACCACGGGAAGTGAAATAAATAACATTTGGAGGCCTTTATTGTTGAATCAAAAATGCCCAATTTTTGACCAAAGAGATAACCACCCCCCCCTTACGACATGCTTCAGAAACTAAAAAAATGGTCCGTTTTCAAATGTTGCGTCTTTGAACTAAAATTCACATTTGTACATGGATAATCACTTTTAGAGATAAAATGAGATGTTTAAAGTGATTTGCATGCTTCCAGGGGCCCTGAACGCAAGATTTGTGGAATGGGTAAACGTGAATCAAAATGGCCAATTTACTCACTCTGAGGCCTTCAAAAGTGTTTCTCCACCACGGGAAGTGAATTAAATTACATTTTTAGGCCTTTATTGTTCAATCAAAAATGCCCAATTTTTGACAAAAGAGATAACCACCCCCCCTTACGACATGCTTCAGAAACGAAAAAAATGGTCCGTTTTCAAATGTTGCGTCTTTGAACTAAAATTCACATTTGTACGTGGATAATCACTTTTAGAGATAAAATGAGATGTTAAAGTGATTTTCATGCTTCCAGGGGATATGAACGCTAAATTTGTGGAACGGGTAAACGTGAATGAAAAGGGCCAATTTACTCACTCTGAGGCCTTAAAAAGTGTTTCTCCACCACGGGAAGTGAAATACATAACATTTGGAGGCCTTTATTGTTCAATCAAAAATGCCTGATTTTTGACGAAAGAGATAACCACCCCCCTTACGACATGCTCAAGAAACTAAAAAAATGTGCCGTTTTCAAATGTTGCGTCTTTGAACTAAAATTCACATTTGTTCGTGGATAATCACTTTTAGAGATAAAATGAGATGTTTAAAGTGATTTTCATGCTTCCAGGGGCCCTGAACGCAAGATTTGTGGAATGGGTAAACGTGAATGAAAATGGCCAATTTACTCACTCTGAGGCCTTAAAAAGTGTTTATCCACCTCGGGAAGTGAAATAAATAACATTTGGAGGCCTTTATTGTTCAATCAAAAATGCCCAATTTTTGACGAAAGAGATAACCACCCCCCCTTACGACATGCTTCAGAAACTAAAAAAATGGTCAGTTTTCAAATGTTGCGTCTTTGAACTAAAATTCACATTTGTTCGTGGATAATCACTTTTAGAGATAAAGGGCCTCATGTAGGTAGCATACCAGTTACCACTTCTAAAATACCGAACGATACCGAATCGGTATTTTAGAAGTGGTAACTGGTATGTAGGTAATGAGTCGGTATTTTTTACCGAATCGTTACTAGTCGGTAATTACCGAATCGGTATTTACCGATTCGGTAATGAGGCATACCTTCCAATTGATGGGAAGGTATGCCTCATTACCGAATCGGTAAATACCGATTCGGTAATGGGGGAACACATACAAGGGTGGCAGGGTGTCACATTGACACCCTGTTGCACCCCTGATTCGGCCATGTGTGCACATGTGGCACACATACATGCCCTAAGGGCATGTATGTATGCCACATTGCACACTGCTACGCGCGTGAAAATGCATTTACACATACATTCATTATTTACCACCAACTATAAGTTGGTGGTAAATACCGACTCTTAAACACACACACACACTCCCCCTACATCTCGATTTTGCTTTCGGAATTTACCGAATCGGTAAAATTACCGATTCGGAAAAGTTACCGATTCGGTAACATTACCGATTCGGTATTATTACCGAATCGGTAATTTTACCGATTCGGTAAATTCCGAAAGCAAAGTTTGTCCCCCTACATACCAATGGCCAAAATACCGGTCGGTAACGGTATAATTACCGAAAATCGGCCGTTACCGACCGGTATTTGGCTTCCTACATGAGGCCCAAAATGAGATGTTTAAAGTGATTTTCATGCTTCCAGGGGCCCTGAATGCAAAATTTGTGAAATGGGTAAACGTGAATGAAAATGGCCAATTTACTCACTCTGAGGCCTTAAAAAGTGTTTCTCCACCACGGGAAGTGAAATAAATAACATTTGGAGGCCTTTATTGTTGAATCAAAAATGCCCAATTTTTGACCAAAGAGATAACCACCCCCCCCTTACGACATGCTTCAGAAACTAAAAAAATGGTCCGTTTTCAAATGTTGCGTCTTTGAACTAAAATTCACATTTGTACATGGATAATCACTTTTAGAGATAAAATGAGATGTTTAAAGTGATTTGCATGCTTCCAGGGGCCCTGAACGCAAGATTTGTGGAATGGGTAAACGTGAATGAAAATCGCCAATTTACTCACTCTGAGGCCTTAAAAAGTGTTTCTCCACCACGGGAAGTGAATTAAATTACATTTTTAGGCCTTTATTGTTCAATCAAAAATGCCCAATTTTTGACAAAAGAGATAACCACCCCCCCTTACGACATGCTTCAGAAACTAAAAAAATGGTCCGTTTTCAAATGTTGCGTCTTTGAACTAAAATTCACATTTGTACGTGGATAATCACTTTTAGAGATACAATGAGATGTTTAAAGTGATTTGCATGCTTCCAGGGGCCCTGAACGCAAGATTTGTGGAATGGGTAAACGTGAATGAAAATGGCCAATTTACTCACTCTGAGGCCTTAAAAAGTGTTTCTCCACCACGGGAAGTGAATTAATTTACATTTTTAGGCCTTTATTGTTCAATCAAAAATGCCCAATTTTTGACAAAAGAGATAACCACCCCCCCTTACGACATGCTTCAGAAACGAAAAAAATGGTCCGTTTTCAAATGTTGCGTCTTTGAACTAAAATTCACATTTGTACGTGGATAATCACTTTTAGAGATAAAATGAGATGTTAAAGTGATTTTCATGCTTCCAGGGGATATGAACGCTAAATTTGTGGAATGGGTAAACGTGAATGAAAAGGGCCAATTTACTCACTCTGAGGCCTTAAAAAGTGTTTCTCCACCACGGGAAGTGAAATAAATAACGTTTGAAGGCCTTTATTGTTCAATCAAAAATGCCCAATTTTTGACGAAAGAGATAACCACCCCCCCTTACGACATACTTCAGAAACTAAAAATATGGTCCGTTTTCAAATGTTGCGTCTTTGAACTAAAATTCACATTTGTACGTGGATAATCACTTTTAGAGATAAAATGAGATGTTTAAAGTGATTTTCATGCTTCCAGGGGCCCTGAACGCAAGATTTGTGGAATGGGTAAACGTGAATTAAAATGGCCAATTTACTCACTCTGAGGCCTTAAAAAGTGTTTCTCCACCACGGGAAGTGAAATAAATACCATTTGGAGGCCTTTATTGTTCAATCAAAAATGCCTGATTTTTGACGAAAGAGATAACCACCCCCCCTTACGACATGCTCCAGAAACTAAAAAAATGGTCTGTTTTCAAATGTTACGTCTTTGAACTAAAATTCACATTTGTACGTGGATAATCACTTTTAGAGATACAATGAGATGTTTAAAGTGATTTGCATGCTTCCAGGGGCCCTGAACGCAAGATTTGTGGAATGGGTAAACGTGAATTAAAATGGCCAATTTACTCACTCTGAGGCCTTAAAAAGTGTTTCTCCACCACAGGAAGTGAATTAAATTACATTTTTAGGCCTTTATTGTTCAATCAAAAATGCCCAATTTTTGACAAAAGAGATAACCACCCCCCCTTACGACATGCTTCAGAAACTAAAAAAATGGTCCGTTTTCAAATGTTGCGTCTTTGAACTAAAATTCACATTTGTATGTGGATAATCACTTTTAGAGATAAAATGAGATGTTTAAAGTGATTTTCATGCTTCCAGGGGATATGAACGCAAAATTTGTGGAATGGGTAAACGTGAATGAAAAGGGCCAATTTACTCACTCTGAGGCCTTAAAAAGTGTTTCTCCACCACGGGAAGTGAAATAAATAACATTTGGAGGCCTTTATTGTTCAATCAAAAATGCCTGATTTTTGACGAGAGAGATAACCACCCCCCCTTACGACATGCTCCAGAAACTAAAAAAATGTGCCATTTTCAAATGTTGCGTCTTTGAACTAAAATTCACATTTGTACGTGGATAATCACTTTTAGAGATAAAATGAGATGTTTAAAGTGATTTTCATGCTTCCAGGGGCCCTGAACGCAAAATTTGTGGAATGGGTAAACGTGAATGAAAATGGCCAATTTACTCACTCTGAGGCCTTAAAAAGTGTTTATCCACCTCGGGAAGTGAAATAAATAACATTTGGAGGCCTTTATTGTTCAATCAAAAATGCCCAATTTTTGACAAAAGAGATAACCACCCCCCTTACGACATGCTTCAGAAACTAAAAAAATGGTCTGTTTTCAAATGTTGCGTCTTTGAACTAAAATTCACATTTGTACGTGGAAAATCACTTTTAGAGATAAAATGAGATGTTTAAAGTGATTTTCATGCTTCCAGGGGATATGAACGCAAAATTTGTGGAATGGGTAAACGTGAATGAAAAGGGCCAATTTACTCACTCTGAGGCCTTAAAAAGTGTTTCTCCACCACGGGAAGAGAAATAAATAACATTTTTAGGCCTTTATTGTTCAATCAAAAATGCCTGATTTTTGACGAAAGAGATAACCACCCCCCCCTTACGACATGCTCCAGAAACTAAAAAAATGTGCCGTTTTCAAATGTTGCGTCTTTGAACTAAAATTCACATTTGTACGTGGATAATCACTTTTAGAGATAACATGAGATGTTTAAAGTGATTTTCATGCTTCCAGGGGCCCTGAACGCAAAATTTGTGGAATGGGTAAACGTGAATGAAAATGGCCAATTTACTCACTCTGAGGCCTTAAAAAGTGTTTCTCCACCACTGGAAGTGAATTAAATAACATTTTTAGGCCTTTATTGTTCAATCAAAAATGCCCAATTTTTGACAAAAGAGATAACCACCCCCCTTACGCCATGCTTCAGAAACTAAAAATATGGTCCGTTTTCAAATGTTGCGTCTTTGAACTAAAATTCACATTTGTTCGTGGATAATCACTTTTAGAGATAAAATGAGATGTTTAAAGTGATTTTCATGCTTCCAGGGGCCCTGAACGCAAGATTTGTGGAATGGGTAAACGTGAATGAAAATGGCCAATTTACTCACTCTGAGGCCTTAAAAAGTATTTATCCACCTCGGGAAGTGAAATAAATAACATTTGGAGGCCTTTATTGTTCAATCAAAAATGCCCAATTTTTAACGAAAGAGATAACCACCCCCCCTTACGACATGCTTCAGAAACTAAAAAAATGTGCCGTTTTCAAATGTTGCGTCTTTGAACTAAACTTCACATTTGTACGTGGATAATCACTTTTAGAGATAAAATGAGATGTTTAAAGTGATTTGCATGCTTCCAGGGGCCCTGAACGTAAGATTTGTGGAATGGGTAAACGTGAATGAAAATGGCCAATTTACTCACTCTGAGGCCTTAAAAAGTGTTTCTCCACCACGGGAAGTGAATTAAATTACATTTTTAGGCCTTTATTGTTCAATCAAAAATGCCCAATTTTTGATAAAAGAGATAACCACCCCCCCTTACGACATGCTTCAGAAACGAAAAAAATGGTCCGTTTTCAAATGTTGCGTCCTTGAACTAAAATTCACATTTGTACGTGGATAATCACTTTTAGAGATAAAATGAGATGTTAAAGTGATTTTCATGCTTCCAGGGGATATGAACGCTAAATTTGTGGAATGGGTAAACGTGAATGAAAAGGGCCAATTTACTCACTCTGAGGCCTTAAAAAGTGTTTCTCCACCACGGGAAGTGAAATAAATAACATTTGAAGGCCTTTATTGTTCAATCAAAAATGCCCAATTTTTGACGAAAGAGATAACCACCCCCCCTTACGACATGCTTCAGAAACTAAAAAAATGGTCCGTTTTCAAATGTTGCGTCTTTGAACTAAAATTCACATTTGTACGTGGATAATCACTTTTAGAGATAAAATGAGATGTTAAAGTGATTTTCATGCTTCCAGGGGATATGAACGCTAAATTTGTGGAATGGGTAAACGTGAATGAAAAGGGCCAATTTACTCACTCTGAGGCCTTAAAAAGTGTTTCTCCACCACGGGAAGTGAAATAAATAACATTTGAAGGCCTTTATTGTTCAATCAAAAATGCCCAATTTTTGACGAAAGAGATAACCACCCCCCTTACGACATACTTCAGAAACTAAAAATATGGTCCGTTTTCAAATGTTGCGTCTTTGAACTAAAATTCACATTTGTACGTGGATAATCACTTTTAGAGATAAAATGAGATGTTTAAAGTGATTTTCATGCTTCCAGGGGCCCTGAACGCAAGATTTGTGGAATGGGTAAACGTGAATTAAAATGGCCGAATTACTCACTCTGAGGCCTTAAAAAGTTTTTCTCCACCACGGGAAGTGAAATAAATACCATTTGGAGGCCTTTATTGTTCAATCAAAAATGCCTGATTTTTGACGAAAGAGATAACCACCCCCCCTTACGACATGCTCCAGAAACTAAAAAAATGGTCTGTTTTCAAATGTTGCGTCTTTGAACTAAAATTCACATTTGTACGTGGATAATCACTTTTAGAGATAAAATGAGATGTTTAAAGTGATTTTCATGCTTCCAGGGGCCCTGAACGCAAGATTTGTGGAATGGGTAAACGTGAATGAAAATGGCCAATTTACTCACTCTGAGGCCTTAAAAAGTGTTTATCCACCTCGGGAAGTGAAATAAATAACATTTGGAGGCCTTTCTTGTTCAATCAAAAATGCCCAATTTTTGACGAAAGAGATAACCACCCCCCCTTACGACATGCTTCAGAAACTAAAAAAATGGTCCGTTTTCAAATGTTGCGTCTTTGAACTAAAATTCACATTTGTACGTCGATAATCACTTTTAGAGATAAAATGAGATGTTTAAAGTGATTTGCATTCTTCCAGGGGCCCTGAACGCAAGATTTGTGGAATGGGTAAACATGAATGAAAATGGCCAATTTACTCACTCTGAGGCCTTAAAAAGTGTTTCTCCACCACGGCAAGTGAATTAAATTACATTTTTAGGCCTTTATTGTTCAATCAAAAATGCCCAATTTTTGACAAAAGAGATAACCACCCCCCCTTACGACATGCTCCAGAAACTAAAAAAATGTGCCATTTTCAAATGTTGCGTCTTTGAACTAAAATTCACATTTGTACGTCGATAATCACTTTTAGAGATAAAATGAGATGTTTAAAGTGATTTTCATGCTTCCAGGGGCCCTGAACGCAAGATTTGTGGAATGGGTAAACGTGAATAAAAATGGCCAATTTACTCACTCTGAGGCCTTAAAAAGTGTTTATCCACCTCGGGAAGTGAAATAAATAACATTTGGAGGCCTTTATTGTTCAATCAAAAATGCCAATTTTTTGACGAAAGAGATTCTTCAGAAACTAAAAAAAATGGTCCGTTTTCAAATGTTGCGTCTTTGAACTAAGATTCACATTTGTACGTGGATAATCACTTTTTGAGATAAAATGAGATGTTTAAAGTGATTTTCATGCTTCCAGGGGCCCTGAACGCAAAATTTGTGGAATGGGTAAACGTGAATGAAAATGGCCAATTTACTCACTCTGAGGCCTTAAAAAGTGTTTCTCCACCACTGGAAGTGAATTAAATAACATTTTTAGGCCTTTATTGTTCAATCAAAAATGCCCAATTTTTGACAAAAGAGATAACCACCCCCCTTACGCCATGCTTCAGAAACTAAAAATATGGTCCGTTTTCAAATGTTGCGTCTTTGAACTAAAATTCACATTTGTTCGTGGATAATCACTTTTAGAGATAAAATGAGATGTTTAAAGTGATTTTCATGCTTCCAGGGGCCCTGAATGCAAGATTTGTGGAATGGGTAAACGTGAATGAAAATGGCCAATTTACTCACTCTGAGGCCTTAAAAAGTGTTTCTCCACCACTGGAAGTGAATTAAATAACATTTTTAGGCCTTTATTGTTCAATCAAAAATGCCCAATTTTTGACAAAAGAGATAACCACCCCCCCTTACGCCATGCTTCAGAAACTAAAAAAATGGTCCGTTTTCAAATGTTGCGTCTTTGAACTAAAATTCACATTTGTTCGTGGATAATCACTTTTAGAGATAAAATGAGATGTTTAAAGTGATTTTCATGCTTCCAGGGGCCCTGAACGCAAAATTTGTGAAATGGGTAAACGTGAATGAAAATGGCCAATTTACTCACTCTGAGGCCTTAAAAAGTGTTTCTCTACCACTGGAAGTGAATTAAATAACATTTTTAGGCCTTTATTGTTCAATCAAAAATGCCCAATTTTTGACAAAAGAGATAACCACCCCCCCTTACGCCATGCTTCAGAAACTAAAAAAATGGTCAGTTTTCAAATGTTGCGTCTTTGAACTAAAATTCACATTTGTTCGTGGATAATCACTTTTAGAGATAAAGGGCCTCATGTAGGTAGCATACCAGTTACCACTTCTAAAATACCGAACGATACCGAATCGGTATTTTAGAAGTGGTAACTGGTATGTAGGTAATGAGTCGGTATTTTTTACCGAATCGTTACTAGTCGGTAATTACCGAATCGGTATTTACCGATTCGGTAATGAGGCATACCTTCCAATTGATGGGAAGGTATGCCTCATTACCGAATCGGTAAATACCGATTCGGTAATGGGGGAACACATACAAGGGTGGCAGGGTGTCACATTGACACCCTGTTGCACCCCTGATTCGGCCATGTGTGCACATGTGGCACACATACATGCCCTAAGGGCATGTATGTATGCCACATTGCACACTGCTACGCGCGTGAAAATGCATTTACACATACATTCATTATTTACCACCAACTATAAGTTGGTGGTAAATACCGACTCTTAAACACACACACACACTCCCCCTACATCTCGATTTTGCTTTCGGAATTTACCGAATCGGTAAAATTACCGATTCGGAAAAGTTACCGATTCGGTAACATTACCGATTCGGTATTATTACCGAATCGGTAATTTTACCGATTCGGTAAATTCCGAAAGCAAAGTTTGTCCCCCTACATACCAATGGCCAAAATACCGGTCGGTAACGGTATAATTACCGAAAATCGGCCGTTACCGACCGGTATTTGGCTTCCTACATGAGGCCCAAAATGAGATGTTTAAAGTGATTTTCATGCTTCCAGGGGCCCTGAATGCAAAATTTGTGAAATGGGTAAACGTGAATGAAAATGGCCAATTTACTCACTCTGAGGCCTTAAAAAGTGTTTCTCCACCACGGGAAGTGAAATAAATAACATTTGGAGGCCTTTATTGTTGAATCAAAAATGCCCAATTTTTGACCAAAGAGATAACCACCCCCCCCTTACGACATGCTTCAGAAACTAAAAAAATGGTCCGTTTTCAAATGTTGCGTCTTTGAACTAAAATTCACATTTGTACATGGATAATCACTTTTAGAGATAAAATGAGATGTTTAAAGTGATTTGCATGCTTCCAGGGGCCCTGAACGCAAGATTTGTGGAATGGGTAAACGTGAATCAAAATGGCCAATTTACTCACTCTGAGGCCTTCAAAAGTGTTTCTCCACCACGGGAAGTGAATTAAATTACATTTTTAGGCCTTTATTGTTCAATCAAAAATGCCCAATTTTTGACAAAAGAGATAACCACCCCCCCTTACGACATGCTTCAGAAACGAAAAAAATGGTCCGTTTTCAAATGTTGCGTCTTTGAACTAAAATTCACATTTGTACGTGGATAATCACTTTTAGAGATAAAATGAGATGTTAAAGTGATTTTCATGCTTCCAGGGGATATGAACGCTAAATTTGTGGAACGGGTAAACGTGAATGAAAAGGGCCAATTTACTCACTCTGAGGCCTTAAAAAGTGTTTCTCCACCACGGGAAGTGAAATACATAACATTTGGAGGCCTTTATTGTTCAATCAAAAATGCCTGATTTTTGACGAAAGAGATAACCACCCCCCTTACGACATGCTCAAGAAACTAAAAAAATGTGCCGTTTTCAAATGTTGCGTCTTTGAACTAAAATTCACATTTGTTCGTGGATAATCACTTTTAGAGATAAAATGAGATGTTTAAAGTGATTTTCATGCTTCCAGGGGCCCTGAACGCAAGATTTGTGGAATGGGTAAACGTGAATGAAAATGGCCAATTTACTCACTCTGAGGCCTTAAAAAGTGTTTATCCACCTCGGGAAGTGAAATAAATAACATTTGGAGGCCTTTATTGTTCAATCAAAAATGCCCAATTTTTGACGAAAGAGATAACCACCCCCCCTTACGACATGCTTCAGAAACTAAAAAAATGGTCCGTTTTCAAATGGTGCGTCTTTGAACTAAAATTCACATTTGTACGTGGATAATCACTTTTAGAGATAAAATGAGATGTTTAAAGTGATTTGCATTCTTCCAGGGGCCCTGAACGCAAGATTTGTGGAATGAGTAAACGTGAATGAAAATGGCCAACTTACTCACTCTGAGGCCTTAAAAAGTGTTTCTCCACCACGGGAAGTGAATTAAATTACATTTTTAGGCCTTTATTGTTCAATCAAAAATGACCAATTTTTGACAAAAGTGATAACCACCCCCCCTTACGACATGCTTCAGAAACTAAAAAAATGGTCAATTTTCAAATGTTGCGTCTTTGAACTAAAATTCACATTTGTACGTGGATAATCACTTTTAGAGATAAAATGAGATGTTTAAAGTGATTTTCATGCTTCCAGGGGCCCTGAACGCAAGATTTGTGGAATGGGTAAACGTGAATGAAAATGGCCAATTTACTCACTCTGAGGCCTTAAAAAGTGTTTATCCACCTCGGGAAGTGAAATAAATAACATTTGGAGGCCTTTATTGTTCAATCAAAAATGCCAAATTTTTGACGAAAGAGATAACCACCCCCCCCTTACGACATGCTTCAGAAACTAAAAAAATGGTCCGTTTTCAAATGTTGCGTCTTTGAACTAAAATTCACATTTGTACGTGGATAATCACTTTTAGAGATACAATGAGATGTTTAAAGTGATTTTCATGCTTCCAGGGGATATGAACGCAAAATTTGTGGAATGGGTAAACGTGAATGAAAAGGGCCAATTTACTCACTCTGAGGGCTTAAAAAGTGTTTCTCCACCACGGGAAGTGAAATAAATACCATTTGGAGGCCTTTATTGTTCAATCAAAAATGCCTCATTTTTGACGAAAGAGATAACCACCCCCCCTTACGACATGCTCCAGAAACTAAAAAAATGTGCCGTTTTCAAATGTTGCGTCTTTGAACTAAAATTCACATTTGTACGTGGATAATCACTTTTAGAGATAAAATGAGATGTTTAAAGTGATTTGCATGCTTCCAGGGGCCCTGAACGCAAGATTTGTGGAATGGGTAAACGTGAATGAAAATGGCCAATTTACTCACTCTGAGGCCTTAAAAAGTGTTTCTCCACCACAGGAAGTGAATTAAATTACATTTTTAGGCCTTTATTGTTCAATCAAAAATGCCCAATTTTTGACAAAAGAGATAACCACCCCCCCTTACGACATGCTTCAGAAACTAAAAAAATGGTCCGTTTTCAAATGTTGCGTCTTTGAACTAAAATTCACATTTGTACGTGGATAATCACTTTTAGAGATAAAATGAGATGTTTAAAGTGATTTTCATGCTTCCAGGGGATATGAACGCAAAATTTGTGGAATGGGTAAACGTGAATGAAAAGGGCCAATTTACTCACTCTGAGGCCTTAAAAAGTGTTTCTCCACCACGGGAAGTGAAATAAATAACATTTTTAGGCCTTCATTGTTCAATCAAAAATGCCCAATTTTTGACGAAAGAGATAACCACCCCCCCTTACGACATGCTTCAGAAACTAAAAAAATGGTCCGTTTTCAAATGTTGCGTCTTTGAACTAAAATTCACATTTGTACGTGGATAATCACTTTTAGAGATAAAATGAGATGTTTAAAGTGATTTTCATGCTTCCAGGGGCCCTGAACGCAAGATTTGTGGAATGGGTAAACATGAATGAAAATGGCCAATTTACTCACTCTGAGGCCTTAAAAAGTGTTTCTCCACCACTGGAAGTGAATTAAATAACATTTTTAGGCCTTTATTGTTCAATCAAAAATGCCCAATTTTTGACAAAAGAGATAACCACTCCCCCTTACGCCATGCTTCAGAAACTAAAAAAATGGTCCGTTTTCAAATGTTGCGTCTTTGAACTAAAATTCACATTTGTTCGTGGATAATCACTTTTAGAGATAAAATTAGATGTTTAAAGTGATTTTCATGCTTCCAGGGGCCCTGAACGCAAAATTTGTGGAATGGGTAAACGTGAATGAAAAGGGCCAATTTACTCACTCTGAGGCCTTAAAAAGTGTTTCTCCACCACGGGAAGTGAAATAAATAACATTTGAAGGCCTTTATTGTTCAATCAAAAATGCCCAATTTTTGACGAAAGAGATAACCACCCCCCCTTACGACATGCTTCAGAAACTAAAAAAATGGTCCGTTTTCAAATGTTGCGTCTTTGAACTAAAATTCACATTTGTACGTGGATAATCACTTTTAGAGATAAAATGAGATGTTAAAGTGATTTTCATGCTTCCAGGGGATATGAACGCTAAATTTGTGGAATGGGTAAACGTGAATGAAAAGGGCCAATTTACTCACTCTGAGGCCTTAAAAAGTGTTTCTCCACCACGGGAAGTGAAATAAATAACATTTGAAGGCCTTTATTGTTCAATCAAAAATGCCCAATTTTTGACGAAAGAGATAACCACCCCCCCTTACGACATACTTCAGAAACTAAAAATATGGTCCGTTTTCAAATGTTGCGTCTTTGAACTAAAATTCACATTTGTACGTGGATAATCACTTTTAGAGATAAAATGAGATGTTTAAAGTGATTTTCATGCTTCCAGGGGCCCTGAACGCAAGATTTGTGGAATGGGTAAACGTGAATTAAAATGGCCAATTTACTCACTCTGAGGCCTTAAAAAGTTTTTCTCCACCACGGGAAGTGAAATAAATACCATTTGGAGGCCTTTATTGTTCAATCAAAAATGCCTGATTTTTGACGAAAGAGATAACCACCCCCCCTTACGACATGCTCCAGAAACTAAAAAAATGGTCTGTTTTCAAATGTTGCGTCTTTGAACTAAAATTCACATTTGTACGTGGATAATCACTTTTAGAGATAAAATGAGATGTTTAAAGTGATTTTCATGCTTCCAGGGGCCCTGAACGCAAGATTTGTGGAATGGGTAAACGTGAATGAAAATGGCCAATTTACTCATCTGAGGCCTTAAAAAGTGTTTATCCACCTCGGGAAGTGAAATAAATAACATTTGGAGGCCTTTCTTGTTCAATCAAAAATGCCCAATTTTTGACGAAAGAGATAACCACCCCCCCTTACGACATGCTTCAGAAACTAAAAAAATGGTCCGTTTTCAAATGTTGCGTCTTTGAACTAAAATTCACATTTGTACGTCGATAATCACTTTTAGAGATAAAATGAGATGTTTAAAGTGATTTGCATTCTTCCAGGGGCCCTGAACGCAAGATTTGTGGAATGGGTAAACGTGAATGAAAATGGCCAATTTACTCACTCTGAGGCCTTAAAAAGTGTTTCTCCACCACGGCAAGTGAATTAAATTACATTTTTAGGCCTTTATTGTTCAATCAAAAATGCCCAATTTTTGACAAAAGAGATAACCACCCCCCCTTACGACATGCTCCAGAAACTAAAAAAATGTGCCATTTTCAAATGTTGCGTCTTTGAACTAAAATTCACATTTGTACGTGGATAATCACTTTAAGAGATCAAATGAGATGTTTAAAGTGATTTTCATGCTTCCAGGGGCCCTGAACGCAAGATTTGTGGAATGGGTAAACGTGAATAAAAATGGCCAATTTACTCACTCTGAGGCCTTAAAAAGTGTTTATCCACCTCGGGAAGTGAAATAAATAACATTTTTAGGCCTTTATTGTTCAATCAAAAATGCCCAATTTTTGACAAAAGAGATAACCACCCCCCTTACGCCATGCTTCAGAAACTAAAAATATGGTCCGTTTTCAAATGTTGCGTCTTTGAACTAAAATTCACATTTGTTCGTGGATAATCACTTTTAGAGATAAAATGAGATGTTTAAAGTGATTTTCATGCTTCCAGGGGCCCTGAATGCAAGATTTGTGGAATGGGTAAACGTGAATGAAAATGGCCAATTTACTCACTCTGAGGCCTTAAAAAGTGTTTCTCCACCACTGGAAGTGAATTAAATAACATTTTTAGGCCTTTATTGTTCAATCAAAAATGCCCAATTTTTGACAAAAGAGATAACCACCCCCCCTTACGCCATGCTTCAGAAACTAAAAAAATGGTCCGTTTTCAAATGTTGCGTCTTTGAACTAAAATTCACATTTGTTCGTGGATAATCACTTTTAGAGATAAAATGAGATGTTTAAAGTGATTTTCATGCTTCCAGGGGCTCTGAACGCAAAATTTGTGAAATGGGTAAACGTGAATGAAAATGGCCAATTTACTCACTCTGAGGCCTTAAAAAGTGTTTCTCCACCACGGGAAGTGAAATAAATAACATTTGGAGGCCTTTATTGTTGAATCAAAAATGCCCAATTTTTGACCAAAGAGATAACCACCCCCCCCTTACGACATGCTTCAGAAACGAAAAAAATGGTCCGTTTTCAAATGTTGCGTCTTTGAACTAAAATTCACATTTGTACATGGATAATCACTTTTAGAGATAAAATGAGATGTTTAAAGTGATTTGCATGCTTCCAGGGGCCCTGAACGCAAGATTTGTGGAATGGGTAAACGTGAATCAAAATGGCCAATTTACTCACTCTGAGGCCTTAAAAAGTGTTTCTCCACCACGGGAAGTGAATTAAATTACATTTTTAGGCCTTTATTGTTCAATCAAAAATGCCCAATTTTTGACAAAAGAGATAACCACCCCCCCTTACGACATGCTTCAGAAACGAAAAAAATGGTCCGTTTTCAAATGTTGCGTCTTTGAACTAAAATTCACATTTGTACGTGGATAATCACTTTTAGAGATAAAATGAGATGTTAAAGTGATTTTCATGCTTCCAGGGGATATGAACGCTAAATTTGTGGAACGGGTAAACGTGAATGAAAAGGGCCAATTTACTCACTCTGAGGCCTTAAAAAGTGTTTCTCCACCACGGGAAGTGAAATACATAACATTTGGAGGCCTTTATTGTTCAATCAAAAATGCCTGATTTTTGACGAAAGAGATAACCACCCCCCCTTACGACATGCTCAAGAAACTAAAAAAATGTGCTGTTTTCAAATGTTGCGTCTTTGAACTAAAATTCACATTTGTTCGTGGATAATCACTTTTAGAGATAAAATGAGATGTTTAAAGTGATTTTCATGCTTCCAGGGGCCCTGAACGCAAGATTTGTGGAATGGGTAAACGTGAATGAAAATGGCCAATTTACTCACTCTGAGGCCTTAAAAAGTGTTTATCCACCTCGGGAAGTGAAATAAATAACATTTGGAGGCCTTTATTGTTCAATCAAAAATGCCCAATTTTTAACGAAAGAGATAACCACCCCCCTTACGACATGCTTCAGAAACTAAAAAAATGTGCCGTTTTCAAATGTTGCGTCTTTGAACTAAAATTCACATTTGTACGTGGATAATCACTTTTAGAGATAAAATGAGATGTTTAAAGTGATTTGCATGCTTCCAGGGGCCCTGAACGCAAGATTTGTGGAATGGGTAAACGTGAATGAAAATGGCCAATTTACTCACTCTGAGGCCTTAAAAAGTGTTTCTCCACCACGGGAAGTGAATTAAATTACATTTTTAGGCCTTTATTGTTCAATCAAAAATGCCCAATTTTTGACAAAAGAGATAACCACCCCCCCTTACGACATGCTTCAGAAACTAAAAAAATGGTCCGTTTTCAAATTTTGCGTCTTTGAACTAAAATTCACATTTGTACGTGGATAATCACTTTTAGAGATAAAATGAGATGTTTAAAGTGATTTTCATGCTTCCAGGGGCCCTGAACGCAAGATTTGTGGAATGGGTAAACATGAATGAAAATGGCCAATTTACTCACTCTGAGGCCTTAAAAAGTGTTTCTCCACCACTGGAAGTGAATTAAATAACATTTTTAGGCCTTTATTGTTCAATCAAAAATGCCCAATTTTTGACAAAAGAGATAACCACTCCCCCTTACGCCATGCTTCAGAAACTAAAAAAATGGTCCGTTTTCAAATGTTGCGTCTTTGAACTAAAATTCACATTTGTTCGTGGATAATCACTTTTAGAGATAAAATTAGATGTTTAAAGTGATTTTCATGCTTCCAGGGGCCCTGAACGCAAAATTTGTGGAATGGGTAAACGTGAATGAAAATGGCCAATTTACTCACTCTGAGGCCTTAAAAAGTGTTTCTCCACCACGGGAAGTGAAATAAATAACGTTTGGAGGCCTTTATTGTTCAATCAAAAATGCCCAATTTTTGACGAAAGAGATAACCACCCCCCCTTACGACATGCTTCAGAAACTAAAAAAATGGTCCGTTTTCAAATGTTGCGTCTTTGAACTAAAATTCACATTTGTACGTGGATAATCACTTTTAGAGATAAAATGAGATGTTTAAAGTGATTTGCATTTTTCCAGGGGCCCTGAACGCAAGATTTGTGGAATGGGTAAACGTGAATGAAAATGGCCAATTTACTCACTCTGAGGCCTTAAAAAGTGTTTCTCCACCACGGGAAGTGAATTAAATTACATTTTTAGGCCTTTATTGTTCAATCAAAAATGCCCAATTTTTGACAAAAGAGATAACCACCCCCCTTACGACATGCTTCACAAACTAAAAAAATGGTCCGTTTTCAAATGTTGCGTCTTTGAACTAAAATTCACATTTGTACGTGGATAATCACTTTTAGAGATAAAATGAGATGTTTAAAGTGATTTTCATGCTTCCAGGGGCCCTGAACGCAAGATTTGTGGAATGGGTAAACGTGAATGAAAATGGCCAATTTACTCACTCTGAGGCCTTAAAAAGTGTTTATCCACCTCAGGAAGTGAAATAAATAACATTTGGAGGCCTTTATTGTTCAATCAAAAATGCCAAATTTTTGACGAAAGAGATAACCACCCCCTCTTATGACATGCTTCAGAAACTAAAAAAATGGTCAGTTTTCAAATGTTGCGTCTTTGAACTAAAATTCACATTTGTACGTGGATAATCACTTTTAGAGATAAAATGAGATGTTTAAAGTGATTTTCATGCTTCCAGGGGATATGAACGCAAAATTTGTGGAATGGGTAAACGTGAATGAAAATGGACAATTTACTCACTCTGAGGCCTTAAAATGTGTTTCTCCACCACGGGAAGTGAATTAAATTACATTTTTAGGCCTTTATTGTTCAATCAAAAATGCCCAATTTTTGACAAAAGAGATAACCACCCCCCCTTACGACATGCTTCAGAAACTAAAAAAATGGTCCGTTTTCAAATGTTGCGTCTTTGAACTAAAATTCACATTTGTACATGGATAATCACTTTTAGAGATAAAATGAGATGTTTAAAGTGATTTGCATGCTTCCAGGGGCCCTGAACGCAAGATTTGTGGAATGGGTAAACGTGAATGAAAATGGCCAATTTACTCACTCTGAGGCCTTAAAAAGTGTTTCTCCACCACGGGAAGTGAATTAAATTACATTTTTAGGCCTTTTTTGTTCAATCAAAAATGCCCAATTTTTGATAAAAGAGATAACCACCCCCCCTTACGACATGCTTCAGAAACGAAAAAAATGGTCCGTTTTCAAATGTTGCGTCTTTGAACTAAAATTCACATTTGTACGTGGATAATCACTTTTAGAGATAAAATGAGATGTTAAAGTGATTTTCATGCTTCCAGGGGATATGAACGCTAAATTTGTGGAATGGGTAAACGTGAATGAAAAGGGCCAATTTACTCACTCTGAGGCCTTAAAAAGTGTTTCTCCACCACGGGAAGTGAAATAAATAACATTTGAAGGCCTTTATTGTTCAATCAAAAATGCCCAATTTTTGACGAAAGAGATAACCACCCCCCCACATACTTCAGAAACTAAAAATATGGTCCGTTTTCAAATGTTGCGTCTTTGAACTAAAATTCACATTTGTACGTGGATAATCACTTTTAGAGATAAAATGAGATGTTTAAAGTGATTTTCATGCTTCCAGGGGCCCTGAAGGCAAGATTTGTGGAATGGGTAAACGTGAATGAAAATGGCCAATTTACTCACTCTGAGGCCTTAAAAAGTGTTTATCCACCTCGGGAAGTGAAATAAATAACATTTGGAGGCCTTTATTGTTCAATCAAAAATGCCAAATTTTTGACGAAAGAGATAACCACCCCCCCTTACGACATTCTTCAGAAACTAAAAAAAATGGTCCGTTTTCAAATGTTGCGTCTTTGAACTAAGATTCACATTTGTACGTGGATAATCACTTTTAGAGATAAAATGAGATGTTTAAAGTGATTTTCATGCTTCCAGGGGCCCTGAACGCAAAATTTGTGGAATGGGTAAACGTGAATGAAAATGGCCAATTTACTCACTCTGAGGCCTTAAAAAGTGTTTCTCCACCACTGGAAGTGAATTAAATAACATGTTTAGGCCTTTATTGTTCAATCAAAAATGCCCAATTTTTGACAAAAGAGATAACCACCCCCCTTACGCCATGCTTCAGAAACTAAAAATATGGTCCGTTTTCAAATGTTGCGTCTTTGAACTAAAATTCACATTTGTTCGTGGATAATCACTTTTAGAGATAAAATGAGATGTTTAAAGTGATTTTCATGCTTCCAGGGGCCCTGAATGCAAGATTTGTGGAATGGGTAAACGTGAATGAAAATGGCCAATTTACTCACTCTGAGGCCTTAAAAAGTGTTTCTCCACCACTGGAAGTGAATTAAATAACATTTTTAGGCCTTTATTGTTCAATCAAAAATGCCCAATTTTTGACAAAAGAGATAACCACCCCCCCTTACGCCATGCTTCAGAAACTAAAAAAATGGTCCGTTTTCAAATGTTGCGTCTTTGAACTAAAATTCACATTTGTTCGTGGATAATCACTTTTAGAGATAAAATGAGATGTTTAAAGTGATTTTCATGCTTCCAGGGGCCCTGAACGCAAGATTTGTGGAATGGGTAAACGTGAATGAAAATGGCCAATTTACTCACTCTGAGGCCTTAAAAAGTGTTTCTCCACCACGGGAAGTGAATTAAATTACATTTTTAGGCCTTTATTGTTCAATCAAAAATGCCCAATTTTTGACAAAAGAGATAACCACCCCCCCTTACGACATGCTTCAGAAACGAAAAAAATGGTCCGTTTTCAAATGTTGCGTCTTTGAACTAAAATTCACATTTGTACGTGGATAATCACTTTTAGAGATAAAATGAGATGTTAAAGTGATTTTCATGCTTCCAGGGGATATGAACGCTAAATTTGTGGAATGGGTAAACGTGAATGAAAAGGGCCAATTTACTCACTCTGAGGCCTTAAAAAGTGTTTCTCCACCACGGGAAGTGAAATACATAACATTTGGAGGCCTTTATTGTTCAATCAAAAATGCCTGATTTTTGACGAAAGAGATAACCACCCCCCCTTACGACATGCTCAAGAAACTAAAAAAATGTGCCGTTTTCAAATGTTGCGTCTTTGAACTAAAATTCACATTTGTTCGTGGATAATCACTTTTAGAGATAAAATGAGATGTTTAAAGTGATTTTCATGCTTCCAGGGGCCCTGAACGCAAAATTTGTGGAATGGGTAAACGTGAATGAAAATGGCCAATTTACTCACTCTGAGGCCTTAAAAAGTGTTTCTCCACCACGGGAAGTGAATTAAATAACATTTTTAGGCCTTTATTGTTCAATCAAAAATGCCCAATTTTTGACGAAAGAGATAACCACCCCCCCTTACGACATGCTTCAGAAAGTAAAAAAATGGTCCGTTTTCAAATGTTACGTCTTTGAACTAAAATTCACATTTGTACGTGGATAATCACTTTTAGAGATAAAATGAGATGTTTAAAGTGATTTGCATGCTTCCAGGGGCCCTGAACGCAAGATTTGTGGAATGGGTAAACGTGAATGAAAATGGCCAATTTACTCACTCTGAGGCCTTAACCCCTTCAGTGCCCATGACGAGCTGGACTCGTCATGGGCTGCGGTGGCGCTGTGCCCAGGACGAGTCCAGCTCGTCATGAACTCCGCCCGCTAATACAAAGCGCGGCACTGGGCGGGGAAAGGGGCGGGCATGCAAGGGGTTAAAAAGTGTTTCTCCACCACAGGAAGTGAATTAAATTACATTTTTAGGCCTTTATTGTTCAATCAAAAATGCCCAATTTTTGACAAAAGAGATAACCACCCCCCCTTACGACATGCTTCAGAAACTAAAAAAATGGTCCGTTTTCAAATGTTGCGTCTTTGAACTAAAATTCACATTTGTACGTGGACAATCACTTTTAGAGATAAAATGAGATGTTTAAAGTGATTTTCATGCTTCCAGGGGATATGAACGCAAAATTTGTGGAATGGGTAAACGTGAATGAAAAGGGCCAATTTACTCACTCTGAGGCCTTAAAAAGTGTGTCTCCACCACTGGAAGTGAAATAAATAACATTTGGAGGCCTTTATTGTTCAATCAAAAATGCCTGATTTTTGACGAAAGAGATAACCACCCCCCCTTACGACATGCTCCAGAAACTAAAAAAATGTGCCGTTTTCAAATGTTGCGTCTTTGAACTAAAATTCACATTTGTACGTGGATAATCACTTTTAGAGATAAAATGAGATGTTTAAAGTGATTTTCATGCTTCCAGGGGCCCTGAACGCAAAATTTGTGGAATGGGTAAACGTGAATGAAAATGGCCAATTTACTCACTCTGAGGCCTTAAAAAGTGTTTATCCACATCGGGAAGTGAAATAAATAACATTTGGAGGCCTTTATTGTTCAATCAAAAATGTCCAATTTTTGACAAAAGAGATAACCACCCCCCCTTACGACATGCTTCAGAAACTAAAAAAATGGTCCGTTTTCAAATGTTGCGTCTTTGAACTAAAATTCACATTTGTACGTGGATAATCACTTTTAGAGATAAAATGATATGTTTAAAGTGATTTTCATGCTTCCAGGGGATATGAACGCAAAATTTGTGGAATGGGTAAACGTGAATGAAAAGGGCCAATTTACTCACTCTGAGGCCTTAAAAAGTGTTTCTCCACCACAGGAAGTGAAATAAATAACATTTTTAGGCCTTCATTGTTCAATCAAAAATGCCCAATTTTTGACGAAAGAGATAACCACCCCCCCTTACGACATGCTTCAGAAACTAAAAAAATGGTCCGTTTTCAAATGTTGCGTCTTTGAACTAAAATTCACATTTGTACGTGGATAATCACTTTTAGAGATAAAATGAGATGTTTAAAGTGATTTTCATGCTTCCAGGGGCCCTGAACGCAAGATTTGTGGAATGGGTAAACGTGAGTGAAAATGGCCAATTTACTCACTCTGAGGCCTTAAAAAGTGTTTCTCCACCACTGGAAGTGAATTAAATAACATTTTTAGGCCTTTATTGTTCAATCAAAAATGCCCAATTTTTGACAAAAGAGATAACCACCCCCCCTTACGCCATGCTTCAGAAACTAAAAATATGGTCCGTTTTCAAATGTTGCGTCTTTGAACTAAAATTCACATTTGTTCGTGGATAATCACTTTTAGAGATAAAATGAGATTTTTAAAGTGATTTTCATGCTTCCAGGGGCCCTGAACGCAAAATTTGTGGAATGGGTAAACGTGAATGAAAATGGCCAATTTACTCACTCTGAGGCCTTAAAAAGTGTTTCTCCACCACGGGAAGTGAAATAAATAACATTTGGAGGCCTTTATTGTTCAATCAAAAATGCCCAATTTTTGACGAAAGAGATAACCACCCCCCCTTACGACATGCTTCAGAAACTAAAAAAATGGTCCGTTTTCAAATGTTGCGTCTTTGAACTTTAAATTCACATTTGTACGTGGATAATCACTTTTAGAGATAACATGAGATGTTTAAAGTGATTTGCATGCTTCCAGGGGCCCTGAACGCAAGATTTGTGGAATGGGTAAACGTGAATGAAAATGGCCAATTTACTCACTCTGAGGCCTTAAAAAGTGTTTCTCCACCACGGGAAGTGAAATAAATAACATTTGGAGGCCTTTATTGTTCAATCAAAAATGCCTGATTTTTGACGAAAGAGATAACCACCCCCCCTTACGACATGCTCCAGAAACTAAAAAAATGGTCTGTTTTCAAATGTTGCGTCTTTGAACTAAAATTCACATTTGTACGTGGATAATCACTTTTAGAGATAAAATGAGATGTTTAAAGTGATTTTCATGCTTCCAGGGGCCCTGAACGCAAGATTTGTGGAATGGGTAAACGTGAATGAAAATGGCCAATTTACTCACTCTGAGGCCTTAAAAAGTGTTTATCCACCTCGGGAAGTGAAATAAATAACATTTGGAGGCCTTTATTGTTCAATCAAAAATGCCCAATTTTTGACGAAAGAGATAACCACCCCCCCTTACGACATGCTTCAGAAACTAAAAAAATGGTCCGTTTTCAAATGTTGCGTCTTTGAACTTTAAATTCACATTTGTACGTGGATAATCACTTTTAGAGATAAAATGAGATGTTTAAAGTGATTTGCATGCTTCCAGGGGCCCTGAACGCAAGATTTGTGGAATGGGTAAACGTGAATGAAAATGGCCAATTTACTCACTCTGAGGCCTTAAAAAGTGTTTCTCCACCACGGGAAGTGAATTAAATTACATTTTTAGGCCTTTATTGTTCAATCAAAAATGCCCAATTTTTGATAAAAGAGATAACCACCCCCCCTTACGACATGCTTCAGAAACGAAAAAAATGGTCCGTTTTCAAATGTTGCGTCTTTGAACTAAAATTCACATTTGTACGTGGATAATCACTTTTAGAGATAAAATGAGATGTTAAAGTGATTTTCATGCTTCCAGGGGATATGAACGCTAAATTTGTGGAATGGGTAAACGTGAATGAAAAGGGCCAATTTACTCACTCTGAGGCCTTAAAAAGTGTTTCTCCACCACGGGAAGTGAAATAAATAACATTTGAAGGCCTTTATTGTTCAATCAAAAATGCCCAATTTTTGACGAAAGAGATAACCACCCCCCCTTACGACATACTTCAGAAACTAAAAATATGGTCCGTTTTCAAATGTTGCGTCTTTGAACTAAAATTCACATTTGTACGTGGATAATCACTTTTAGAGATAAAATGAGATGTTTAAAGTGATTTTCATGCTTCCAGGGGCCCTGAACGCAAGATTTGTGGAATGGGTAAACGTGAATTAAAATGGCCAATTTACTCACTCTGAGGCCTTAAAAAGTGTTTCTCCACCACGGGAAGTGAAATAAATACCATTTGGAGGCCTTTATTGTTCAATCAAAAATGCCTGATTTTTGACGAAAGAGATAACCACCCCCCCTTACGACATGCTCCAGAAACTAAAAAAATGGTCTGTTTTCAAATGTTGCGTCTTTGAACTAAAATTCACATTTGTACGTGGATAATCACTTTTAGAGATAAAATGAGATGTTTAAAGTGATTTTCATGCTTCCAGGGGCCCTGAACGCAAGATTTGTGGAATGGGTAAACGTGAATGAAAATGGCCAATTTACTCACTCTGAGGCCTTAAAAAGTGTTTATCCACCTCGGGAAGTGAAATAAATAACATTTGGAGGCCTTTATTGTTCAATGAAAAATGCCCAATTTTTGACGAAAGAGATAACCACCCCCCCTTACGACATGCTCCAGAAACTAAAAAAATGGTCTGTTTTCAAATGTTGCGTCTTTGAACTAAAATTCACATTTGTACGTGGATAATCACTTTTAGAGATAAAATGAGATGTTTAAAGTGATTTTCATGCTTCCAGGGGCCCTGAACGCAAGATTTGTGGAATGGGTAAACGTGAATTAAAATGGCCAATTTACTCACTCTGAGGCCTTAAAAAGTGTTTCTCCACCACGGGAAGTGAAATAAATACCATTTGGAGGCCTTTATTGTTCAATCAAAAATGCCCAATTTTTGACGAAAGAGATAACCACCCCCCCTTACGACATGCTTCAGAAACTAAAAAATGGTCCGTTTTCAAATGTTGCGTCTTTGAACTAAAATTCACATTTATACGTGGATAATCACTTTTAGAGATAAAATGAGATGTGTAAAGTGATTTGCATGCTTCCAGGGGCCCTGAACGCAAGATTTGTGGAATGGGTAAACGTGAATGAAAAGGGCCAATTTACTCACTCTGAGGCCTTAAAAAGTGTTTCTCCACCACGGGAAGTGAAATAAATAACATTTGGAGGCCTTTATTGTTCAATCAAAAATGCCTGATTTTTGACGAAAGAGATAACCACCCCCCCTTACGACATGCTCCAGAAACTAAAAAAATGGTCCGTTTTCAAATGTTGCGTCTTTGAACTAAAATTCACATTTGTACGTGGATAATCACTTTTAGAGATACAATGAGATGTTTAAAGTGATTTGCATGCTTCCAGGGGCCCTGAACGCAAGATTTGTGGAATGGGTAAACGTGAATGAAAATGGCCAATTTACTCACTCTGAGGCCTTAAAAAGTGTTTCTCCACCACAGGAAGTGAATTAAATAACATTTTTAGGCCTTTATTGTTCAATCAAAAATGCCCAATTTTTGACGAAAGAGATAACCACCCCCCCCTTACGACATGCTTCAGAAAGTAAAAAAATGGTCCGTTTTCAAATGTTACGTCTTGGAACTAAAATTCACATTTGTACGTGGATAATCACTTTTAGAGATACAATGAGATGTTTAAAGTGATTTGCATGCTTCCAGGGGCCCTGAACGCAAGATTTGTGGAATGGGTAAACGTGAATGAAAATGGCCAATTTACTCACTCTGAGGCCTTAAAAAGTGTTTCTCCACCACGGGAAGTGAATTAAATAACATTTTTAGGCCTTTATTGTTCAATCAAAAATGCCCAATTTTTGACGAAAGAGATAACCACCCCCCCCTTACGACATGCTTCAGAAAGTAAAAAAATGGTCCGTTTTCAAATGTTACGTCTTGGAACTAAAATTCACATTTGTACGTGGATAATCACTTTTAGAGATACAATGAGATGTTTAAAGTGATTTGCATGCTTCCAGGGGCCCTGAACGCAAGATTTGTGGAATGGGTAAACGTGAATGAAAATGGCCAATTTACTCACTCTGAGGCCTTAAAAAGTGTTTCTCCACCACAGGAAGTGAATTAAATTACATTTTTAGGCCTTTATTGTTCAATCAAAAATGCCCAATTTTTGACAAAAGAGATAACCACCCCCCCTTACGACATGCTTCAGAAACTAAACAAATGGTCCGTTTTCAAATGTTGCGTCTTTGAACTAAAATTCACATTTGTATGTGGATAATCACTTTTAGAGATAAAATGAGATGTTTAAAGTGATTTTCATGCTTCCAGGGGATATGAACGCAAAATTTGTGGAATGGGTAAACGTGAATGAAAAGGGCCAATTTACTCACTCTGAGGCCTTAAAAAGTGTTTCTCCACCACTGGAAGTGAAATAAATAACATTTGGAGGCCTTTATTGTTCAATCAAAAATGCCTGATTTTTGACGAAAGAGATAACCACCCCCCCTTACGACATGCTCCAGAAACTAAAAAAATGTGCCGTTTTCAAATGTTGCGTCTTTGAACTAAAATTCACATTTGTACGTGGATAATCACTTTTAGAGATAACATGAGATGTTTAAAGTGATTTTCATGCTTCCAGGGGCCCTGAACGCAAAATTTGTGGAATGGGTAAACGTGAATGAAAATGGCCAATTTACTCACTCTGAGGCCTTAAAAAGTGTTTCTCCACCACTGGAAGTGAATTAAATAACATTTTTAGGCCTTTATTGTTCAATCAAAAATGCCCAATTTTTGACAAAAGAGATAACCACCCCCCCTTACGACATGCTTCAGAAACTAAAAAAATGGTCTGTTTTCAAATGTTGCGTCTTTGAACTAAAATTCACATTTGTACGTGGAAAATCACTTTTAGAGATAAAATGAGATGTTTAAAGTGATTTTCATGCTTCCAGGGGATATGAACGCAAAATTTGTGGAATGGGTAAACGTGAATGAAAAGGGCCAATTTACTCACTCTGAGGCCTTAAAAAGTGTTTCTCCACCACGGGAAGAGAAATAAATAACATTTTTAGGCCTTTATTGTTCAATCAAAAATGCCTGATTTTTGACGAAAGAGATAACCACCCCCCCTTACGACATGCTCCAGAAACTAAAAAAATGTGCCGTTTTCAAATGTTGCGTCTTTGAACTAAAATTCACATTTGTACGTGGATAATCACTTTTAGAGATAACATGAGATGTTTAAAGTGATTTTCATGCTTCCAGGGGCCCTGAACGCAAGATTTGTGGAATGGGTAAACGTGAATTAAAATGGCCAATTTACTCACTCTGAGGCCTTAAAAAGTGTTTCTCCACCACGGGAAGTGAAATAAATAACATTTGGAGGCCTTTATTGTTGAATCAAAAATGCCATATTTTTGACGAAAGAGATAACCACCCCTCCCTTACGACATGCTTCAGAAACTAAAAAAATGGTCCGTTTTCAAATGTTGCGTCTTTGAACTAAAATTCACATTTGTACGTGGATAATCACTTTTAGAGATAAAATGAGATGTTTAAAGTGATTTGCATGCTTCCAGGGGCCCTGAACGCAAGATTTGTGGAATGGGTAAACGTGAATGAAAATGGCCAATTTACTCACTCTGAGGCCTTAAAAAGTGTTTCTCCACCACGGGAAGTGAATTAATTTACATTTTTAGGCCTTTATTGTTCAATCAAAAATGCCCAATTTTTGACAAAAGAGATAACCACCCCCCCTTACGACATGCTTCAGAAACGAAAAAAATGGTCCGTTTTCAAATGTTGCGTCTTTGAACTAAAATTCACATTTGTACGTGGATAATCACTTTTAGAGATAAAATGAGATGTTAAAGTGATTTTCATGCTTCCAGGGGATATGAACGCTAAATTTGTGGAATGGGTAAACGTGAATGAAAAGGGCCAATTTACTCACTCTGAGGCCTTAAAAAGTGTTTCTCCACCACGGGAAGTGAAATAAATAACGTTTGAAGGCCTTTATTGTTCAATCAAAAATGCCCAATTTTTGACGAAAGAGATAACCACCCCCCCTTACGACATACTTCAGAAACTAAAAATATGGTCCGTTTTCAAATGTTGCGTCTTTGAACTAAAATTCACATTTGTACGTGGATAATCACTTTTAGAGATAAAATGAGATGTTTAAAGTGATTTTCATGCTTCCAGGGGCCCTGAACGCAAGATGTGTGGAATGGGTAAACGTGAATTAAAATGGCCAATTTACTCACTCTGAGGCCTTAAAAAGTGTTTCTCCACCACGGGAAGTGAAATAAATACCATTTGGAGGCCTTTATTGTTCAATCAAAAATGCCTGATTTTTGACGAAAGAGATAACCACCCCCCCTTACGACATGCTCCAGAAACTAAAAAAATGGTCTGTTTTCAAATGTTACGTCTTTGAACTAAAATTCACATTTGTACGTGGATAATCACTTTTAGAGATACAATGAGATGTTTAAAGTGATTTGCATGCTTCCAGGGGCCCTGAACGCAAGATTTGTGGAATGGGTAAACGTGAATTAAAATGGCCAATTTACTCACTCTGAGGCCTTAAAAAGTGTTTCTCCACCACAGGAAGTGAATTAAATTACATTTTTAGGCCTTTATTGTTCAATCAAAAATGCCCAATTTTTGACAAAAGAGATAACCACCCCCCCTTACGACATGCTTCAGAAACTAAAAAAATGGTCCGTTTTCAAATGTTGCGTCTTTGAACTAAAATTCACATTTGTATGTGGATAATCACTTTTAGAGATAAAATGAGATGTTTAAAGTGATTTTCATGCTTCCAGGGGATATGAACGCAAAATTTGTGGAATGGGTAAACGTGAATGAAAAGGGCCAATTTACTCACTCTGAGGCCTTAAAAAGTGTTTCTCCACCACGGGAAGTGAAATAAATAACATTTGGAGGCCTTTATTGTTCAATCAAAAATGCCTGATTTTTGACGAGAGAGATAACCACCCCCCCTTACGACATGCTCCAGAAACTAAAAAAATGTGCCATTTTCAAATGTTGCGTCTTTGAACTAAAATTCACATTTGTACGTGGATAATCACTTTTAGAGATAAAATGAGATGTTTAAAGTGATTTTCATGCTTCCAGGGGCCCTGAACGCAAAATTTGTGGAATGGGTAAACGTGAATGAAAATGGCCAATTTACTCACTCTGAGGCCTTAAAAAGTGTTTATCCACCTCGGGAAGTGAAATAAATAACATTTGGAGGCCTTTATTGTCCAATCAAAAATGCCCAATTTTTGACAAAAGAGATAACCACCCCCCTTACGACATGCTTCAGAAACTAAAAAAATGGTCTGTTTTCAAATGTTGCGTCTTTGAACTAAAATTCACATTTGTACGTGGAAAATCACTTTTAGAGATAAAATGAGATGTTTAAAGTGATTTTCATGCTTCCAGGGGATATGAACGCAAAATTTGTGGAATGGGTAAACGTGAATGAAAAGGGCCAATTTACTCACTCCGAGGCCTTAAAAAGTGTTTCTCCACCACGGGAAGAGAAATAAATAACATTTTTAGGCCTTTATTGTTCAATCAAAAATGCCTGATTTTTGACGAAAGAGATAACCACCCCCCCTTACGACATGCTCCAGAAACTAAAAAAATGTGCCGTTTTCAAATGTTGCGTCTTTGAACTAAAATTCACATTTGTACGTGGATAATCACTTTTAGAGATAACATGAGATGTTTAAAGTGATTTTCATGCTTCCAGGGGCCCTGAACGCAAAATTTGTGGAATGGGTAAACGTGAATGAAAATGGCCAATTTACTCACTCTGAGGCCTTAAAAAGTGTTTCTCCACCACTGGAAGTGAATTAAATAACATTTTTAGGCCTTTATTGTTCAATCAAAAATGCCCAATTTTTGACAAAAGAGATAACCACCCCCCTTACGCCATGCTTCAGAAACTAAAAATATGGTCCGTTTTCAAATGTTGCGTCTTTGAACTAAAATTCACATTTGTTCGTGGATAATCACTTTTAGAGATAAAATGAGATGTTTAAAGTGATTTTCATGCTTCCAGGGGCCCTGAACGCAAGATTTGTGAAATGGGTAAACGTGAATGAAAATGGCCAATTTACTCACTCTGAGGCCTTAAAAAGTATTTATCCACCTCGGGAAGTGAAATAAATAACATTTGGAGGCCTTTATTGTTCAATCAAAAATGCCCAATTTTTGACGAAAGAGATAACCACCCCCCCTTACGACATGCTTCAGAAACTAAAAAAATGTGCCGTTTTCAAATGTTGCGTCTTTGAACTAAAATTCACATTTGTACGTGGATAATCACTTTTAGAGATAACATGAGATGTTTAAAGTGATTTTCATGCTTCCAGGGGCCCTGAACGCAAGATTTGTGGAATGGGTAAACGTGAATTAAAATGGCCAATTTACTCACTCTGAGGCCTTAAAAAGTGTTTCTCCACCACGGGAAGTGAAATAAATAACATTTGGAGGCCTTTATTGTTGAATCAAAAATGCCATATTTTTGACGAAAGAGATAACCACCCCTCCCTTACGACATGCTTCAGAAACTAAAAAAATGGTCCGTTTTCAAATGTTGCGTCTTTGAACTAAAATTCACATTTGTACGTGGATAATCACTTTTAGAGATAAAATGAGATGTTTAAAGTGATTTGCATGCTTCCAGGGGCCCTGAACGCAAGATTTGTGGAATGGGTAAACGTGAATGAAAATCGCCAATTTACTCACTCTGAGGCCTTAAAAAGTGTTTCTCCACCACGGGAAGTGAATTAAATTACATTTTTAGGCCTTTATTGTTCAATCAAAAATGCCCAATTTTTGACAAAAGAGATAACCACCCCCCCTTACGACATGCTTCAGAAACTAAAAAAATGGTCCGTTTTCAAATGTTGCGTCTTTGAACTAAAATTCACATTTGTACGTGGATAATCACTTTTAGAGATAAAATGAGATGTTTAAAGTGATTTGCATGCTTCCAGGGGCCCTGAACGCAAGATTTGTGGAATGGGTAAACGTGAATGAAAATGGCCAATTTACTCACTCTGAGGCCTTAAAAAGTGTTTCTCCACCACGGGAAGTGAATTAATTTACATTTTTAGGCCTTTATTGTTCAATCAAAAATGCCCAATTTTTGACAAAAGAGATAACCACCCCCCCTTACGACATGCTTCAGAAACGAAAAAAATGGTCCGTTTTCAAATGTTGCGTCTTTGAACTAAAATACACATTTGTACGTGGATAATCACTTTTAGAGATAAAATGAGATGTTAAAGTGATTTTCATGCTTCCAGGGGATATGAACGCTAAATTTGTGGAATGGGTAAACGTGAATGAAAAGGGCCAATTTACTCACTCTGAGGCCTTAAAAAGTGTTTCTCCACCACGGGAAGTGAAATAAATAACGTTTGAAGGCCTTTATTGTTCAATCAAAAATGCCCAATTTTTGACGAAAGAGATAACCACCCCCCCTTACGACATACTTCAGAAACTAAAAATATGGTCCGTTTGCAAATGTTGCGTCTTTGAACTAAAATTCACATTTGTACGTGGATAATCACTTTTAGAGATAAAATGAGATGTTTAAAGTGATTTTCATGCTTCCAGGGGCCCTGAACGCAAGATTTGTGGAATGGGTAAACGTGAATTAAAATGGCCAATTTACTCACTCTGAGGCCTTAAAAAGTGTTTCTCCACCACGGGAAGTGAAATAAATACCATTTGGAGGCCTTTATTGTTCAATCAAAAATGCCTGATTTTTGACGAAAGAGATAACCACCCCCCCTTACGACATGCTCCAGAAACTAAAAAAATGGTCTGTTTTCAAATGTTACGTCTTTGAACTAAAATTCACATTTGTACGTGGATAATCACTTTTAGAGATAAAATGAGATGTTTAAAGTGATTTTCATGCTTCCAGGGGCCCTGAACGCAAAATTTGTGGAATGGGTAAACGTGAATGAAAATGGCCAATTTACTCACTCTGAGGCCTTAAAAAGTGTTTATCCACCTCGGGAAGTGAAATAAATAACATTTGGAGGCCTTTATTGTTCAATCAAAAATGCCCAATTTTTGACAAAAGAGATAACCACCCCCCTTACGACATGCTTCAGAAACTAAAAAAATGGTCTGTTTTCAAATGTTGCGTCTTTGAACTAAAATTCACATTTGTACGTGGAAAATCACTTTTAGAGATAAAATGAGATGTTTAAAGTGATTTTCATGCTTCCAGGGGATATGAACGCAAAATTTGTGGAATGGGTAAACGTGAATGAAAAGGGCCAATTTACTCACTCTGAGGCCTTAAAAAGTGTTTCTCCACCACGGGAAGAGAAATAAATAACATTTTTAGGCCTTTATTGTTCAATCAAAAATGCCCGATTTTTGACGAAAGAGATAACCACCCCCCCTTACGACATGCTTCAGAAACTAAAAAAATGGTCCGTTTTCAAATGTTGCGTCTTTGAACTAAAATTCACATTTGTACGTGGATAATCACTTTTAGAGATAAAATGAGATGTTTAAAGTGATTTTCATGCTTCCAGGGGCCCTGAATGCAAGATTTGTGGAATGGGTAAACGTGAATGAAAATGGCCAATTTACTCACTCTGAGGCCTTAAAAAGTGTTTCTCCACAACTGGAAGTGAATTAAATAACATTTTTAGACCTTTATTGTTCAATCAAAAATGCCCAATTTTTGACAAAAGAGATAACCACCCCCCCTTACGCCATGCTTCAGAAACTAAAAAAATGGTCCGTTTTCAAATGTTGCGTCTTTGAACTAAAATTCACATTTGTTCGTGGATAATCACTTTTAGAGATAAAATGAGATGTTTAAAGTGATTTTCATGCTTCCAGGGGCCCTGAACGCAAAATTTGTGAAATGGGTAAACGTGAATGAAAATGGCCAATTTACTCACTCTGAGGCCTTAAAAAGTGTTTCTCCACCACGGGAAGTGAAATAAATACCATTTGGAGGTCTTTATTGTTGAATCAAAAATGCCCAATTTTTGACCAAAGAGATAACCACCCCCCCCTTACGACATGCTTCAGAAACTAATAAAATGGTCCGTTTTCAAATGTTGCGTCTTTGAACTAAAATTCACATTTGTACGTGGATAATCACTTTTAGAGATAAAATGAGATGTTTAAAGTGATTTGCATGCTTCCAGGGGCCCTGAACGCAAGATTTGTGGAATGGGTAAAAGTGAATGAAAATGGCCAATTTACTCACTCTGAGGCCTTAAAAAGTGTTTATCCACCTCGGGAAGTGAAATAAATAACATTTGGAGGCCTTTATTGTTCAATCAAAAATGCCAAATTTTTGACGAAAGAGATAACCACCCCCCCTTACGACATGCTTCAGAAACTAAAAAAATGGTCCGTTTTCAAATGTTGCGTCTTTGAACTAAAATTCACATTTGTACGTGGATAATCACTTTTAGAGATAAAATGAGATGTTTAAAGTGATTTTCATGCTTCCAGGGGCCCTGAACGCAAAATTTGTGAAATGGGTAAACGTGAATGAAAATGGCCAATTTACTCACTCTGAGGCCTTAAAAAGTGTTTCTCCACCACGGGAAGTGAAATAAATAACATTTGGAGGCCTTTATTGTTGAATCAAAAATGCCATATTTTTGACGAAAGAGATAACCACCCCTCCCTTACGACATGCTTCAGAAACTAAAAAAATGGTCCGTTTTCAAATGTTGCGTCTTTGAACTAAAATTCACATTTGTACGTGGATAATCACTTTTAGAGATACAATGAGATGTTTAAAGTGATTTGCATGCTTCCAGGGGCCCTGAACGCAAGATTTGTGGAATGGGTAAACGTGAATGAAAATCGCCAATTTACTCACTCTGAGGCCTTAAAAAGTGTTTCTCCACCAGGGGAAGTGAATCAAATTACATTTTTAGGCCTTTATTGTTCAATCAAAAATGCCCAATTTTTGACAAAAGAGATAACCACCCCCCCTTACGACATGCTTCAGAAACTAAAAAAATGGTCCGTTTTCAAATGTTGCGTCTTTGAACTAAAATTCACATTTGTACGTGGATAATCACTTTTAGAGATAAAATGAGATGTTTAAAGTGATTTGCATGCTTCCAGGGGCCCTGAACGCAAGATTTGTGGAATGGGTAAACGTGAATGAAAATGGCCAATTTACTCACTCTGACGCCTTAAAAAGTGTTTCTCCACCACGGGAAGTGAATTAAATTACATTTTTAGGCCGTTATTGTTCAATCAAAAATGCCCAATTTTTGACAAAAGAGATAACCACCCCCCTTACGACATGTTTCAGAAACGAAAAAAATGGTCCGTTTTCAAATGTTGCGTCTTTGAACTAAAATTCACATTTGTACGTGGATAATCACTTTTAGAGATAAAATGAGATGTTAAAGTGATTTTCATGCTTCCAGGGGATATGAACGCTAAATTTGTGGAATGGGTAAACGTGAATGAAAAGGGCCAATTTACTCACTCTGAGGCCTTAAAAAGTGTTTCTCCACCACGGGAAGTGAAATAAATAACATTTGAAGGCCTTTATTGTTCAATCAAAAATGCCCAATTTTTGACGAAAGAGATAACCACCCCCCCTTACGACATACTTCAGAAACTAAAAATATGGTCCGTTTTCAAATGTTGCGTCTTTGAACTAAAATTCACATTTGTACGTGGATAATCACTTTTAGAGATAAAATGAGATGTTTAAAGTGATTTTCATGCTTCCAGGGGCCCTGAACGCAAGATTTGTGGAATGGGTAAACGTGAATTAAAATGGCCAATTTACTCACTCTGAGGCCTTAAAAAGTGTTTCTCCACCACGGGAAGTGAAATAAATACCATTTGGAGGCCTTTATTGTTCAATCAAAAATGCCCAATTTTTGACGAAAGAGATAACCACCCCCCCTTACGACATGCTTCAGAAACTAAAAAAATGGTCCATTTTTCAAATGTTGCGTCTTTGAACTAAAATTCACATTTATACGTGGATAATCACTTTTAGAGATAAAATGAGATGTTTAAAGTGATTTGCATGCTTCCAGGGGCCCTGAACGCAAGATTTGTGGAATGGGTAAACGTGAATGAAAAGGGCCAAGTTACTCACTCTGAGGCCTTAAAAAGTGTTACTCCACCACGGGAAGTGAAATAAATAACATTTGGAGGCCTTTATTGTTCAATCAAAAATGCCTGATTTTTGACGAAAGAGATAACCACCCCCCCTTACGACATGCTCCAGAAACTAAAAAAATGGTCTGTTTTCAAATGTTGCGTCTTTGAACTAAAATTCACATTTGTACGTGGATAATCACTTTTAGAGATAAAATGAGATGTTTAAAGTGATTTTCATGCTTCCAGGGGCCCTGAACGCAAGATTTGTGGAATGGGTAAACGTGAATGAAAATGGCCAATTTACTCACTCTGAGGCCTTAAAAAGTGTTTCTCCACCACGGGAAGTGAATTAAATAACATTTTTAGGCCTTTATTGTTCAATCAAAAATGCCCAATTTTTGACGAAAGAGATAACCACCCCCCCCTTACGACATGCTTCAGAAAGTAAAAAAATGGTCCGTTTTCAAATGTTACGTCTTTGAACTAAAATTCACATTTGTACGTGGATAATCACTTTTAGAGATACAATGAGATGTTTAAAGTGATTTGCATGCTTCCAGGGGCCCTGAACGCAAGATTTGTGGAATGGGTAAACGTGAATGAAAATGGCCAATTTACTCACTCTGAGGCCTTAAAAAGTGTTTCTCCACCACAGGAAGTGAATTAAATTACATTTTTAGGCCTTTATTGTTCAATCAAAAATGCCCAATTTTTGACAAAAGAGATAACCACCCCCCCATACGACATGCTTCAGAAACTAAAAAAATGGTCCGTTTTCAAATGTTGCGTCTTTGAACTAAAATTCACATTTGTACGTGGATAATCACTTTTAGAGATAAAATGAGATGTTTAAAGTGATTTTCATGCTTCCAGGGGATATGAACGCAAAATTTGTGGAATGGGTAAACGTGAATGAAAAGGGCCAATTTACTCACTCTGAGGCCTTAAAAAGTGTATCTCCACCACGGGAAGTGAAATAAATAACATTTGGAGGCCTTTATTGTTCAATCAAAAATGCCTGATTTTTGACGAAAGAGATAACCACCCCCCCTTACGACATGCTCCAGAAACTAAAAAAATGTGCCGTTTTCAAATGTTGCGTCTTTGAACTAAAATTCACATTTGTACGTGGATAATCACTTTTAGAGATCAAATGAGATGTTTAAAGTGATTTTCATGCTTCCAGGGGCCCTGAACGCAAAATTTGTGAAATGGGTAAACGTGAATGAAAATGGCCAATTTACTCACTCTGAGGCCTTAAAAAGTGTTTATCCACCTCGGGAAGTGAAATAAATAACATTTGGAGGCCTTTATTGTTCAATCAAAAATGCCCAATTTTTGACACAAGAGATAACCACCCCCCCTTACGACATGCTTCAGAAACTAAAAAAATGGTCCGTTTTCAAATGTTGCGTCTTTGAACTAAAATTCACATTTGTACGTGGATAATCACTTTTAGAGATAAAATGAGATGTTTAAAGTGATTTTCATGCTTCCAGGGGATATGAACGCAAAATTTGTGGAATGGGTAAACGTGAATGAAAAGGGCCAATTTACTCACTCTGAGGCCTTAAAAAGTGTTTCTCCACCACGGGAAGTGAAATAAATAACATTTTTAGGCCTTCATTGTTCAATCAAAAATGCCCAATTTTTGACGAAAGAGATAACCACCCCCCCTTACGACATGCTTCAGAAACTAAAAAAATGGTCCGTATTCAAATGTTGCGTCTTTGAACTAAAATTCACATTTATACGTGGATAATCACTTTTAGAGATAAAATGAGATGCTTAAAGTGATTTTCATGCTTCCAGGGGCCCTGAACGCAAGATTTGTGGAATGGGTAAACGTGATTGAAAATGGCCAATTTACTCACTCTGAGGCCTTAAAACGTGTTTCTCCACCACTGGAAGTGAATTAAATAACATTTTTAGGCCTTTATTGTTCAATCAAAAATGCCCAATTTTTGACAAAAGAGATAACCACCCCCTTACGCCATGCTTCAGAAACTAAAAAAATGGTCCGTTTTCAAATGTTGCGTCTTTGAACTAAAATTCACATTTGTTCGTGGATAATCACTTTTAGAGATAAAATGAGATGTTTAAAGTGATTTTCATGCTTCCAGGGGCCCTGAACGCAAAATTTGTGGAATGGGTAAACGTGATTGAAAATGGCCAATTTACTCACTCTGAGGCCTTAAAAAGTGTTTATCCACCTCGGGAAGTGAAATAAATAACATTTGGAGGCCTTTATTGTTCAATCAAAAATGCCAAATTTTTGAGGAAAGAGATAACCACCCCCCCTTAGGACATGCTTCAGAAACAAAAAAAATGGTCCGTTTTCAAATGTTGCGTCTTTGAAGTAAAATTCACATTTGTACGTGAATAATCACTTTTAGAGATAAAATGAGATGTTTAAAGTGATTTTCATGCTTCCAGGGGATATGAACGCAAAATTTGTGGAATGGGTAAACGTGAATGAAAAGGGCCAATTTACTCACTCTGAGGCCTTAAAAAGTGTTTCACCACCACGGGAAGTGAAATAAATAACATTTGGAGGCCTTTATTGTTCAATCAAAAATGCCTGATTTTTGACGAAAGAGATAACCACCCCCCCTTACGACATGCTCCAGAAACTAAAAAAATGTGCCGTTTTCAAATGTTGCGTCTTTGAACTAAAATTCACATTTGTACGTGGATAATCACTTTTAGAGATAAAATGAGATGTTTAAAGTGATTTTCATGCTTCCAGGGGATTTGAACGCAAAATTTGTGGAATGGGTAAACGTGAATGAAAAGGGCCAATTTACTCACTCTGAGGCCTTAAAAAGTGTTTCTCCACCACGGGAAGTGAAATAAATAACATTTTTAGGCCTTCATTGTTCAATCAAAAATGCCCAATTTTTGACGAAAGAGATAACCACCCCCCCTTACGACATGCTTCAGAAACTAAAAAAATGGTCCGTTTTCAAATGTTGCGTCTTTGAACTAAAATTCACATTTGTACGTGGATAATCACTTTTAGAGATAAAATGAGATGTTTAAAGTGATTTTCATGCTTCCAGGGGCCCTGAACGCAAGATTTGTGGAATGGGTAAAAGTGAATGAAAATGGCCAATTTACTCACTCTGAGGCCTTAAAAAGTGTTTTTCCACCACGGGAAGTGAATTAAATTACATTTTTAGGCCTTTATTGTTCAATCAAAAATGCCCAATTTTTGACAAAAGAGATAACCCCCCCCCCTTACGACATGCTTCAGAAACTAAAAAAAGGTCCGTTTTCAAATGTTGCGTCTTTGAACTAAAATTCACATTTGTACGTGGATAATCACTTTTAGAGATAAAATGAGATGTTTAAAGTGATTTTCATGCTTCCAGGGGATATGAACGCAAAATTTGTGGAATGGGTAAACGTGAATGAAAAGGGCCAATTTACTCACTCTGAGGCCTTAAAAAGTGTGTCTCCACCACGGGAAGTGAAATAAATAACATTTGGAGGCCTTTATTGTTCAATCAAAAATGCCTGATTTTTGACGAAATAGATAACCACCCCCCCTTACGACATGCTCAAGAAACTAAAAAAATGTGCCATTTTCAAATGTTGCGTCTTTGAACTAAAATTCACATTTGTACGTGGATAATCACTTTTAGAGATAAAATGAGATGTTTAAAGTGATTTTCATGCTTCCAGGGGCCCTGAACGCAAAATTTGTGGAATGGGTAAACGTGAATGAAAATGGCCAATTTACTCACTCTGAGGCCTTAAAAAGTGTTTCTCCACCTCGGGAAGTGAAATAAATAACATTTGGAGGCCTTTATTGTTCAATCAAAAATGCCCAATTTTTGACAAAAGAGATAACCACCCCCCCTTACGACATGCTTCAGAAACTAAAAAAATGGTCCGTTTTCAAATGTTGCCTCTTTGAACCAAAATTCACATTTGAACGTGGATAATCACTTTTAGAGATAAAATGAGATGTTTAAAGTGATTTTCATGCTTCCAGGGGCCCTGAACGCAAGATTTGTGGAATGGGTAAACGTGAATGAAAATGGCCAATTTACTCACTCTGAGGCCTTAAAAAGTGTTTATCCACCTCGGGAAGTGAAATAAATAACATTTGGAGGCCTTTATTGTTCAATCAAAAAAGCCCAATTTTTGACGAAAGAGATAACCACCCCCCCTTACGACATGCTTCAGAAACTAAAAAAATGGTCCGTTTTCAAATGTTGCGTCTTTGAACTAAAATTCACATTTGTACGTGGATAATCACTTTTAGAGATAAAATGAGATGTTTAAAGTGATTTTCATGCTTCCAGGGGCCCTGAACGCAAGCTTTGTGGAATGGGTAAACGTGAATGAAAATGGCCAATTTACTCACTCTGAGGCCTTAAAAAGTGTTTCTCCACCACTGGAAGTGAATTAAATAACATTTTTAGGCCTTTATTGTTCAATCAAAAATGCCCAATTTTTGACAAAAGAGATAACCACCCCCCCTTACGCCATGCTTCAGAAACTAAAAAAATGGTCCGTTTTCAAATGTTGCGTCTTTGAACTAAAATTCACATTCGTACGTGGATAATCACTTTTAGAGAGAAAATGAGATGTTTAAAGTGATTTTCATGCTTCCAGGGGCCCTGAACGCAAGATTTGTGGAATGGGTAAACGTGAATGAAAATGGCCAATTTACTCACTCTGAGGCCTTAAAAAGTGTTTCTCCACCACAGGAAGTGAATTAAATTACATTTTTAGGCCTTTATTGTTCAATCAAAAATGCCCAATTTTTGACAAAAGAGATAACCACCCCCCCTTACGACATGCTTCAGAAACTAAAAAAATGGTCCGTTTTCAAATGTTGCGTCTTTGAACTAAAATTCACATTTGTACGTGGATAATCACTTTTAGAGATAAAATGAGATGTTTAAAGTGATTTTCATGCTTCCAGGGGATATGAACGCAAAATTTGTGGAATGGGTAAACGTGAATGAAAAGGGCCAATTTACTCACTCTGAGGCCTTAATAAGTGTTTCTCCACCACGGGAAGTGAAATAAATAACATTTGGAGGCCTTTATTGTTCAATCAAAAATGCCCAATTTTTGACAAAAGAGATAACCACCCCCCCTTACGCCATGCTTCAGAAACTAAAAAAATGGTCCGTTTTCAAATGTTGCGTCTTTGAACTAAAATTCACATTCGTACGTGGATAATCACTTTTAGAGAGAAAATGAGATGTTTAAAGTGATTTTCATGCTTCCAGGGGCCCTGAACGCAAGATTTGTGGAATGGGTAAACGTGAATGAAAATGGCCAATTTACTCACTCTGAGGCCTTAAAAAGTGTTTCTCCACCACAGGAAGTGAATTAAATTACATTTTTAGGCCTTTATTGTTCAATCAAAAATGCCCAATTTTTGACAAAAGAGATAACCACCCCCCCTTACGACATGCTTCAGAAACTAAAAAAATGGTCCGTTTTCAAATGTTGCGTCTTTGAACTAAAATTCACATTTGTACGTGGATAATCACTTTTAGAGATAAAATGAGATGTTTAAAGTGATTTTCATGCTTCCAGGGGATATGAACGCAAAATTTGTGGAATGGGTAAACGTGAATGAAAAGGGCCAATTTACTCACTCTGAGGCCTTAAAAAGTGTTTCTCCACCACGGGAAGTGAAATAAATAACATTTGGAGGCCTTTATTGTTCAATAAAAAATGCCCAATTTTTGACAAAAGAGATAACCACTCCCCCTTACGACATGCTTCAGAAACTAAAAAAATGTTCCGTTTTCAAATGTTGCGTCTTTGAACTAAAATTCACATTTGTACGTGGATAATCAGTTTTAGAGATCAAGGGCCTCATGTAGGTAAATAAATTTTACCGGTTCTAAAATACCGAGCCGTACCGAATCGGTAAATTAGAATCGGTAAGTTATATGTAGGTAAAAATTCGGTAACAGTTACCGATTCGGTAACATTCGGTAATCACGAATCGGAATTCACCGAATCGGTAAATACCGAGGTGGTATTTATCGAATCGGAAAATACCGAGGTGGAAGTTACCGAATCGCAAAATACCGAGGTGGTAGTTACCGATTCGGAAAATACCGATTCGGTATGTACGGAGTCGGTAAAGAAAATCACATGACTTGACGAAACAGCGAATCCAGTGCAACGACAGCCCACCCAACCTGGAACTGCCCACACCCAGGCAGGTGTACTCAATTAGCCGAAGTGGCCACACCCAGGCAGGTGGACATAATTAGCCGACCCTGGAGAGGCTTGGAGTGCAGAGGAGAGGCAGGGAGCAGTTGCATGTGCGAGCGGGTAAACGAACAGCATGTCCAGCCAGAGAACACAGAAAGACGGAGGGGAAAGGAGGAGGAAGCTGAAATTTAGCCCCAAGGAACTCCAGGTGCTGGTGGAGGACGTCGTGAAGCAGCACCAGAAGCTGTTCGGCAGGCAATCCCTGCAAGTGCCTGAGGTGGAAAAGCGCAACATATGGCTGGCCATCCAGGCGCAGGTCAATGCTGTGGGAGTGACCCACAGGGACATTGAGGTCCTCAAAAAGCGCTGGTATGACCTGAGGATTGTGACCAAGAGGAAGATGGGCGACATCCAGAAGGAGGCCAGCCAGACCGGAGGTGGAACCAACAGGGCACCTGCCCTCACCGAACTGGAGGAGCTGGTGGCGGCCACAATCGAGCAAGAGAGCGTCGTGGGTCTTGGGGACGCCGACAGCTCTGCCAGAGCCGCAACACACCAAGGTAAGACGAAAGCACAGCAATGTATCCCCCCCTACCCCATCCCACATCCCCCAAATGTGAAACGAGAATCACACTGCAGTCCACACGTGTCAGTGCAGACAGGCAATGCATTTCGGGAGATGTAGTCAGGGCAACACTAACCATGACGTAAATGTTACAGGGCAACAAGGCATGTCACGCACTCGAGGCACAAGGAGACAGGGGACATGTTGGAATGTGAAATTATTTATTGTGCCGCTTGCAATGCAGCCCTTCGGGGACACTGAGCCAATGTTGTATTTCTGTCCACAGATGTGACATCATGCAGGACAGGGCATGCTGCAGGAGAGACGGCACCACGGCAACATCAAACACCTCCAGCCAGCACAAGTACAGACCGGGGAGCAGGCCCACTGGCAGCCGCACCACCAACACAGCCAGCATCGCCGCACACAGAGCCAGCATCACCTCACCCAGAGCCAGCATCACCACCACCAGAGCCAGCCTCGCCACTCATGTTCGATTCACCGGCCACATCTCCGCTTGCATGCGTGAGACAGAGGAGGCGTCCAGCAGCCAGGCTACGAGCCTTGGACACCTCGTCAGACGACAGCATGGGCCCTGAAGACCGCACCGGGCCCCAGGAAGGGAGCCATGCCACTGTGCCCCACACCTCACAGGCAGCACAGACGGAAACAAGAGGGTGCCGCAGGTCGCGTGTCCAGAGTCCACCAGCACCCACTGACGGCCATGGTGTCTTCTTGGGGCTCGAGGGCCAAATGTTAAAGCAACAGCGCCTGCAATCAAAGGCAGTCATGTCAGTCCAGAGGCACATGCGGGTGATGAAGACAAGCATAGTCAACATGGACACAAACATTGGCGGCATGGCTGCGGGCATTCGGGACATGTCCCAGTCTATCCAGCAGTTGTGCAGCAAATTAGATGCTGACATCGAAGCACGGCGCCGGGAACGCCAGAGAAGGGACACTACCAGCAGGGCACTCAACCGTCTGGCAACTGCCACTTCCCTACTGTGCCGGCGCTCTGTGACGATGCAGGAGGGCCTAACACAGTGCTGCAGCGACCTGTCTCGGGGGATGGTGCAGGTGACAAGTGCACTAGGGGTGCTATTGACGAGTCAGGCGTCGACAACTGCTGCAGGGGATCCTGCGGAGAGCATCGACACCACCAGCAGCATCACACCCCCCGTCCCAGAAACACGCAGGAGCAGCAGGCGGCTTGGGGTTGGCTCTAGTGAGGATGCACAGGCCGTGCAATCCACCACTGCAGCGCGTATGCGCAAACATTGATGTCGCCCTGCCTAGCCACTTCACAATGGGTGACGTAACCCTGGACATACTCCTTGTATAGATGATATATTGCCAGATTGGCCTGATCATGTGTTCATGGCGTGGTGCCACATTAAACTACGTCATGACTGCTCACAACTCGCTGTGTCCCCTTACTTACTCAGAAATAGTTGGATGTGATCTCTGCCCGTCTCTCTCTCCCATCGATTGCAGTTGGCACTCTAGCTGCGTTGCCCTCTGGCTGGCCTGACTCATCCTCGTTGTCCTCAAAATATGTTAGTTCCACATCTGTACCTTTTTTCGTGGCAAGGTTGTGCAGCATTGCACAAGTGGCAATGATCTTGCAGCAGGTGATGGGTTTGTACTGGCGTGCGCCTCCGCTCTTGTGCAGGCAGCGGAACCTGCTCTTCAGTAGTCCAAACGTGCGCTCCACCACATTGCGTGTTGTTTTGTGTGCCACGTTGTATCGTCTCTCACTCTGGGTAGCTGGGTGTAGGTAGGGAGTGAGGATGAATGACCGGCATGCATATGCACTGTCGCCTGGATGGGTGAAAGGGAACCATCAGTAACATGCCTCTATACACTATGTTTGCATGTTTCAAGGGGCGTCACTGTGACTTACCTAGCAGGTATCCCTCTCCGAATTCTCCGGCACTCAGTCGTGTGTAAATCCCACTATTCTGGAAGATGTAAGAGTCGTGGGTGCTCCCAGGAAACTTTGCAACAATATCTGTGATGATGTTCCCTGCATCACAGATCACCTGCACGTTGATGGAGTGGGTGGACTTCCTGTTCCTGTAGATGTGCTCTGTATCTGCTGGTGGACAGATTGGGATGTGGGTACCATCAATACAGCCGAGGACATGGGGGAACTGTGCCATGTGATAAAAGTCAGTTTTTGTTTTCTGCAGTGCAGCCTGTGAGTTCGGGAAGCTTATGTAGTGGTGCATTCTCTGCATCATGGCATCCAGGAACTTCCTGAAGAAACGGGACAGGCAACTTTGGGATACCCCACCCACCGCAGCTATCACCACCTGATAACTGCCGGATGCCAACAGATGTAGGCTGCAGAGCACCTGCACATGTGGGGGTATGGCGTGCGCCCTTCTAACTGGCTGGTCCAGGAGTGGGTGTAGGTCCCTGATTAAGTCCATGATGGTTTCGGGGTGTAGCCTGTACCTCTCATGTATCTCTGCATCAGTCAGCTGGAATAGTGTGATGCGCTGTCTGTAGATTTGTTCCTCCCGTCGCCACACCCTCAGTCCTGCTGCCTGTAGACGTAGGCGCCTTGCAATGACGTACATAGCGGCCATGTTGTCCACGCTGTTGAATTTTGGGTTTGTTTTTATCCATTGTTGATGGTTACCACCTGCTTTTAGTCCGTGTTAATTACCGACTCTTAATTACCGATTTTAATGGATTTCTTAATTACCGACTGCTCCTACATGTCATTTTAAATTTTTACCACTTCATATTTACCACTTCATGTTTACCGATTCGTTAATTCTGTATTCGGTAAGTATGAATCGGTATTTTAGAATTCGGTAACTATGAATCGGTATTTACCGCCTCATATTTACCGAAAAGTGGTTTTTGGACTCCTACATCTCACTTGTCTGTATACCGGTCGGTAACGGCATATTTACCGAAAATCGGCCGTTACCGACCGGTATTTCGCTACCTACATGAGGCCCCAAATGAGATGTTTAAAGTGATTTTCATGCTTCCAGGGGCCCTGAACGCAAAATTTGTGGAATGGGTAAACGTGAATGAAAATGGCCAATTTACTCACTCTGAGGCCTTAAAAAGTGTTTATCCACCTCGGGAAGTGAAATAAATAACATTTGGAGGCCTTTATTGTTCAATCAAAAATGCCAAATTTTTGACGAAAGAGATAACCACCCCCCCTTACGACATGCTTCAGAAACTAAAAAAATGGTCCGTTTTCAAATGTTGCGTCTTTGAACTAAAATTCACATTTGTACGTGGATAATCACTTTTAGAGATAAAATAAGATGTTTAAAGTGATTTTCATGCTTCCAGGGGATATGAACGCAAAATTTGTGGAATGGGTAAACGTGAATGAAAAGGGCCAATTTACTCACTCTGAGGCCTTAAAAAGTGTTTCTCCACCACGGGAAGTGAAATAAATAACATTTGGAGGCCTTTATTGTTCAATCAAAAATGCCCAATTTTGGACGAAAGAGATAACCACCCCCCCTTACGACATGCTTCAGAAACTAAAAAAATGGTCCGTTTTCAAATGTTGCGTCTTTGAACTAAAATTCACATTTGTACGTGGATAATCACTTTTAGTGATAAAATGAGATGTTTAAAGTGATTTTCATGCTTCCAGGGGATATGAACGCAAAATTTGTGGAATGGGTAAACGTGAATGAAAATGGCCAATTTACTCACTCTGAGGCCTTAAAAAGTGTTTATCCACCTCGGGAAGTGAAATAAATAACATTTGGAGGCCTTTATTGTTCAATCAAAAATGCTCAATTGTTGACGAAAGAGATAACCACCCCCCCTTACGACATGCTTCAGAAACTAAAAAAATGGTCCGTTTTCAAATGTTGCGTCTTTGAACTAAAATTCACATTTGTACGTGGATAATCACTTTTAGAGATAAAATGAGATGCTTAAAGTGATTTGCATGCTTCCAGGGGCCCTGAACGCACGATTTGTGGAATGGGTAAACGTGAATGAAAAGGGCCAATTTACTCACTCTGAGGCCTTAAAAAGTGTTTCTCCACCACGGGAAGTGAATTAAATTACATTTTTAGGCCTTTATTGTTCAATCAAAAATGCCCAATTTTTGACAAAAGAGATAACCACCCCCCCTTACGACATGCTTCAGAAACTAAAAAAATGGTCCGTTTTCAAATGTTGCGTCTTTGAACTTTAAATTCACATTTGTACGTGGATAATCACTTTTAGAGATAACATGAGATGTTTAAAGTGATTTGCATGCTTCCAGGGGCCCTGAACGCAAGATTTGTGGAATGGGTAAACGTGAATGAAAATGGCCAATTTACTCACTCTGAGGCCTTAAAAAGTGTTTCTCCACCACGGGAAGTGAAATAAATAACATTTGGAGGCCTTTATTGTTCAATCAAAAATGCCTGATTTTTGACGAAAGAGATAACCACCCCCCCTTACGACATGCTCCAGAAACTAAAAAAATGGTCCGTTTTCAAATGTTGCGTCTTTGAACTTTAAATTCACATTTGTACGTGGATAATCACTTTTAGAGATAAAATGAGATGTTTAAAGTGATTTGCATGCTTCCAGGGGCCCTGAACGCAAGATTTGTGGAATGGGTAAACGTGAATGAAAATGGCCAATTTACTCACTCTGAGGCCTTAAAAAGTGTTTCTCCACCACGGGAAGTGAATTAAATTACATTTTTAGGCCTTTATTGTTCAATCAAAAATGCCCAATTTTTGATAAAAGAGATAACCACCCCCCCTTACGACATGCTTCAGAAACGAAAAAAATGGTCCGTTTTCAAATGTTGCGTCTTTGAACTAAAATTCACATTTGTACGTGGATAATCACTTTTAGAGATAAAATGAGATGTTAAAGTGATTTTCATGCTTCCAGGGGATATGAACGCTAAATTTGTGGAATGGGTAAACGTGAATGAAAAGGGCCAATTTACTCACTCTGAGGCCTTAAAAAGTGTTTCTCCACCACGGGAAGTGAAATAAATAACATTTGAAGGCCTTTATTGTTCAATCAAAAATGCCCATTTTTGACGAAAGAGATAACCACCCCCCCTTACGACATACTTCAGAAACTAAAAATATGGTCCGTTTTCAAATGTTGCGTCTTTGAACTAAAATTCACATTTGTACGTGGATAATCACTTTTAGAGATAAAATGAGATGTTTAAAGTGATTTTCATGCTTCCAGGGGCCCTGAACGCAAGATTTGTGGAATGGGTAAACGTGAATTAAAATGGCCAATTTACTCACTCTGAGGCCTTAAAAAGTGTTTCTCCACCACGGGAAGTGAAATAAATACCATTTGGAGGCCTTTATTGTTCAATCAAAAATGCCTGATTTTTGACGAAAGAGATAACCACCCCCCCTTACGACATGCTCCAGAAACTAAAAAAATGGTCTGTTTTCAAATGTTGCGTCTTTGAACTAAAATTCACATTTGTACGTGGATAATCACTTTTAGAGATAAAATGAGATGTTTAAAGTGATTTTCATGCTTCCAGGGGCCCTGAACGCAAGATTTGTGGAATGGGTAAACGTGAATGAAAATGGCCAATTTACTCACTCTGAGGCCTTAAAAAGTGTTTATCCACCTCGGGAAGTGAAATAAATAACATTTGGAGGCCTTTATTGTTCAATCAAAAATGCCCAATTTTTGACGAAAGAGATAACCACCCCCCCTTACGACATGCTCCAGAAACTAAAAAAATGGTCTGTTTTCAAATGTTGCGTCTTTGAACTAAAATTCACATTTGTACGTGGATAATCACTTTTAGAGATAAAATGAGATGTTTAAAGTGATTTTCATGCTTCCAGGGGCCCTGAACGCAAGATTTGTGGAATGGGTAAACGTGAATTAAAATGGCCAATTTACTCACTCTGAGGCCTTAAAAAGTGTTTCTCCACCACGGGAAGTGAAATAAATACCATTTGGAGGCCTTTATTGTTCAATCAAAAATGCCCAATTTTTGACGAAAGAGATAACCACCCCCCCTTACGACATGCTTCAGAAACTAAAAAATGGTCCGTTTTCAAATGTTGCGTCTTTGAACCAAAATTCACATTTATACGTGGATAATCACTTTTAGAGATAAAATGAGATGTGTAAAGTGATTTGCATGCTTCCAGGGGCCCTGAACGCAAGATTTGTGGAATGGGTAAACGTGAATGAAAAGGGCCAATTTACTCACTCTGAGGCCTTAAAAAGTGTTTCTCCACCACGGGAAGTGAAATAAATAACATTTGGAGGCCTTTATTGTTCAATCAAAAATGCCTGATTTTTGACGAAAGAGATAACCACCCCCCCTTACGACATGCTCCAGAAACTAAAAAAATGGTCTGTTTTCAAATGTTGCGTCTTTGAACTAAAATTCACATTTGTACGTGGATAATCACTTTTAGAGATAAAATGAGATGTTTAAAGTGATTTTCATGCTTCCAGGGGCCCTGAACGCAAGATTTGTGGAATGGGTAAACGTGAATGAAAATGGCCAATTTACTCACTCTGAGGCCTTAAAAAGTGTTTCTCCACCACGGGAAGTGAATTAAATAACATTTTTAGGCCTTTATTGTTCAATCAAAAATGCCCAATTTTTGACGAAAGAGATAACCACCCCCCCCTTACGACATGCTTCAGAAAGTAAAAAAATGGTCCGTTTTCAAATGTTACGTCTTTGAACTAAAATTAAAATTTGTACGTGGATAATCACTTTTAGAGATACAATGAGATGTTTAAAGTGATTTGCATGCTTCCAGGGGCCCTGAACGCAAGATTTGTGGAATGGGTAAACGTGAATGAAAATGGCCAATTTACTCACTCTGAGGCCTTAAAAAGTGTTTCTCCACCACAGGAAGTGAATTAAATTACATTTTTAGGCCTTTATTGTTCAATCAAAAATGCCCAATTTTTGACAAAAGAGATAACCACCCCCCCTTACGACATGCTTCAGAAACTAAACAAATGGTCCGTTTTCAAATGTTGCGTCTTTGAACTAAAATTCACATTTGTATGTGGATAATCACTTTTAGAGATAAAATGAGATGTTTGAAGTGATTTTCATGCTTCCAGGGGATATGAACGCAAAATTTGTGGAATGGGTAAACGTGAATGAAAAGGGCCAATTTACTCACTCTGAGGCCTTAAAAAGTGTTTCTCCACCACTGGAAGTGAAATAAATAACATTTGGAGGCCTTTATTGTTCAATCAAAAATGCCTGATTTTTGACGAAAGAGATAACCACCCCCCCTTACGACATGCTCCAGAAACTAAAAAAATGTGCCGTTTTCAAATGTTGCGTCTTTGAACTAAAATTCACATTTGTACGTGGATAATCACTTTTAGAGATAACATGAGATGTTTAAAGTGATTTTCATGCTTCCAGGGGCCCTGAACGCAAAATTTGTGGAATGGGTAAACGTGAATGAAAATGGCCAATTTACTCACTCTGAGGCCTTAAAAAGTGTTTCTCCACCACTGGAAGTGAATTAAATAACATTTTTAGGCCTTTATTGTTCAATCAAAAATGCCCAATTTTTGACAAAAGAGATAACCACCCCCCCTTACGACATGCTTCAGAAACTAAAAAAATGGTCTGTTTTCAAATGTTGCGTCTTTGAACTAAAATTCACATTTGTACGTGGAAAATCACTTTTAGAGATAAAATGAGATGTTTAAAGTGATTTTCATGCTTCCAGGGGATATGAACGCAAAATTTGTGGAATGGGTAAACGTGAATGAAAAGGGCCAATTTACTCACTCTGAGGCCTTAAAAAGTGTTTCTCCACCACGGGAAGAGAAATAAATAACATTTTTAGGCCTTTATTGTTCAATCAAAAATGCCTGATTTTTGACGAAAGAGATAACCACCCCCCCTTACGACATGCTCCAGAAACTAAAAAAATGTGCCGTTTTCAAATGTTGCGTCTTTGAACTAAAATTCACATTTGTACGTGGATAATCACTTTTAGAGATAACATGAGATGTTTAAAGTGATTTTCATGCTTCCAGGGGCCCTGAACGCAAGATTTGTGGAATGGGTAAACGTGAATTAAAATGGCCAATTTACTCACTCTGAGGCCTTAAAAAGTGTTTCTCCACCACGGGAAGTGAAATAAATAACATTTGGAGGCCTTTATTGTTGAATCAAAAATGCCATATTTTTGACGAAAGAGATAACCACCCCTCCCTTACGACATGCTTCAGAAACTAAAAAAATGGTCCGTTTTCAAATGTTGCGTCTTTGAACTAAAATTCACATTTGTACGTGGATAATCACTTTTAGAGATAAAATGAGATGTTTAAAGTGATTTGCATGCTTCCAGGGGCCCTGAACGCAAGATTTGTGGAATGGGTAAACGTGAATGAAAATCGCCAATTTACTCACTCTGAGGCCTTAAAAAGTGTTTCTCCACCACGGGAAGTGAATTAAATTACATTTTTAGGCCTTTATTGTTCAATCAAAAATGCCCAATTTTTGACAAAAGAGATAACCACCCCCCCTTACGACATGCTTCAGAAACTAAAAAAATGGTCCGTTTTCAAATGTTGCGTCTTTGAACTAAAATTCACATTTGTACGTGGATAATCACTTTTAGAGATAAAATGAGATGTTTAAAGTGATTTGCATGCTTCCAGGGGCCCTGAACGCAAGATTTGTGGAATGGGTAAACGTGAATGAAAATGGCCAATTTACTCACTCTGAGGCCTTAAAAAGTGTTTCTCCACCACGGGAAGTGAATTAATTTACATTTTTAGGCCTTTATTGTTCAATCAAAAATGCCCAATTTTTGACAAAAGAGATAACCACCCCCCCTTACGACATGCTTCAGAAACGAAAAAAATGGTCCGTTTTCAAATGTTGCGTCTTTGAACTAAAATTCACATTTGTACGTGGATAATCACTTTTAGAGATAAAATGAGATGTTAAAGTGATTTTCATGCTTCCAGGGGATATGAACGCTAAATTTGTGGAATGGGTAAACGTGAATGAAAAGGGCCAATTTACTCACTCTGAGGCCTTAAAAAGTGTTTCTCCACCACGGGAAGTGAAATAAATAACGTTTGAAGGCCTTTATTGTTCAATCAAAAATGCCCAATTTTTGACGAAAGAGATAACCACCCCCCCTTACGACATACTTCAGAAACTAAAAATATGGTCCGTTTTCAAATGTTGCGTCTTTGAACTAAAATTCACATTTGTACGTGGATAATCACTTTTAGAGATAAAATGAGATGTTTAAAGTGATTTTCATGCTTCCAGGGGCCCTGAACGCAAGATTTGTGGAATGGGTAAACGTGAATTAAAATGGCCAATTTACTCACTCTGAGGCCTTAAAAAGTGTTTCTCCACCACGGGAAGTGAAATAAATACCATTTGGAGGCCTTTATTGTTCAATCAAAAATGCCTGATTTTTGACGAAAGAGATAACCAACCCCCCCTTACGACATGCTCCAGAAACTAAAAAAATGGTCTGTTTTCAAATGTTACGTCTTTGAACTAAAATTCACATTTGTACGTGGATAATCACTTTTAGAGATACAATGAGATGTTTAAAGTGATTTGCATGCTTCCAGGGGCCCTGAACGCAAGATTTGTAGAATGGGTAAACGTGAATTAAAATGGCCAATTTACTCACTCTGAGGCCTTAAAAAGTGTTTCTCCACCACAGGAAGTGAATTAAATTACATTTTTAGGCCTTTATTGTTCAATCAAAAATGCCCAATTTTTGACAAAAGAGATAACCACCCCCCCTTACGACATGCTTCAGAAACTAAAAAAATGGTCCGTTTTCAAATGTTGCGTCTTTGAACTAAAATTCACATTTGTATGTGGATAATCACTTTTAGAGATAAAATGAGATGTTTAAAGTGATTTTCATGCTTCCAGGGGATATGAACGCAAAATTTGTGGAATGGGTAAACGTGAATGAAAAGGGCCAATTTACTCACTCTGAGGCCTTAAAAAGTGTTTCTCCACCACGGGAAGTGAAATAAATAACATTTGGAGGCCTTTATTGTTCAATCAAAAATGCCTGATTTTTGACGAGAGAGATAACCACCCCCCCTTACGACATGCTCCAGAAACTAAAAAAATGTGCCATTTTCAAATGTTGCGTCTTTGAACTAAAATTCACATTTGTACGTGGATAATCACTTTTAGAGATAAAATGAGATGTTTAAAGTGATTTTCATGCTTCCAGGGGCCCTGAACGCAAAATTTGTGGAATGGGTAAACGTGAATGAAAATGGCCAATTTACTCACTCTGAGGCCTTAAAAAGTGTTTATCCACCTCGGGAAGTGAAATAAATAACATTTGGAGGCCTTTATTGTTCAATCAAAAATGCCCAATTTTTGACAAAAGAGATAACCACCCCCCTTACGACATGCTTCAGAAACTAAAAAAATGGTCTGTTTTCAAATGTTGCGTCTTTGAACTAAAATTCACATTTGTACGTGGAAAATCACTTTTAGAGATAAAATGAGATGTTTAAAGTGATTTTCATGCTTCCAGGGGATATGAACGCAAAATTTGTGGAATGGGTAAACGTGAATGAAAAGAGCCAATTTACTCACTCTGAGGCCTTAAAAAGTGTTTCTCCACCACGGGAAGAGAAATAAATAACATTTTTAGGCCTTTATTGTTCAATCAAAAATGCCTGATTTTTGACGAAAGAGATAACCACCCCCCCTTACGACATGCTCCAGAAACTAAAAAAATGTGCCGTTTTCAAATGTTGCGTCTTTGAACTAAAATTCACATTTGTACGTGGATAATCACTTTTAGAGATAACATGAGATGTTTAAAGTGATTTTCATGCTTCCAGGGGCCCTGAACGCAAAATTTGTGGAATGGGTAAACGTGAATGAAAATGGCCAATTTACTCACTCTGAGGCCTTAAAAAGTGTTTCTCCACCACTGGAAGTGAATTAAATAACATTTTTAGGCCTTTATTGTTCAATCAAAAATGCCCAATTTTTGACAAAAGAGATAACCACCCCCCTTACGCCATGCTTCAGAAACTAAAAATATGGTCCGTTTTCAAATGTTGCGTCTTTGAACTAAAATTCACATTTGTTCGTGGATAATCACTTTTAGAGATAAAATGAGATGTTTAAAGTGATTTTCATGCTTCCAGGGGCCCTGAACGCAAGATTTGTGAAATGGGTAAACGTGAATGAAAATGGCCAATTTACTCACTCTGAGGCCTTAAAAAGTATTTATCCACCTCGGGAAGTGAAATAAATAACATTTGGAGGCCTTTATTGTTCAATCAAAAATGCCCAATTTTTGACGAAAGAGATAACCACCCCCCCTTACGACATGCTTCAGAAACTAAAAAAATGTGCCGTTTTCAAATGTTGCGTCTTTGAACTAAAATTCACATTTGTACGTGGATAATCACTTTTAGAGATAACATGAGATGTTTAAAGTGATTTTCATGCTTCCAGGGGCCCTGAACGCAAGATTTGTGGAATGGGTAAACGTGAATTAAAATGGCCAATTTACTCACTCTGAGGCCTTAAAAAGTGTTTCTCCACCACGGGAAGTGAAATAAATAACATTTGGAGGCCTTTATTGTTGAATCAAAAATGCCATATTTTTGACGAAAGAGATAACCACCCCTCCCTTACGACATGCTTCAGAAACTAAAAAAATGGTCCGTTTTCAAATGTTGCGTCTTTGAACTAAAATTCACATTTGTACGTGGATAATCACTTTTAGAGATAAAATGAGATGTTTAAAGTGATTTGCATGCTTCCAGGGGCCCTGAACGCAAGATTTGTGGAATGGGTAAACGTGAATGAAAATCGCCAATTTACTCACTCTGAGGCCTTAAAAAGTGTTTCTCCACCACGGGAAGTGAATTAAATTACATTTTTAGGCCTTTATTGTTCAATCAAAAATGCCCAATTTTTGACAAAAGAGATAACCACCCCCCCTTACGACATGCTTCAGAAACTAAAAAAATGGTCCGTTTTCAAATGTTGCGTCTTTGAACTAAAATTCACATTTGTACGTGGATAATCACTTTTAGAGATAAAATGAGATGTTTAAAGTGATTTGCATGCTTCCAGGGGCCCTGAACGCAAGATTTGTGGAATGGGTAAACGTGAATGAAAATGGCCAATTTACTCACTCTGAGGCCTTAAAAAGTGTTTCTCCACCACGGGAAGTGAATTAATTTACATTTTTAGGCCTTTATTGTTCAATCAAAAATGCCCAATTTTTGACAAAAGAGATAACCACCCCCCCTTACGACATGCTTCAGAAACGAAAAAAATGGTCCGTTTTCAAATGTTGCGTCTTTGAACTAAAATTCACATTTGTACGTGGATAATCACTTTTAGAGATAAAATGAGATGTTAAAGTGATTTTCATGCTTCCAGGGGATATGAACGCTAAATTTGTGGAATGGGTAAACGTGAATGAAAAGGGCCAATTTACTCACTCTGAGGCCTTAAAAAGTGTTTCTCCACCACGGGAAGTGAAATAAATAACGTTTGAAGGCCTTTATTGTTCAATCAAAAATGCCCAATTTTTGACGAAAGAGATAACCACCCCCCCTTACGACATACTTCAGAAACTAAAAATATGGTCCGTTTTCAAATGTTGCGTCTTTGAACTAAAATTCACATTTGTACGTGGATAATCACTTTTAGAGATAAAATGAGATGTTTAAAGTGATTTTCATGCTTCCAGGGGCCCTGAACGCAAGATTTGTGGAATGGGTAAACGTGAATTAAAATGGCCAATTTACTCACTCTGAGGCCTTAAAAAGTGTTTCTCCACCACGGGAAGTGAAATAAATACCATTTGGAGGCCTTTATTGTTCAATCAAAAATGCCTGATTTTTGACGAAAGAGATAACCAACCCCCCCTTACGACATGCTCCAGAAACTAAAAAAATGGTCTGTTTTCAAATGTTACGTCTTTGAACTAAAATTCACATTTGTACGTGGATAATCACTTTTAGAGATACAATGAGATGTTTAAAGTGATTTGCATGCTTCCAGGGGCCCTGAACGCAAGATTTGTAGAATGGGTAAACGTGAATTAAAATGGCCAATTTACTCACTCTGAGGCCTTAAAAAGTGTTTCTCCACCACAGGAAGTGAATTAAATTACATTTTTAGGCCTTTATTGTTCAATCAAAAATGCCCAATTTTTGACAAAAGAGATAACCACCCCCCCTTACGACATGCTTCAGAAACTAAAAAAATGGTCCGTTTTCAAATGTTGCGTCTTTGAACTAAAATTCACATTTGTATGTGGATAATCACTTTTAGAGATAAAATGAGATGTTTAAAGTGATTTTCATGCTTCCAGGGGATATGAACGCAAAATTTGTGGAATGGGTAAACGTGAATGAAAAGGGCCAATTTACTCACTCTGAGGCCTTAAAAAGTGTTTCTCCACCACGGGAAGTGAAATAAATAACATTTGGAGGCCTTTATTGTTCAATCAAAAATGCCTGATTTTTGACGAGAGAGATAACCACCCCCCCTTACGACATGCTCCAGAAACTAAAAAAATGTGCCATTTTCAAATGTTGCGTCTTTGAACTAAAATTCACATTTGTACGTGGATAATCACTTTTAGAGATAAAATGAGATGTTTAAAGTGATTTTCATGCTTCCAGGGGCCCTGAACGCAAAATTTGTGGAATGGGTAAACGTGAATGAAAATGGCCAATTTACTCACTCTGAGGCCTTAAAAAGTGTTTATCCACCTCGGGAAGTGAAATAAATAACATTTGGAGGCCTTTATTGTTCAATCAAAAATGCCCAATTTTTGACAAAAGAGATAACCACCCCCCTTACGACATGCTTCAGAAACTAAAAAAATGGTCTGTTTTCAAATGTTGCGTCTTTGAACTAAAATTCACATTTGTACGTGGAAAATCACTTTTAGAGATAAAATGAGATGTTTAAAGTGATTTTCATGCTTCCAGGGGATATGAACGCAAAATTTGTGGAATGGGTAAACGTGAATGAAAAGAGCCAATTTACTCACTCTGAGGCCTTAAAAAGTGTTTCTCCACCACGGGAAGAGAAATAAATAACATTTTTAGGCCTTTATTGTTCAATCAAAAATGCCTGATTTTTGACGAAAGAGATAACCACCCCCCCTTACGACATGCTCCAGAAACTAAAAAAATGTGCCGTTTTCAAATGTTGCGTCTTTGAACTAAAATTCACATTTGTACGTGGATAATCACTTTTAGAGATAACATGAGATGTTTAAAGTGATTTTCATGCTTCCAGGGGCCCTGAACGCAAAATTTGTGGAATGGGTAAACGTGAATGAAAATGGCCAATTTACTCACTCTGAGGCCTTAAAAAGTGTTTCTCCACCACTGGAAGTGAATTAAATAACATTTTTAGGCCTTTATTGTTCAATCAAAAATGCCCAATTTTTGACAAAAGAGATAACCACCCCCCTTACGCCATGCTTCAGAAACTAAAAATATGGTCCGTTTTCAAATGTTGCGTCTTTGAACTAAAATTCACATTTGTTCGTGGATAATCACTTTTAGAGATAAAATGAGATGTTTAAAGTGATTTTCATGCTTCCAGGGGCCCTGAACGCAAGATTTGTGAAATGGGTAAACGTGAATGAAAATGGCCAATTTACTCACTCTGAGGCCTTAAAAAGTATTTATCCACCTCGGGAAGTGAAATAAATAACATTTGGAGGCCTTTATTGTTCAATCAAAAATGCCCAATTTTTGACGAAAGAGATAACCACCCCCCCTTACGACATGCTTCAGAAACTAAAAAAATGTGCCGTTTTCAAATGTTGCGTCTTTGAACTAAAATTCACATTTGTACGTGGATAATCACTTTTAGAGATAACATGAGATGTTTAAAGTGATTTTCATGCTTCCAGGGGCCCTGAACGCAAGATTTGTGGAATGGGTAAACGTGAATTAAAATGGCCAATTTACTCACTCTGAGGCCTTAAAAAGTGTTTCTCCACCACGGGAAGTGAAATAAATAACATTTGGAGGCCTTTATTGTTGAATCAAAAATGCCATATTTTTGACGAAAGAGATAACCACCCCTCCCTTACGACATGCTTCAGAAACTAAAAAAATGGTCCGTTTTCAAATGTTGCGTCTTTGAACTAAAATTCACATTTGTACGTGGATAATCACTTTTAGAGATAAAATGAGATGTTTAAAGTGATTTGCATGCTTCCAGGGGCCCTGAACGCAAGATTTGTGGAATGGGTAAACGTGAATGAAAATCGCCAATTTACTCACTCTGAGGCCTTAAAAAGTGTTTCTCCACCACGGGAAGTGAATTAAATTACATTTTTAGGCCTTTATTGTTCAATCAAAAATGCCCAATTTTTGACAAAAGAGATAACGACCCCCCCTTACGACATGCTTCAGAAACTAAAAAAATGGTCCGTTTTCAAATGTTGCGTCTTTGAACTAAAATTCACATTTGTACGTGGATAATCACTTTTAGAGATAAAATGAGATGTTTAAAGTGATTTGCATGCTTCCAGGGGCCCTGAACGCAAGATTTGTGGAATGGGTAAACGTGAATGAAAATGGCCAATTTACTCACTCTGAGGCCTTAAAAAGTGTTTCTCCACCACGGGAAGTGAATTAATTTACATTTTTAGGCCTTTATTGTTCAATCAAAAATGCCCAATTTTTGACAAAAGAGATAACCACCCCCCCTTACGACATGCTTCAGAAACGAAAAAAATGGTCCGTTTTCAAATGTTGCGTCTTTGAACTAAAATTCACATTTGTACGTGGATAATCACTTTTAGAGATAAAATGAGATGTTAAAGTGATTTTCATGCTTCCAGGGGATATGAACGCTAAATTTGTGGAATGGGTAAACGTGAATGAAAAGGGCCAATTTACTCACTCTGAGGCCTTAAAAAGTGTTTCTCCACCACGGGAAGTGAAATAAATAACGTTTGAAGGCCTTTATTGTTCAATCAAAAATGCCCAATTTTTGACGAAAGAGATAACCACCCCCCCTTACGACATACTTCAGAAACTAAAAATATGGTCCGTTTTCAAATGTTGCGTCTTTGAACTAAAATTCACATTTGTACGTGGATAATCACTTTTAGAGATAAAATTAGATGTTTAAAGTGATTTTCATGCTTCCAGGGGCCCTGAACGCAAGATTTGTGGAATGGGTAAACGTGAATTAAAATGGCCAATTTACTCACTCTGAGGCCTTAAAAAGTGTTTCTCCACCACGGGAAGTGAAATAAATACCATTTGGAGGCCTTTATTGTTCAATCAAAAATGCCTGATTTTTGACGAAAGAGATAACCACCCCCCCTTACGACATGCTCCAGAAACTAAAAAAATGGTCTGTTTTCAAATGTTACGTCTTTGAACCAAAATTCACATTTGTACGTGGATAATCATTTTTAGAGATACAATGAGATGTTTAAAGTGATTTGCATGCTTCCAGGGGCCCTGAACGCAAGATTTGTGGAATGGGTAAACGTGAATTAAAATGGCCAATTTACTCACTCTGAGGCCTTAAAAAGTGTTTCTCCACCACAGGAAGTGAATTAAATTACATTTTTAGGCCTTTATTGTTCAATCAAAAATGCCCAATTTTTGACAAAAGAGATAACCACCCCCCCTTACGACATGCTTCAGAAACTAAAAAAATGGTCCGTTTTCAAATGTTGCGTCTTTGAACTAAAATTCACATTTGTATGTGGATAATCACTTTTAGAGATAAAATGAGATGTTTAAAGTGATTTTCATGCTTCCAGGGGATATGAACGCAAAATTTGTGGAATGGGTAAACGTGAATGAAAAGGGCCAATTTACTCACTCTGAGGCCTTAAAAAGTGTTTCTCCACCACGGGAAGTGAAATAAATAACATTTGGAGGCCTTTATTGTTCAATCAAAAATGCCTGATTTTTGACGAGAGAGATAACCACCCCCCCTTACGACATGCTCCAGAAACTAAAAAAATGTGCCATTTTCAAATGTTGCGTCTTTGAACTAAAATTCACATTTGTACGTGGATAATCACTTTTAGAGATAAAATGAGATGTTTAAAGTGATTTTCATGCTTCCAGGGGCCCTGAACGCAAAATTTGTGGAATGGGTAAACGTGAATGAAAATGGCCAATTTACTCACTCTGAGGCCTTAAAAAGTGTTTATCCACCTCGGGAAGTGAAATAAATAACATTTGGAGGCCTTTATTGTTCAATCAAAAATGCCCAATTTTTGACAAAAGAGATAACCACCCCCCTTACGACATGCTTCAGAAACTAAAAAAATGGTCTGTTTTCAAATGTTGCGTCTTTGAACTAAAATTCACATTTGTACGTGGAAAATCACTTTTAGAGATAAAATGAGATGTTTAAAGTGATTTTCATGCTTCCAGGGGATATGAACGCAAAATTTGTGGAATGGGTAAACGTGAATGAAAAGGGCCAATTTACTCACTCTGAGGCCTTAAAAAGTGTTTCTCCACCACGGGAAGAGAAATAAATAACATTTTTAGGCCTTTATTGTTCAATCAAAAATGCCTGATTTTTGACGAAAGAGATAACCACCCCCCCTTACGACATGCTCCAGAAACTAAAAAAATGTGCCGTTTTCAAATGTTGCGTCTTTGAACTAAAATTCACATTTGTACGTGGATAATCACTTTTAGAGATAACATGAGATGTTTAAAGTGATTTTCATGCTTCCAGGGGCCCTGAACGCAAAATTTGTGGAATGGGTAAACGTGAATGAAAATGGCCAATTTACTCACTCTGAGGCCTTAAAAAGTGTTTCTCCACCACTGGAAGTGAATTAAATAACATTTTTAGGCCTTTATTGTTCAATCAAAAATGCCCAATTTTTGACAAAAGAGATAACCACCCCCCTTACGCCATGCTTCAGAAACAAAAAATATGGTCCGTTTTCAAATGTTGCGTCTTTGAACTAAAATTCACATTTGTTCGTGGATAATCACTTTTAGAGATAAAATGAGATGTTTAAAGTGATTTTCATGCTTCCAGGGGCCCTGAACGCAAGATTTGTGGAATGGGTAAACGTGAATGAAAATGGCCAATTTACTCACTCTGAGGCCTTAAAAAGTATTTATCCACCTCGGGAAGTGAAATAAATAACATTTGGAGGCCTTTATTGTTCAATCAAAAATGCCCAATTTTTGACGAAAGAGATAACCACCCCCCCTTACGACATGCTTCAGAAACTAAAAAAATGGTCCGTTTTCAAATGTTGCGTCTTTGAACTAAAATTCACATTTGTACGTGGATAATCACTTTTAGAGATAAAATGAGATGTTTAAAGTGATTTTCATGCTTCCAGGGGCCCTGAATGCAAGATTTGTGGAATGGGTAAACGTGAATGAAAATGGCCAATTTACTCACTCTGAGGCCTTAAAAAGTGTTTCTCCACAACTGGAAGTGAATTAAATAACATTTTTAGGCCTTTATTGTTCAATCAAAAATGCCCAATTTTTGACAAAAGAGATAACCACCCCCCCTTACGCCATGCTTCAGAAACTAAAAAAATGGTCCGTTTTCAAATGTTGCGTCTTTGAACTAAAATTCACATTTGTTCGTGGATAATCACTTTTAGAGATAAAATGAGATGTTTAAAGTGATTTTCATGCTTCCAGGGGCCCTGAACGCAAAATTTGTGAAATGGGTAAACGTGAATGAAAATGGCCAATTTACTCACTCTGAGGCCTTAAAAAGTGTTTCTCCACCACGGGAAGTGAAATAAATACCATTTGGAGGTCTTTATTGTTGAATCAAAAATGCCCAATTTTTGACCAAAGAGATAACCACCCCCCCCCTTACGACATGCTTCAGAAACTAATAAAATGGTCCGTTTTCAAATGTTGCGTCTTTGAACTAAAATTCACATTTGTACGTGGATAATCACTTTTAGAGATAAAATGAGATGTTTAAAGTGATTTGCATGCTTCCAGGGGCCCTGAACGCAAGATTTGTGGAATGGGTAAAAGTGAATGAAAATGGCCAATTTACTCACTCTGAGGCCTTAAAAAGTGTTTATCCACCTCGGGAAGTGAAATAAATAACATTTGGAGGCCTTTATTGTTCAATCAAAAATGCCAAATTTTTGACGAAAGAGATAACCACCCCCCCTTACGACATGCTTCAGAAACTAAAAAAATGGTCCGTTTTCAAATGTTGCGTCTTTGAACTAAAATTCACATTTGTACGTGGATAATCACTTTTAGAGATAAAATGAGATGTTTAAAGTGATTTTCATGCTTCCAGGGGCCCTGAACGCAAAATTTGTGAAATGGGTAAACGTGAATGAAAATCGCCAATTTACTCACTCTGAGGCCTTAAAAAGTGTTTCTCCACCAGGGGAAGTGAATTAAATTACATTTTTAGGCCTTTATTGTTCAATCAAAAATGCCCAATTTTTGACAAAAGAGATAACCACCCCCCCTTACGACATGCTTCAGAAACTAAAAAAATGGTCCGTTTTCAAATGTTGCGTCTTTGAACTAAAATTCACATTTGTACGTGGATAATCACTTTTAGAGATAAAATGAGATGTTTAAAGTGATTTGCATGCTTCCAGGGGCCCTGAACGCAAGATTTGTGGAATGGGTAAACGTGAATGAAAATGGCCAATTTACTCACTCTGACGCCTTAAAAAGTGTTTCTCCACCACGGGAAGTGAATTAAATTACATTTTTAGGCCTTTATTGTTCAATCAAAAATGCCCAATTTTTGACAAAAGAGATAACCACCCCCCCTTACGACATGTTTCAGAAACGAAAAAAATGGTCCGTTTTCAAATGTTGCGTCTTTGAACTAAAATTCACATTTGTACGTGGATAATCACTTTTAGAGATAAAATGAGATGTTAAAGTGATTTTCATGCTTCCAGGGGATATGAACGCTAAATTTGTGGAATGGGTAAACGTGAATGAAAAGGGCCAATTTACTCACTCTGAGGCCTTAAAAAGTGTTTCTCCACCACGGGAAGTGAAATAAATAACATTTGAAGGCCTTTATTGTTCAATCAAAAATGCCCAATTTTTGACGAAAGAGATAACCACCCCCCCTTACGACATACTTCAGAAACTAAAAATATGGTCCGTTTTCAAATGTTGCGTCTTTGAACTAAAATTCACATTTGTACGTGGATAATCACTTTTAGAGATAAAATGAGATGTTTAAAGTGATTTTCATGCTTCCAGGGGCCCTGAACGCAAGATTTGTGGAATGGGTAAACGTGAATTAAAATGGCCAATTTACTCACTCTGAGGCCTTAAAAAGTGTTTCTCCACCACGGGAAGTGAAATAAATAACATTTGGAGGCCTTTATTGTTGAATCAAAAATGCCATATTTTTGACGAAAGAGATAACCACCCCTCCCTTACGACATGCTTCAGAAACTAAAAAAATGGTCCGTTTTCAAATGTTGCGTCTTTGAACTAAAATTCACATTTGTACGTGGATAATCACTTTTAGAGATAAAATGAGATGTTTAAAGTGATTTGCATGCTTCCAGGGGCCCTGAACGCAAGATTTGTGGAATGGGTAAACGTGAATGAAAATCGCCAATTTACTCACTCTGAGGCCTTAAAAAGTGTTTCTCCACCACGGGAAGTGAATTAAATTACATTTTTAGGCCTTTATTGTTCAATCAAAAATGCCCAATTTTTGACAAAAGAGATAACCACCCCCCCTTACGACATGCTTCAGAAACTAAAAAAATGGTCCGTTTTCAAATGTTGCGTCTTTGAACTAAAATTCACATTTGTACGTGGATAATCACTTTTAGAGATAAAATGAGATGTTTAAAGTGATTTGCATGCTTCCAGGGGCCCTGAACGCAAGATTTGTGGAATGGGTAAACGTGAATGAAAATGGCCAATTTACTCACTCTGAGGCCTTAAAAAGTGTTTCTCCACAACTGGAAGTGAATTAAATAACATTTTTAGGCCTTTATTGTTCAATCAAAAATGCCCAATTTTTGACAAAAGAGATAACCACCCCCCCTTACGCCATGCTTCAGAAACTAAAAAAATGGTCCGTTTTCAAATGTTGCGTCTTTGAACTAAAATTCACATTTGTTCGTGGATAATCACTTTTAGAGATAAAATGAGATGTTTAAAGTGATTTTTATGCTTCCAGGGGCCCTGAACGCAAAATTTGTGAAATGGGTAAACGTGAATGAAAATGGCCAATTTACTCACTCTGAGGCCTTAAAAAGTGTTTCTCCACCACGGGAAGTGAAATAAATACCATTTGGAGGTCTTTATTGTTGAATCAAAAATGCCCAATTTTTGACCAAAGAGATAACCACCCCCCCCCTTACGACATGCTTCAGAAACTAATAAAATGGTCCGTTTTCAAATGTTGCGTCTTTGAACTAAAATTCACATTTGTACGTGGATAATCACTTTTAGAGATAAAATGAGATGTTTAAAGTGATTTGCATGCTTCCAGGGGCCCTGAACGCAAGATTTGTGGAATGGGTAAAAGTGAATGAAAATGGCCAATTTACTCACTCTGAGGCCTTAAAAAGTGTTTATCCACCTCGGGAAGTGAAATAAATAACATTTGGAGGCCTTTATTGTTCAATCAAAAATGCCAAATTTTTGACGAAAGAGATAACCACCCCCCCTTACGACATGCTTCAGAAACTAAAAAAATGGTCCGTTTTCAAATGTTGCGTCTTTGAACTAAAATTCACATTTGTACGTGGATAATCACTTTTAGAGATAAAATGAGATGTTTAAAGTGATTTTCATGCTTCCAGGGGCCCTGAACGCAAAATTTGTGAAATGGGTAAACGTGAATGAAAATCGCCAATTTACTCACTCTGAGGCCTTAAAAAGTGTTTCTCCACCAGGGGAAGTGAATTAAATTACATTTTTAGGCCTTTATTGTTCAATCAAAAATGCCCAATTTTTGACAAAAGAGATAACCACCCCCCCTTACGACATGCTTCAGAAACTAAAAAAATGGTCCGTTTTCAAATGTTGCGTCTTTGAACTAAAATTCACATTTGTACGTGGATAATCACTTTTAGAGATAAAATGAGATGTTTAAAGTGATTTGCATGCTTCCAGGGGCCCTGAACGCAAGATTTGTGGAATGGGTAAACGTGAATGAAAATGGCCAATTTACTCACTCTGACGCCTTAAAAAGTGTTTCTCCACCACGGGAAGTGAATTAAATTACATTTTTAGGCCTTTATTGTTCAATCAAAAATGCCCAATTTTTGACAAAAGAGATAACCACCCCCCCTTACGACATGTTTCAGAAACGAAAAAAATGGTCCGTTTTCAAATGTTGCGTCTTTGAACTAAAATTCACATTTGTACGTGGATAATCACTTTTAGAGATAAAATGAGATGTTAAAGTGATTTTCATGCTTCCAGGGGATATGAACGCTAAATTTGTGGAATGGGTAAACGTGAATGAAAAGGGCCAATTTACTCACTCTGAGGCCTTAAAAAGTGTTTCTCCACCACGGGAAGTGAAATAAATAACATTTGAAGGCCTTTATTGTTCAATCAAAAATGCCCAATTTTTGACGAAAGAGATAACCACCCCCCCTTACGACATACTTCAGAAACTAAAAATATGGTCCGTTTTCAAATGTTGCGTCTTTGAACTAAAATTCACATTTGTACGTGGATAATCACTTTTAGAGATAAAATGAGATGTTTAAAGTGATTTTCATGCTTCCAGGGGCCCTGAACGCAAGATTTGTGGAATGGGTAAACGTGAATTAAAATGGCCAATTTACTCACTCTGAGGCCTTAAAAAGTGTTTCTCCACCACGGGAAGTGAAATAAATAACATTTGGAGGCCTTTATTGTTGAATCAAAAATGCCATATTTTTGACGAAAGAGATAACCACCCCTCCCTTACGACATGCTTCAGAAACTAAAAAAATGGTCCGTTTTCAAATGTTGCGTCTTTGAACTAAAATTCACATTTGTACGTGGATAATCACTTTTAGAGATAAAATGAGATGTTTAAAGTGATTTGCATGCTTCCAGGGGCCCTGAACGCAAGATTTGTGGAATGGGTAAACGTGAATGAAAATCGCCAATTTACTCACTCTGAGGCCTTAAAAAGTGTTTCTCCACCACGGGAAGTGAATTAAATTACATTTTTAGGCCTTTATTGTTCAATCAAAAATGCCCAATTTTTGACAAAAGAGATAACCACCCCCCCTTACGACATGCTTCAGAAACTAAAAAAATGGTCCGTTTTCAAATGTTGCGTCTTTGAACTAAAATTCACATTTGTACGTGGATAATCACTTTTAGAGATAAAATGAGATGTTTAAAGTGATTTGCATGCTTCCAGGGGCCCTGAACGCAAGATTTGTGGAATGGGTAAACGTGAATGAAAATGGCCAATTTACTCACTCTGAGGCCTTAAAAAGTGTTTCTCCACCACGGGAAGTGAATTAATTTACATTTTTAGGCCTTTATTGTTCAATCAAAAATGCCCAATTTTTGACAAAAGAGATAACCACCCCCCCTTACGACATGCTTCAGAAACGAAAAAAATGGTCCGTTTTCAAATGTTGCGTCTTTGAACTAAAATTCACATTTGTACGTGGATAATCACTTTTAGAGATAAAATGAGATGTTAAAGTGATTTTCATGCTTCCAGGGGATATGAACGCTAAATTTGTGGAATGGGTAAACGTGAATGAAAAGGGCCAATTTACTCACTCTGAGGCCTTAAAAAGTGTTTCTCCACCACGGGAAGTGAAATAAATAACGTTTGAAGGCCTTTATTGTTCAATCAAAAATGCCCAATTTTTGACGAAAGAGATAACCACCCCCCCTTACGACATACTTCAGAAACTAAAAATATGGTCCGTTTTCAAATGTTGCGTCTTTGAACTAAAATTCACATTTGTACGTGGATAATCACTTTTAGAGATAAAATGAGATGTTTAAAGTGATTTTCATGCTTCCAGGGGCCCTGAACGCAAGATTTGTGGAATGGGTAAACGTGAATTAAAATGGCCAATTTACTCACTCTGAGGCCTTAAAAAGTGTTTCTCCACCACGGGAAGTGAAATAAATACCATTTGGAGGCCTTTATTGTTCAATCAAAAATGCCTGATTTTTGACGAAAGAGATAACCACCCCCCCTTACGACATGCTCCAGAAACTAAAAAAATGGTCTGTTTTCAAATGTTACGTCTTTGAACCAAAATTCACATTTGTACGTGGATAATCATTTTTAGAGATACAATGAGATGTTTAAAGTGATTTGCATGCTTCCAGGGGCCCTGAACGCAAGATTTGTGGAATGGGTAAACGTGAATTAAAATGGCCAATTTACTCACTCTGAGGCCTTAAAAAGTGTTTCTCCACCACAGGAAGTGAATTAAATTACATTTTTAGGCCTTTATTGTTCAATCAAAAATGCCCAATTTTTGACAAAAGAGATAACCACCCCCCCTTACGACATGCTTCAGAAACTAAAAAAATGGTCCGTTTTCAAATGTTGCGTCTTTGAACTAAAATTCACATTTGTTCGTGGATAATCACTTTTAGAGATAAAATGAGATGTTTAAAGTGATTTTCATGCTTCCAGGGGCCCTGAACGCAAAATTTGTGGAATGGGTAAACGTGAATGAAAATGGCCAATTTACTCACTCTGAGGCCTTAAAAAGTGTTTATCCACCTCGGGAAGTGAAATAAATAACATTTGGAGGCCTTTATTGTTCAATCAAAAATGCCCAATTTTTGACAAAAGAGATAACCACCCCCCTTACGACATGCTTCAGAAACTAAAAAAATGGTCTGTTTTCAAATGTTGCGTCTTTGAACTAAAATTCACATTTGTACGTGGAAAATCACTTTTAGAGATAAAATGAGATGTTTAAAGTGATTTTCATGCTTCCAGGGGATATGAACGCAAAATTTGTGGAATGGGTAAACGTGAATAAAAAGGGCCAATTTACTCACTCTGATGCCTTAAAAAGTGTTTCTCCACCACGGGAAGAGAAATAAATAACATTTTTAGGCCTTTATTGTTCAATCAAAAATGCCTGATTTTTGACGAAAGAGATAACCACCCCCCCTTACGACATGCTCCAGAAACTAAAAAAATGTGCCGTTTTCAAATGTTGCGTCTTTGAACTAAAATTCACATTTGTACGTGGATAATCACTTTTAGAGATAACATGAGATGTTTAAAGTGATTTTCATGCTTCCAGGGGCCCTGAACGCAAAATTTGTGGAATGGGTAAACGTGAATGAAAATGGCCAATTTACTCACTCTGAGGCCTTAAAAAGTGTTTCTCCACCACTGGAAGTGAATTAAATAACATTTTTAGGCCTTTATTGTTCAATCAAAAATGCCCAATTTTTGACAAAAGAGATAACCACCCCCCTTACGCCATGCTTCAGAAACTAAAAATATGGTCCGTTTTCAAATGTTGCGTCTTTGAACTAAAATTCACATTTGTTCGTGGATAATCACTTTTAGAGATAAAATGAGATGTTTAAAGTGATTTTCATGCTTCCAGGGGCCCTGAACGCAAGATTTGTGGAATGGGTAAACGTGAATGAAAATGGCCAATTTACTCACTCTGAGGCCTTAAAAAGTATTTATCCACCTCGGGAAGTGAAATAAATAACATTTGGAGGCCTTTATTGTTCAATCAAAAATGCCCAATTTTTGACGAAAGAGATAACCACCCCCCCTTACGACATGCTTCAGAAACTAAAAAAATGGTCCGTTTTCAAATGTTGCGTCTTTGAACTAAAATTCACATTTGTACGTGGATAATCACTTTTAGAGATAAAATGAGATGTTTAAAGTGATTTTCATGCTTCCAGGGGCCCTGAATGCAAGATTTGTGGAATGGGTAAACGTGAATGAAAATGGCCAATTTACTCACTCTGAGGCCTTAAAAAGTGTTTCTCCACAACTGGAAGTGAATTAAATAACATTTTTAGGCCTTTATTGTTCAATCAAAAATGCCCAATTTTTGACAAAAGAGATAACCACCCCCCCTTACGCCATGCTTCAGAAACTAAAAAAATGGTCCGTTTTCAAATGTTGCGTCTTTGAACTAAAATTCACATTTGTTCGTGGATAATCACTTTTAGAGATAAAATGAGATGTTTAAAGTGATTTTCATGCTTCCAGGGGCCCTGAACGCAAAATTTGTGAAATGGGTAAACGTGAATGAAAATGGCCAATTTACTCACTCTGAGGCCTTAAAAAGTGTTTCTCCACCACGGGAAGTGAAATAAATACCATTTGGAGGTCTTTATTGTTGAATCAAAAATGCCCAATTTTTGACCAAAGAGATAACCACCCCCCCCTTACGACATGCTTCAGAAACTAATAAAATGGTCCGTTTTCAAATGTTGCGTCTTTGAACTAAAATTCACATTTGTACGTGGATAATCACTTTTAGAGATAAAATGAGATGTTTAAAGTGATTTGCATGCTTCCAGGGGCCCTGAACGCAAGATTTGTGGAATGGGTAAAAGTGAATGAAAATGGCCAATTTACTCACTCTGAGGCCTTAAAAAGTGTTTATCCACCTCGGGAAGTGAAATAAATAACATTTGGAGGCCTTTATTGTTCAATCAAAAATGCCAAATTTTTGACGAAAGAGATAACCACCCCCCCTTACGACATGCTTCAGAAACTAAAAAAATGGTCCGTTTTCAAATGTTGCGTCTTTGAACTAAAATTCACATTTGTACGTGGATAATCACTTTTAGAGATAAAATGAGATGTTTAAAGTGATTTTCATGCTTCCAGGGGCCCTGAACGCAAAATTTGTGAAATGGGTAAACGTGAATGAAAATGGCCAATTTACTCACTCTGAGGCCTTAAAAAGTGTTTCTCCACCACGGGAAGTGAAATAAATAACATTTGGAGGCCTTTATTGTTGAATCAAAAATGCCATATTTTTGACGAAAGAGATAACCACCCCTCCCTTACGACATGCTTCAGAAACTAAAAAAATGGTCCGTTTTCAAATGTTGCGTCTTTGAACTAAAATTCACATTTGTACGTGGATAATCACTTTTAGAGATACAATGAGATGTTTAAAGTGATTTGCATGCTTCCAGGGGCCCTGAACGCAAGATTTGTGGAATGGGTAAACGTGAATGAAAATCGCCAATTTACTCACTCTGAGGCCTTAAAAAGTGTTTCTCCACCAGGGGAAGTGAATTAAATTACATTTTTAGGCCTTTATTGTTCAATCAAAAATGCCCAATTTTTGACAAAAGAGATAACCACCCCCCCTTACGACATGCTTCAGAAACTAAAAAAATGGTCCGTTTTCAAATGTTGCGTCTTTGAACTAAAATTCACATTTGTACGTGGATAATCACTTTTAGAGATAAAATGAGATGTTTAAAGTGATTTGCATGCTTCCAGGGGCCCTGAACGCAAGATTTGTGGAATGGGTAAACGTGAATGAAAATGGCCAATTTACTCACTCTGACGCCTTAAAAAGTGTTTCTCCACCACGGGAAGTGAATTAAATTACATTTTTAGGCCTTTATTGTTCAATCAAAAATGCCCAATTTTTGACAAAAGAGATAACCACCCCCCCTTACGACATGTTTCAGAAACGAAAAAAATGGTCCGTTTTCAAATGTTGCGTCTTTGAACTAAAATTCACATTTGTACGTGGATAATCACTTTTAGAGATAAAATGAGATGTTAAAGTGATTTTCATGCTTCCAGGGGATATGAACGCTAAATTTGTGGAATGGGTAAACGTGAATGAAAAGGGCCAATTTACTCACTCTGAGGCCTTAAAAAGTGTTTCTCCACCACGGGAAGTGAAATAAATAACATTTGAAGGCCTTTATTGTTCAATCAAAAATGCCCAATTTTTGACGAAAGAGATAACCACCCCCCCTTACGACATACTTCAGAAACTAAAAATATGGTCCGTTTTCAAATGTTGCGTCTTTGAACTAAAATTCACATTTGTACGTGGATAATCACTTTTAGAGATAAAATGAGATGTTTAAAGTGATTTTCATGCTTCCAGGGGCCCTGAACGCAAGATTTGTGGAATGGGTAAACGTGAATTAAAATGGCCAATTTACTCACTCTGAGGCCTTAAAAAGTGTTTCTCCACCACGGGAAGTGAAATAAATACCATTTGGAGGCCTTTATTGTTCAATCAAAAATGCCCAATTTTTGACGAAAGAGATAACCACCCCCCCTTACGACATGCTTCAGAAACTAAAAAAATGGTCCATTTTTCAAATGTTGCGTCTTTGAACTAAAATTCACATTTATACGTGGATAATCACTTTTAGAGATAAAATGAGATGTTTAAAGTGATTTGCATGCTTCCAGGGGCCCTGAACGCAAGATTTGTGGAATGGGTAAACGTGAATGAAAAGGGCCAATTTACTCACTCTGAGGCCTTAAAAAGTGTTACTCCACCACGGGAAGTGAAATAAATAACATTTGGAGGCCTTTATTGTTCAATCAAAAATGCCTGATTTTTGACGAAAGAGATAACCACCCCCCCTTACGACATGCTCCAGAAACTAAAAAAATGGTCTGTTTTCAAATGTTGCGTCTTTGAACTAAAATTCACATTTGTACGTGGATAATCACTTTTAGAGATAAAATGAGATGTTTAAAGTGATTTTCATGCTTCCAGGGGCCCTGAACGCAAGATTTGTGGAATGGGTAAACGTGAATGAAAATGGCCAATTTACTCACTCTGAGGCCTTAAAAAGTGTTTCTCCACCACGGGAAGTGAATTAAATAACATTTTTAGGCCTTTATTGTTCAATCAAAAATGCCCAATTTTTGACGAAAGAGATAACCACCCCCCCCTTACGACATGCTTCAGAAAGTAAAAAAATGGTCCGTTTTCAAATGTTACGTCTTTGAACTAAAATTCACATTTGTACGTGGATAATCACTTTTAGAGATACAATGAGATGTTTAAAGTGATTTGCATGCTTCCAGGGGCCCTGAACGCAAGATTTGTGGAATGGGTAAACGTGAATGAAAATGGCCAATTTACTCACTCTGAGGCCTTAAAAAGTGTTTCTCCACCACAGGAAGTGAATTAAATTACATTTTTAGGCCTTTATTGTTCAATCAAAAATGCCCAATTTTTGACAAAAGAGATAACCACCCCCCCTTACGACATGCTTCAGAAACTAAAAAAATGGTCCGTTTTCAAATGTTGCGTCTTTGAACTAAAATTCACATTTGTACGTGGATAATCACTTTTAGAGATAAAATGAGATGTTTAAAGTGATTTTCATGCTTCCAGGGGATATGAACGCAAAATTTGTGGAATGGGTAAACGTGAATGAAAAGGGCCAATTTACTCACTCTGAGGCCTTAAAAAGTGTTTATCCACCTCGGGAAGTGAAATAAATAACATTTGGAGGCCTTTATTGTTCAATCAAAAATGCCCAATTTTTGACACAAGAGATAACCACCCCCCCTTACGACATGCTTCAGAAACTAAAAAAATGGTCCGTTTTCAAATGTTGCGTCTTTGAACTAAAATTCACATTTGTACGTGGATAATCACTTTTAGAGATAAAATGAGATGTTTAAAGTGATTTTCATGCTTCCAGGGGCCCTGAACGCAAAATTTGTGGAATGGGTAAACGTGATTGAAAATGGCCAATTTACTCACTCTGAGGCCTTAAAAAGTGTTTATCCACCTCGGGAAGTGAAATAAATAACATTTGGAGGCCTTTATTGTTCAATCAAAAATGCCAAATTTTTGACGAAAGAGATAACCACCCCCCCTTAGGACATGCTTCAGAAACAAAAAAAATGGTCCGTTTTCAAATGTTGCGTCTTTGAAGTAAAATTCACATTTGTACGTGAATAATCACTTTTAGAGATAAAATGAGATGTTTAAAGTGATTTTCATGCTTCCAGGGGATATGAACGCAAAATTTGTGGAATGGGTAAACGTGAATGAAAAGGGCCAATTTACTCACTCTGAGGCCTTAAAAAGTGTTTCTCCACCACGGGAAGTGAAATAAATAACATTTTTAGGCCTTCATTGTTCAATCAAAAATGCCCAATTTTTGACGAAAGAGATAACCACCCCCCCTTACGACATGCTTCAGAAACTAAAAAAATGGTCCGTTTTCAAATGTTGCGTCTTTGAACTAAAATTCACATTTGTACGTGGATAATCACTTTTAGAGATAAAATGAGATGTTTAAAGTGATTTTCATGCTTCCAGGGGCCCTGAACGCAAGATTTGTGGAATGGGTAAAAGTGAATGAAAATGGCCAATTTACTCACCCTGAGGCCTTAAAAAGTGTTTTTCCACCACGGGAAGTGAATTAAATTACATTTTTAGGCCTTTATTGTTCAATCAAAAATGCCCAATTTTTGACAAAAGAGATAACCACCCCCCCTTACGACATGCTTCAGAAACTAAAAAAAGGTCCGTTTTCAAATGTTGCGTCTTTGAACTAAAATTCACATTTGTACGTGGATAATCACTTTTAGAGATAAAATGAGATGTTTAAAGTGATTTTCATGCTTCCAGGGGATATGAACGCAAAATTTGTGGAATGGGTAAACGTGAATGAAAAGGGCCAATTTACTCACTCTGAGGCCTTAAAAAGTGTGTCTCCACCACGGGAAGTGAAATAAATAACATTTGGAGGCCTTTATTGTTCAATCAAAAATGCCTGATTTTTGACGAAATAGATAACCACCCCCCCTTACGACATGCTCAAGAAACTAAAAAAATGTGCCATTTTCAAATGTTGCGTCTTTGAACTAAAATTCACATTTGTACGTGGATAATCACTTTTAGAGATAAAATGAGATGTTTAAAGTGATTTTCATGCTTCCAGGGGCCCTGAACGCAAAATTTGTGGAATGGGTAAACGTGAATGAAAATGGCCAATTTACTCACTCTGAGGCCTTAAAAAGTGTTTCTCCACCTCGGGAAGTGAAATAAATAACATTTGGAGGCCTTTATTGTTCAATCAAAAATGCCCAATTTTTGACAAAAGAGATGCTTCAGAAACTAAAAAAATGGTCCGTTTTCAAATGTTGCCTCTTTGAACCAAAATTCACATTTGAACGTGGATAATCACTTTTAGAGATAAAATGAGATGTTTAAAGTGATTTTCATGCTTCCAGGGGCCCTGAACGCAAGATTTGTGGAATGGGTAAACGTGAATGAAAATGGCCAATTTACTCACTCTGAGGCCTTAAAAAGTGTTTATCCACCTCGGGAAGTGAAATAAATAACATTTGGAGGCCTTTATTGTTCAATCAAAAAAGCCCAATTTTTGACGAAAGAGATAACCACCCCCCCTTACGACATGCTTCAGAAACTAAAAAAATGGTCCGTTTTCAAATGTTGCGTCTTTGAACTAAAATTCACATTTGTACGTGGATAATCACTTTTAGAGATAAATTGAGATGTTTAAAGTGATTTTCATGCTTCCAGGGGCCCTGAACGCAAGCTTTGTGGAATGGGTAAACGTGAATGAAAATGGCCAATTTACTCACTCTGAGGCCTTAAAAAGTGTTTCTCCACCACTGGAAGTGAATTAAATAACATTTTTAGGCCTTTATTGTTCAATCAAAAATGCCCAATTTTTGACAAAAGAGATAACCACCCCCCCTTACGCCATGCTTCAGAAACTAAAAAAATGGTCCGTTTTCAAATGTTGCGTCTTTGAACTAAAATTCACATTCGTACGTGGATAATCACTTTTAGAGAGAAAATGAGATGTTTAAAGTGATTTTCATGCTTCCAGGGGCCCTGAACGCAAGATTTGTGGAATGGGTAAACGTGAATGAAAATGGCCAATTTACTCACTCTGAGGCCTTAAAAAGTGTTTCTCCACCACAGGAAGTGAATTAAATTACATTTTTAGGCCTTTATTGTTCAATCAAAAATGCCCAATTTTTGACAAAAGAGATAACCACCCCCCCTTACGACATGCTTCAGAAACTAAAAAAATGGTCCGTTTTCAAATGTTGCGTCTTTGAACTAAAATTCACATTTGTACGTGGATAATCACTTTTAGAGATAAAATGAGATGTTTAAAGTGATTTTCATGCTTCCAGGGGATATGAACGCAAAATTTGTGGAATGGGTAAACGTGAATGAAAAGGGCCAATTTACTCACTCTGAGGCCTTAAAAAGTGTTTCTCCACCACGGGAAGTGAAATAAATAACATTTGGAGGCCTTTATTGTTCAATCAAAAATGCCCCATTTTTGACAAAAGAGATAACCACCCCCCCTTACGCCATGCTTCAGAAACTAAAAAAATGGTCCGTTTTCAAATGTTGCGTCTTTGAACTAAAATTCACATTCGTACGTGGATAATCACTTTTAGAGAGAAAATGAGATGTTTAAAGTGATTTTCATGCTTCCAGGGGCCCTGAACGCAAGATTTGTGGAATGGGTAAACGTGAATGAAAATGGCCAATTTACTCACTCTGAGGCCTTAAAAAGTGTTTCTCCACCACAGGAAGTGAATTAAATTACATTTTTAGGCCTTTATTGTTCAATCAAAAATGCCCAATTTTTGACAAAAGAGATAACCACCCCCCCTTACGACATGCTTCAGAAACTAAAAAAATGGTCCGTTTTCAAATGTTGCGTCTTTGAACTAAAATTCACATTTGTACGTGGATAATCACTTTTAGAGATAAAATGAGATGTTTAAAGTGATTTTCATGCTTCCAGGGGATATGAACGCAAAATTTGTGGAATGGGTAAACGTGAATGAAAAGGGCCAATTTACTCACTCTGAGGCCTTAAAAAGTGTTTCTCCACCACGGGAAGTGAAATAAATAACATTTGGAGGCCTTTATTGTTCAATAAAAAATGCCCAATTTTTGACAAAAGAGATAACCACTCCCCCTTACGACATGCTTCAGAAACTAAAAAAATGTTCCGTTTTCAAATGTTGCGTCTTTGAACTAAAATTCACATTTGTACGTGGATAATCAGTTTTAGAGATCAAGGGCCTCATGTAGGTAAATAAATTTTACCGGTTCTAAAATACCGAGCCGTACCGAATCGGTAAATTAGAATCGGTAAGTTATATGTAGGTAAAAATTCGGTAACAGTTACCGATTCGGTAACATTCGGTAATCCCGAATCGGAATTCACCGAATCGGTAAATACCGAGGTGGTATTTACCGAATCGGAAAATACCGAGGTGGAAGTTACCGAATCGCAAAATACCGAGGTGGTAGTTACCGATTCGGAAAATACCGATTCGGTATGTACGGAGTCGGTAAAGAAAATCACATGACTTGACGAAACAGCGAATCCAGTGCAACGACAGCCCACCCAACCTGGAACTGCCCACACCCAGGCAGGTGTACTCAATTAGCCGAAGTGGCCACACCCAGGCAGGTGGACATAATTAGCCGACCCTGGAGAGGCTTGGAGTGCAGAGGAGAGGCAGGGAGCAGTTGCATGTGCGAGCGGGTAAACGAACAGCATGTCCAGCCAGAGAACACAGAAAGACGGAGGGGAAAGGAGGAGGAAGCTGAAATTTAGCCCCAAGGAACTCCAGGTGCTGGTGGAGGACGTCGTGAAGCAGCACCAGAAGCTGTTCGGCAGGCAATCCCTGCAAGTGCCTGAGGTGGAAAAGCGCAACATATGGCTGGCCATCCAGGCGCAGGTCAATGCTGTGGGAGTGACCCACAGGGACATTGAGGTCCTCAAAAAGCGCTGGTATGACCTGAGGATTGTGACCAAGAGGAAGATGGGCGACATCCAGAAGGAGGCCAGCCAGACCGGAGGTGGAACCAACAGGGCACCTGCCCTCACCGAACTGGAGGAGCTGGTGGCGGCCACAATCGAGCAAGAGAGCGTCGTGGGTCTTGGGGACGCCGACAGCTCTGCCAGAGCCGCAACACACCAAGGTAAGACGAAAGCACAGCAATGTATCCCCCCCTACCCCATCCCACATCCCCCAAATGTGAAACGAGAATCACACTGCAGTCCACACGTGTCAGTGCAGACAGGCAATGCATTTCGGGAGATGTAGTCAGGGCAACACTAACCATGACGTAAATGTTACAGGGCAACAAGGCATGTCACGCACTCGAGGCACAAGGAGACAGGGGACATGTTGGAATGTGAAATTATTTATTGTGCCGCTTGCAATGCAGCCCTTCGGGGACACTGAGCCAATGTTGTATTTCTGTCCACAGATGTGACATCATGCAGGACAGGGCATGCTGCAGGAGAGACGGCACCACGGCAACATCAAACACCTCCAGCCAGCACAAGTACAGACCGGGGAGCAGGCCCACTGGCAGCCGCACCACCAACACAGCCAGCATCGCCGCACACAGAGCCAGCATCACCTCACCCAGAGCCAGCATCACCACCACCAGAGCCAGCCTCGCCACTCATGTTCGATTCACCGGCCACATCTCCGCTTGCATGCGTGAGACAGAGGAGGCGTCCAGCAGCCAGGCTACGAGCCTTGGACACCTCGTCAGACGACAGCATGGGCCCTGAAGACCGCACCGGGCCCCAGGAAGGGAGCCATGCCACTGTGCCCCACACCTCACAGGCAGCACAGATGGAAACAAGAGGGTGCCGCAGGTCGCGTGTCCAGAGTCCACCAGCACCCACTGACGGCCATGGTGTCTTCTTGGGGCTCGAGGGCCAAATGTTAAAGCAACAGCGCCTGCAATCAAAGGCAGTCATGTCAGTCCAGAGGCACATGCGGGTGATGAAGACAAGCATAGTCAACATGGACACAAACATTGGCGGCATGGCTGCGGGCATTCGGGACATGTCCCAGTCTATCCAGCAGTTGTGCAGCAAATTAGATGCTGACATCGAAGCACGGCGCCGGGAACGCCAGAGAAGGGACACTACCAGCAGGGCACTCAACCGTCTGGCAACTGCCACTTCCCTACTGTGCCGGCGCTCTGTGACGATGCAGGAGGGCCTAACACAGTGCTGCAGCGACCTGTCTCGGGGGATGGTGCAGGTGACAAGTGCACTAGGGGTGCTATTGACGAGTCAGGCGTCGACAACTGCTGCAGGGGATCCTGCGGAGAGCATCGACACCACCAGCAGCATCACACCCCCCGTCCCAGAAACACGCAGGAGCAGCAGGCGGCTTGGGGTTGGCTCTAGTGAGGATGCACAGGCCGTGCAATCCACCACTGCAGCGCGTATGCGCAAACATTGATGTCGCCCTGCCTAGCCACTTCACAATGGGTGACGTAACCCTGGACATACTCCTTGTATAGATGATATATTGCCAGATTAGCCTGATCATGTGTTCATGGTGTGGTGCCACATTAAACTACGTCATGACTGCTCACAACTCGCTGTGTCCCCTTACTTACTCAGAAATAGTTGGATGTGATCTCTGCCCGTCTCTCTCTCCCATCGATTGCAGTTGGCACTCTAGCTGCGTTGCCCTCTGGCTGGCCTGACTCATCCTCGTTGTCCTCAAAATATGTTAGTTCCACATCTGTACCTTTTTTCGTGGCAAGGTTGTGCAGCATTGCACAAGTGGCAATGATCTTGCAGCAGGTGATGGGTTTGTACTGGTGTGCGCCTCCGCTCTTGTGCAGGCAGCGGAACCTGCTCTTCAGTAGTCCAAACGTGCGCTCCACCACATTGCGTGTTGTTTTGTGTGCCACGTTGTATCGTCTCTCACTCTGGGTAGCTGGGTGTAGGTAGGGAGTGAGGATGAATGACCGGCATGCATATGCACTGTCGCCTGGATGGGTGAAAGGGAACCATCAGTAACATGCCTCTATACACTATGTTTGCATGTTTCAAGGGGCGTCACTGTGACTTACCTAGCAGGTATCCCTCTCCGAATTCTCCGGCACTCAGTCGTGTGTAAATCCCACTATTCTGGAAGATGTAAGAGTCGTGGGTGCTCCCAGGAAACTTTGCAACAATATCTGTGATGATGTTCCCTGCATCACAGATCACCTGCACGTTGATGGAGTGGGTGGACTTCCTGTTCCTGTAGATGTGCTCTGTATCTGCTGGTGGACAGATTGGGATGTGGGTACCATCAATACAGCCGAGGACATGGGGGAACTGTGCCATGTGATAAAAGTCAGTTTTTGTTTTCTGCAGTGCAGCCTGTGAGTTCGGGAAGCTTATGTAGTGGTGCATTCTCTGCATCATGGCATCCAGGAACTTCCTGAAGAAACGGGACAGGCAACTTTGGGATACCCCACCCACCGCAGCTATCACCACCTGATAACTGCCGGATGCCAACAGATGTAGGCTGCAGAGCACCTGCACATGTGGGGGTATGGCGTGCGCCCTTCTAACTGGCTGGTCCAGGAGTGGGTGTAGGTCCCTGATTAAGTCCATGATGGTTTCGGGGTGTAGCCTGTACCTTTCATGTATCTCTGCATCAGTCAGCTGGAATAGTGTGATGCGCTGTCTGTAGATTTGTTCCTCCCGTCGCCACACCCTCAGTCCTGCTGCCTGTAGACGTAGGCGCCTTGCAATGACGTACATAGCGGCCATGTTGTCCACGCTGTTGAATTTTGGGTTTGTTTTTATCCATTGTTGATGGTTACCACCTGCTTTTAGTCCGTGTTAATTACCGACTCTTAATTACCGATTTTAATGGATTTCTTAATTACCGACTGCTCCTACATGTCATTTTAAATTTTTACCACTTCATATTTACCACTTCATGTTTACCGATTCGTTAATTCTGTATTCGGTAAGTATGAATCGGTAATTTAGAATTCGGTAACTATGAATCGGTATTTACCGCCTCATATTTACCGAAAAGTGGTTTTTGGACTCCTACATCTCACTTGTCTGTATACCGGTCGGTAACGGCATATTTACCGAAAATCGGCCGTTACCGACCGGTATTTCGCTACCTACATGAGGCCCCAAATGAGATGTTTAAAGTGATTTTCATGCTTCCAGGGGCCCTGAACGCAAAATTTGTGGAATGGGTAAACGTGAATGAAAATGGCCAATTTACTCACTCTGAGGCCTTAAAAAGTGTTTATCCACCTCGGGAAGTGAAATAAATAACATTTGGAGGCCTTTATTGTTCAATCAAAAATGCCAAATTTTTGACGAAAGAGATAACCACCCCCCCTTACGACATGCTTCAGAAACTAAAAAAATGGTCCGTTTTCAAATGTTGCGTCTTTGAACTAAAATTCACATTTGTACGTGGATAATCACTTTTAGAGATAAAATAAGATGTTTAAAGTGATTTTCATGCTTCCAGGGTATATGAACGCAAAATTTGTGGAATGGGTAAACGTGAATGAAAAGGGCCAATTTACTCACTCTGAGGCCTTAAAAAGTGTTTCTCCACCACGGGAAGTGAAATAAATAACATTTGGAGGCCTTTATTGTTCAATCAAAAATGCCCAATTTTTGACGAAAGAGATAACCACCCCCCCTTACGACATGCTTCAGAAACTAAAAAAATGGTCCGTTTTCAAATGTTGCGTCTTTGAACTAAAATTCACATTTGTACGTGGATAATCACTTTTAGTGATAAAATGAGATGTTTAAAGTGATTTTCATGCTTCCAGGGGATATGAACGCAAAATTTGTGGAATGGGTAAACGTGAATGAAAATGGCCAATTTACTCACTCTGAGGCCTTAAAAAGTGTTTATCCACCTCGGGAAGTGAAATAAATAACATTTGGAGGCCTTTATTGTTCAATCAAAAATGCTCAATTTTTGACGAAAGAGATAACCACCCCCCCTTACGACATGCTTCAGAAACTAAAAAAATGGTCCGTTTTCAAATGTTGCGTCTTTGAACTAAAATTCACATTTGTACGTGGATAATCACTTTTAGAGATAAAATGAGATGTTTAAAGTGATTTGCATGCTTCCAGGGGCCCTGAACGCACGATTTGTGGAATGGGTAAACGTGAATGAAAAGGGCCAATTTACTCACTCTGAGGCCTTAAAAAGTGTTTCTCCACCACGGGAAGTGAATTAAATTACATTTTTAGGCCTTTATTGTTCAATCAAAAATGCCCAATTTTTGACAAAAGAGATAACCACCCCCCCTTACGACATGCTTCAGAAACTAAAAAAATGGTCCGTTTTCAAATGTTGCGTCTTTGAACTAAAATTCACATTTGTTCGTGGATAATCACTTTTAGAGATAAAATGAGATGTTTAAAGTGATTTTCATGCTTCCAGGGGATATGAACGCAAAATTTGTGGAATGGGTAAACGTGAATGAAAATGGCCAATTTACTCACTCTGAGGCCTTAAAAAGTGTTTATCCACCTCGGGAAGTGAAATAAATAACATTTGGAGGCCTTTATTGTTCAATCAAAAATGCTCAATTTTTGACGAAAGAGATAACCACCCCCCCTTACGACATGCTTCAGAAACTAAAAAAATGGTCCGTTTTCAAATGTTGCGTCTTTGAACTAAAATTCACATTTGTACGTGGATAATCACTTTTAGAGATAAAATGAGATGTTTAAAGTGATTTGCATGCTTCCAGGGGCCCTGAACGCACGATTTGTGGAATGGGTAAACGTGAATGAAAAGGGCCAATTTACTCACTCTGAGGCCTTAAAAAGTGTTTCTCCACCACGGGAAGTGAATTAAATTACATTTTTAGGCCTTTATTGTTCAATCAAAAATGCCCAATTTTTGACAAAAGAGATAACCACCCCCCCTTACGACATGCTTCAGAAACTAAAAAAATGGTCCGTTTTCAAATGTTGCGTCTTTGAACTAAAATTCACATTTGTTCGTGGATAATCACTTTTAGAGATAAAATGAGATGTTTAAAGTGATTTTCATGCTTCCAGGGGCCCTGAACGCAAGATTTGTGGAATGGGTAAACGTGAATGAAAATGGCCAATTTACTCACTCTGAGGCCTTAAAAAGTGTTTCTCCACCACTGGAAGTGAATTAAATAACATTTTTAGGCCTTTATTGTTCAATCAAAAATGCCCAATTTTTGACAAAAGAGATAACCACCCCCCCTTACGCCATGCTTCAGAAACAAAAATAATGGTCCGTTTTCAAATGTTGCGTCTTTGAACTAAAATTCACATTTGTTCGTGGATAATCACTTTTAGAGATAAAATGAGATGTTTAAAGTGATTTTCATGCTTCCAGGGGCCCTGAACGCAAAATTTGTGGAATGGGTAAACGTGAATGAAAATGGCCAATTTACTCACTCTGAGGCCTTAAAAAGTGTTTCTCCACCACGGGAAGTGAAATAAATAACATTTGGAGGCCTTTATTGTTCAATCAAAAATGCCCAATTTTTGACAAAAGAGATAACCACCCCCCCCTTACGACATGCTTCAGAAACTAAAAAAATGGTCCGTTTTCAAATGTTGCGTCTTTGAACTAAAATTCACATTTGTACGTGGATAATCACTTTTAGAGATCAAATGAGATGTTTAAAGTGATTTTCATGCTTCCAGGGGCCCTGAACGCAAAATTTGTGGAATGGGTAAACGTGAATGAAAATGGCCAATTTACTCACTCTGAGGCCTTAAAAAGCGTTTATCCACCTCGGGAAGTGAAATAAATAACATTTGGAGGCCTTTATTGTTCAATCAAAAATGCCCAATTTTTGACAAAAGAGATAACCACCCCCCCTTACGACATGCTTCAGAAACTAAAAAAATGGTCCGTTTTCAAATGTTGCGTCTTTGAACTAAAATTCACATTTGTACGTGGATAATCACTTTTAGAGATAAAATGAGATGTTTAAAGTGATTTGCATGCTTCCAGGGGCCCTGAACGCAAGATTTGTGGAATGGGTAAACGTGAATGAAAATGGCCAATTTACTCACTCTGAGGCCTTAAAAAGTGTTTCTCCACCTCGGGAAGTGAAATAAATAACATTTGGAGGCCTTTATTGTTCAATCAAAAATGCCCAATTTTTGACGAAAGAGATAACCACCCCCCCTTACGACATGCTTCAGAAACTAAAAAAATGGTCCGTTTTCAAATGTTGCGTCTTTGAACTAAAATTCACATTTGTACGTGGATAATCACTTTTAGTGATAAAATGAGATGTTTAAAGTGATTTTCATGCTTCCAGGGGATATGAACGCAAAATTTGGAGAATGGGTAAACGTGAATGAAAAGGGCCAATTTACTCACTCTGAGGCCTTAAAAAGTGTTTCTCCACCACGGGAAATGAAATAAATAACATTTGGAGGCCTTTATTGTTCAATCAAAAATGCCTGATTTTTGACGAAAGAGATAACCACCCCCCCTTTCGACATGCTCCAGAAACTAAAAAAATGGTCCGTTTTCAAATGTTGCGTCTTTGAACTAAAATTCACATTTGTACGTGGATAATCACTTTTAGAGATAAAATGAGATGTTTAAAGTGATTTGCATGCTTCCAGGGGCCCTGAACGCAAGATTTGTGGAATGTGTAAACGTGAATGAAAATGGCCAATTTACTCACTCTGAGGCCTTAAAAAGTGTTTCTCCACCACGGGAAGTGAATTAAATTACATTTTTAGGCCTTTATTGTTCAATCAAAAATGCCGAATTTTTGACAAAAGAGATAACCACCCCCCCTTACGACATGCTTCAGAAACTAAAAAAATGGTCCGTTTTCAAATGTTGCGTCTTTGAACTAAAATTCACATTCGTACGTGGATAATCACTTTTAGAGATAAAATGAGCTGTTTAAAGTGATTTTCATGCTTCCAGGGGCCCTGAACGCAAGATTTGTGGAATGGGTAAACGTGAATGAAAATGGCCAATTTACTCACTCTGAGGCCTTAAAAAGTGTTTATCCACCTCGGGAAGTGAAATAAATAACATTTGGAGGCCTTTATTGTTCAATCAAAACTGCCAAATTTTTGACGAAAGAGATAACCACCCCCCCTTACGACATGCTTCAGAAACTAAAAAAATGGTCCGTTTTCAAATGTTGCGTCTTTGAACTAAAATTCACATTTGTACGTGGATAATCACTTTTAGAGATAAAATAAGATGTTTAAAGTGATTTTCATGCTTCCAGGGGATATGAACGCAAAATTTGTGGAATGGGTAAACGTGAATGAAAAGGGCCAATTTACTCACTCTGAGGCCTTAAAAAGTGTTTCTCCACCACGGGAAGTGAAATAAATAACATTTGGAGGCCTTTATTGTTCAATCAAAAATGCCCAATTTTTGACGAAAGAGATAACCACCCCCCCTTACGACATGCTTCAGAAACTAAAAAAATGGTCCGTTTTCAAATGTTGCGTCTTTGAACTAAAATTCACATTTGTACGTGGATAATCACTTTTAGAGATAAAATGAGATGTTTAAAGTGATTTTCATGCTTCCAGGGGATATGAACGCAAAATTTGTGGAATGGGTAAACGTGAATGAAAAGGGACAATTTACTCACTCTGAGGCCTTAAAAAGTGTTTCTCCACCACGGGAAGTGAAATAAATACAATTTTTAGGCCTTCATTGTTCAATCAAAAATGCCCAATTTTTGACAAAAGAGATAACCACCCCCCTTTACGACATGCTTCAGAAACTAAAAAAATGGTCCGTTTTCAAATGTTGCGTCTTTGAACTAAAATTCACATTTGTTCGTGGATAATCACTTTTAGAGATAAAATGAGATGTTTAAAGTGATTTTCATGCTTCCAGGGGCCCTGAACGCAAGATTTGTGGAATGGGTAAACGTGAATGAAAATGGCCAATTTACTCACTCTGAGGCCTTAAAAAGTGTTTCTCCACCACTGGAAGTGAATTAAATAACATTTTTAGGCCTTTATTGTTCAATCAAAAATGCCCAATTTTTGACAAAAGAGATAACCACCCCCCCTTACGCCATGCTTCAGAAACAAAAATAATGGTCCGTTTTCAAATGTTGCGTCTTTGAACTAAAATTCACATTTGTTCGTGGATAATCACTTTTAGAGATAAAATGAGATGTTTAAAGTGATTTTCATGCTTCCAGGGGCCCTGAACGCAAAATTTGTGGAATGGGTAAACGTGAATGAAAATGGCCAATTTACTCACTCTGAGGCCTTAAAAAGTGTTTCTCCACCACGGGAAGTGAAATAAATAACATTTGGAGGCCTTTATTGTTCAATCAAAAATGCCCAATTTTTGACGAAAGAGATAACCACCCCCCCTTACGACATGCTTCAGAAACTAAAAAAATGGTCCGTTTTCAAATGTTGCGTCTTCGAACTAAAATTCACATTTGTACGTGGATAATCACTTTTAGAGATAAAATGAGATGTTTAAAGTGATTTGCATGCTTCCAGGGGCCCTGAACGCAAGATTTGTGGAATGAGTAAACGTGAATGAAAATGGCCAATTTACTCACTCTGAGGCCTTAAAAAGTGTTTATCCACCTCGGGAAGAGAAATACATAACATTTGGAGGCCTTTCTTGTTCAATCAAAAATGCCCAATTTTTGACGAAAGAGATAACCACCCCCCCTTACGACATGCTTCAGAAACTAAAAAAATGGTCCGTTTTCAAATGTTGCGTCTTTGAACTAAAATTCACATTTGTACGTGGATAATCACTTTTAGAGATAAAATGAGATGTTTAAAGTGATTTTCATGCTTCCAGGGGCCCTGAACGCAAGATTTGTGGAATGGGTAAACGTGAATGAAAATGGCCAATTTACTCACTCTGAGGCCTTAAAAAGTGTTTATCCACCTCGGGAAGTGAAATAAATAACATTTGGAGGCCTTTATTGTTCAATCAAAAATGCCAAATTTTTGACGAAAGAGATAACCACCCCCCCTTATGACATGCGTCAGAAACTAAAAAAATGGTCAGTTTTCAAATGTTGCGTCTTTGAACTAAAATTCACATTTGTACGTGGATAATCACTTTTAGAGATAAAATGAGATGTTTAAAGTGATTTTCATGCTTCCAGGGGATATGAACGCAAAATTTGTGGAATGGGTAAACGTGAATGAAAAGGGCCAATTTACTCACTCTGAGGGCTTAAAAAGTGTTTCTCCACCACGGGAAGTGAAATAAATACCATTTGGAGGCCTTTATTGTTCAATCAAAAATGCCTGATTTTTGACGAAAGAGATAACCACCCCCCCTTACGACATGCTCCAGAAACTAAAAAAATGTGCCGTTTTCAAATGTTGCGTCTTTGAACTAAAATTCACATTTGTACGTGGATAATCACTTTTAGAGATAAAATGAGATGTTTAAAGTGATTTTCATGCTTCCAGGGGCCCTGAACGCAAAATTTGTGGAATGGGTAAACGTGAATGAACATGACCAATTTACTCACTCTGAGGCCTTAAAAAGTGTTTCTCCACCACTGGAAGTGAATTAAATAACATTTTTAGGCCTTTATTGTTCAATCAAAAATGCCCAATTTTTGACAAAAGAGATAACCACCCCCCCTTACGCCATGCTTCAGAAACTAAAAATATGGTCCGTTTTCAAATGTTGCGTCTTTGAACTAAAATTCACATTTGTTCGTGGATAATCACTTTTAGAGATAAAATGAGATGTTTAAAGTGATTTGCATGCTTCCAGGGGCCCTGAACGCAAGATTTGTGGAATGGGTAAACGTGAATGAAAAGGGACAATTTACTCACTCTGAGGCCTTAAAAAGTGTTTCTCCACCACGGGAAGTGAAATAAATACAATTTTTAGGCCTTCATTGTTCAATCAAAAATGCCCAATTTTTGACAAAAGAGATAACCACCCCTGTTTACGACATGCTTCAGAAACTAAAAAAATGGTCCGTTTTCAAATGTTGCGTCTTTGAACTAAAATTCACATGTGTTCGTGGATAATCACTTTTAGAGATAAAATGAGATGTTTAAAGTGATTTTCATGCTTCCAGGGGCCCTGAACGCAAGATTTGTGGAATGGGTAAACGTGAATGAAAATGGCCAATTTACTCACTCTGAGGCCTTAAAAAGTGTTTCTCCACCACTGGAAGTGAATTAAATAACATTTTTAGGCCTTTATTGTTCAATCAAAAATGCCCAATTTTTGACAAAAGAGATAACCACCCCCCCTTACGCCATGCTTCAGAAACAAAAATAATGGTCCGTTTTCAAATGTTGCGTCTTTGAACTAAAATTCACATTTGTTCGTGGATAATCACTTTTAGAGATAAAATGAGATGTTTAAAGTGATTTTCATGCTTCCAGGGGCCCTGAACGCAAAATTTGTGGAATGGGTAAACGTGAATGAAAATGGCCAATTTACTCACTCTGAGGCCTTAAAAAGTGTTTCTCCACCACGGGAAGTGAAATAAATAACATTTGGAGGCCTTTATTGTTCAATCAAAAATGCCCAATTTTTGACGAAAGAGATAACCACCCCCCCTTACGACATGCTTCAGAAACTAAAAAAATGGTCCGTTTTCAAATGTTGCGTCTTCGAACTAAAATTCACATTTGTACGTGGATAATCACTTTTAGAGATAAAATGAGATGTTTAAAGTGATTTGCATGCTTCCAGGGGCCCTGAACGCAAGATTTGTGGAATGAGTAAACGTGAATGAAAATGGCCAATTTACTCACTCTGAGGCCTTAAAAAGTGTTTATCCACCTCGGGAAGAGAAATAAATAACATTTGGAGGCCTTTCTTGTTCAATCAAAAATGCCCAATTTTTGACGAAAGAGATAACCACCCCCCCTTACGACATGCTTCAGAAACTAAAAAAATGGTCCGTTTTCAAATGTTGCGTCTTTGAACTAAAATTCACATTTGTACGTGGATAATCACTTTTAGAGATAAAATGAGATGTTTAAAGTGATTTTCATGCTTCCAGGGGCCCTGAACGCAAGATTTGTGGAATGGGTAAACGTGAATGAAAATGGCCAATTTACTCACTCTGAGGCCTTAAAAAGTGTTTATCCACCTCGGGAAGTGAAATAAATAACATTTGGAGGCCTTTATTGTTCAATCAAAAATGCCAAATTTTTGACGAAAGAGATAACCACCCCCCCTTATGACATGCTTCAGAAACTAAAAAAATGGTCAGTTTTCAAATGTTGCGTCTTTGAACTAAAATTCACATTTGTACGTGGATAATCACTTTTAGAGATAAAATGAGATGTTTAAAGTGATTTTCATGCTTCCAGGGGATATGAACGCAAAATTTGTGGAATGGGTAAACGTGAATGAAAAGGGCCAATTTACTCACTCTGAGGGCTTAAAAAGTGTTTCTCCACCACGGGAAGTGAAATAAATACCATTTGGAGGCCTTTATTGTTCAATCAAAAATGCCTGATTTTTGACGAAAGAGATAACCACCCCCCCTTACGACATGCTCCAGAAACTAAAAAAATGTGCCGTTTTCAAATGTTGCGTCTTTGAACTAAAATTCACATTTGTACGTGGATAATCACTTTTAGAGATAAAATGAGATGTTTAAAGTGATTTTCATGCTTCCAGGGGCCCTGAACGCAAAATTTGTGGAATGGGTAAACGTGAATGAAAATGACCAATTTACTCACTCTGAGGCCTTAAAAAGTGTTTCTCCACCACTGGAAGTGAATTAAATAACATTTTTAGGCCTTTATTGTTCAATCAAAAATGCCCAATTTTTGACAAAAGAGATAACCACCCCCCCTTACGCCATGCTTCAGAAACTAAAAATATGGTCCGTTTTCAAATGTTGCGTCTTTGAACTAAAATTCACATTTGTTCGTGGATAATCACTTTTAGAGATAAAATGAGATGTTTAAAGTGATTTTCATGCTTCCAGGGGCCCTGAACGCAAGATTTGTGGAATGGGTAAACGTGAATGAAAATGGCCAATTTACTCACTCTGAGGCCTTAAAAAGTGTTTCTCCACCACGGGAAGTGAATTAAATTACATTTTTAGGCCTTTATTGTTCAATCAAAAATGCCCAATTTTTGATAAAAGAGATAACCACCCCCCCTTACGACATGCTTCAGAAACGAAAAAAATGGTCCGTTTTCAAATGTTGCGTCCTTGAACTAAAATTCACATTTGTACGTGGATAATCACTTTTAGAGATAAAATGAGATGTTAAAGTGATTTTCATGCTTCCAGGGGATATGAACGCTAAATTTGTGGAATGGGTAAACGTGAATGAAAAGGGCCAATTTACTCACTCTGAGGCCTTAAAAAGTGTTTCTCCACCACGGGAAGTGAAATAAATAACATTTGAAGGCCTTTATTGTTCAATCAAAAATGCCCAATTTTTGACGAAAGAGATAACCACCCCCCCTTACGACATGCTTCAGAAACTAAAAAAATGGTCCGTTTTCAAATGTTGCGTCTTTGAACTAAAATTCACATTTGTACGTGGATAATCACTTTTAGAGATAAAATGAGATGTTAAAGTGATTTTCATGCTTCCAGGGGATATGAACGCTAAATTTGTGGAATGGGTAAACGTGAATGAAAAGGGCCAATTTACTCACTCTGAGGCCTTAAAAAGTGTTTCTCCACCACGGGAAGTGAAATAAATAACATTTGAAGGCCTTTATTGTTCAATCAAAAATGCCCAATTTTTGACGAAAGAGATAACCACCCCCCCTTACGACATACTTCAGAAACTAAAAATATGGTCCGTTTTCAAATGTTGCGTCTTTGAACTAAAATTCACATTTGTACGTGGATAATCACTTTTAGAGATAAAATGAGATGTTTAAAGTGATTTTCATGCTTCCAGGGGCCCTGAACGCAAGATTTGTGGAATGGGTAAACGTGAATTAAAATGGCCAATTTACTCACTCTGAGGCCTTAAAAAGTTTTTCTCCACCACGGGAAGTGAAATAAATACCATTTGGAGGCCTTTATTGTTCAATCAAAAATGCCTGATTTTTGACGAAAGAGATAACCACCCCCCCTTACGACATGCTCCTGAAACTAAAAAAATGGTCTGTTTTCAAATGTTGCGTCTTTGAACTAAAATTCACATTTGTACGTGGATAATCACTTTTAGAGATAAAATGAGATGTTTAAAGTGATTTTCATGCTTCCAGGGGCCCTGAACGCAAGATTTGTGGAATGGGTAAACGTGAATGAAAATGGCCAATTTACTCACTCTGAGGCCTTAAAAAGTGTTTCTCCACCACGGCAAGTGAATTAAATTACATTTTTAGGCCTTTATTGTTCAATCAAAAATGCCCAATTTTTGACAAAAGAGATAACCACCCCCCCTTACGACATGCTCCAGAAACTAAAAAAATGTGCCATTTTCAAATGTTGCGTCTTTGAACTAAAATTCACATTTGTACGTGGATAATCACTTTTAGAGATCAAATGAGATGTTTAAAGTGATTTTCATGCTTCCAGGGGCCCTGAACGCAAGATTTGTGGAATGGGTAAACGTGAATAAAAATGGCCAATTTACTCACTCTGAGGCCTTAAAAAGTGTTTATCCACCTCGGGAAGTGAAATAAATAACATTTGGAGGCCTTTATTGTTCAATCAAAAATGCCAAATTTTTGACGAAAGAGATAACCACCCCCCCTTACGACATTCTTCAGAAACTAAAAAAAATGGTCCGTTTTCAAATGTTGCGTCTTTGAACTAAGATTCACATTTGTACGTGGATAATCACTTTTTGAGATAAAATGAGATGTTTAAAGTGATTTTCATGCTTCCAGGGGCCCTGAACGCAAAATTTGTGGAATGGGTAAACGTGAATGAAAATGGCCAATTTACTCACTCTGAGGCCTTAAAAAGTGTTTCTCCACCACTGGAAGTGAATTAAATAACATTTTTAGGCCTTTATTGTTCAATCAAAAATGCCCAATTTTTGACAAAAGAGATAACCACCCCCCTTACGCCATGCTTCAGAAACTAAAAATATGGTCCGTTTTCAAATGTTGCGTCTTTGAACTAAAATTCACATTTGTTCGTGGATAATCACTTTTAGAGATAAAATGAGATGTTTAAAGTGATTTTCATGCTTCCAGGGGCCCTGAATGCAAGATTTGTGGAATGGGTAAACGTGAATGAAAATGGCCAATTTACTCACTCTGAGGCCTTAAAAAGTGTTTCTCCACCACTGGAAGTGAATTAAATAACATTTTTAGGCCTTTATTGTTCAATCAAAAATGCCCAATTTTTGACAAAAGAGATAACCACCCCCCCTTACGCCATGCTTCAGAAACTAAAAAAATGGTCCGTTTTCAAATGTTGCGTCTTTGAACTAAAATTCACATTTGTTCGTGGATAATCACTTTTAGAGATAAAGGGCCTCATGTAGGTAGCATACCAGTTACCACTTCTAAAATACCGAACGATACCGAATCGGTATTTTAGAAGTGGTAACTGGTATGTAGGTAATGAGTCGGTATTTTTTACCGAATCGTTACTAGTCGGTAATTACCGAATCGGTATTTACCGATTCGGTAATGAGGCATACCTTCCAATTGATGGGAAGGTATGCCTCATTACCGAATCGGTAAATACCGATTCGGTAATGGGGGGAACACATACAAGGGTGGCAGGGTGTCACATTGACACCCTGTTGCACCCCTGATTCGGCCATGTGTGCACATGTGGCACACATACATGCCCTAAGGGCATGTATGTATGCCACATTGCACACTGCTACGCGCGTGAAAATGCATTTACACATACATTCATTATTTACCACCAACTATAAGTTGGTGGTAAATACCGACTCTTAAACACACACACACACTCCCCCTACATCTCGATTTTGCTTTCGGAATTTACCGAATCGGTAAAATTACCGATTCGGAAAAGTTACCGATTCGGTAACATTACCGATTCGGTATTATTACCGAATCGGTAATTTTACCGATTCGGTAAATTCCGAAAGCAAAGTTTGTCCCCCTACATACCAATGGCCAAAATACCGGTCGGTAACGGTATAATTACCGAAAATCGGCCGTTACCGACCGGTATTTGGCTTCCTACATGAGGCCCAAAATGAGATGTTTAAAGTGATTTTCATGCTTCCAGGGGCCCTGAATGCAAAATTTGTGAAATGGGTAAACGTGAATGAAAATGGCCAATTTACTCACTCTGAGGCCTTAAAAAGTGTTTCTCCACCACGGGAAGTGAAATAAATAACATTTGGAGGCCTTTATTGTTGAATCAAAAATGCCCAATTTTTGACCAAAGAGATAACCACCCCCCCCTTACGACATGCTTCAGAAACTAAAAAAATGGTCCGTTTTCAAATGTTGCGTCTTTGAACTAAAATTCACATTTGTACATGGATAATCACTTTTAGAGATAAAATGAGATGTTTAAAGTGATTTGCATGCTTCCAGGGGCCCTGAACGCAAGATTTGTGGAATGGGTAAACGTGAATCAAAATGGCCAATTTACTCACTCTGAGGCCTTAAAAAGTGTTTCTCCACCACGGGAAGTGAATTAAATTACATTTTTAGGCCTTTATTGTTCAATCAAAAATGCCCAATTTTTGACAAAAGAGATAACCACCCCCCCTTACGACATGCTTCAGAAACGAAAAAAATGGTCCGTTTTCAAATGTTGCGTCTTTGAACTAAAATTCACATTTGTACGTGGATAATCACTTTTAGAGATAAAATGAGATGTTAAAGTGATTTTCATGCTTCCAGGGGATATGAACGCTAAATTTGTGGAACGGGTAAACGTGAATGAAAAGGGCCAATTTACTCAGTCTGAGGCCTTAAAAAGTGTTTCTCCACCACGGGAAGTGAAATACATAACATTTGGAGGCCTTTATTGTTCAATCAAAAATGCCTGATTTTTGACGAAAGAGATAACCACCCCCCCTTACGACATGCTCAAGAAACTAAAAAAATGTGCCGTTTTCAAATGTTGCGTCTTTGAACTAAAATTCACATTTGTTCGTGGATAATCACTTTTAGAGATAAAATGAGATGTTTAAAGTGATTTTCATGCATCCAGGGGCCCTGAACGCAAGATTTGTGGAATGGGTAAACGTGAATGAAAATGGCCAATTTACTCACTCTGAGGCCTTAAAAAGTGTTTATCCACCTCGGGAAGTGAAATAAATAACATTTGGAGGCCTTTATTGTTCAATCAAAAATGCCCAATTTTTGACGAAAGAGATAACCACCCCCCCTTACGACATGCTTCAGAAACTAAAAAAATGGTCCGTTTTCAAATGGTGCGTCTTTGAACTAAAATTCACATTTGTACGTGGATAATCACTTTTAGAGATAAAATGAGATGTTTAAAGTGATTTTCATGCTTCCAGGGGCCCTGAACGCAAAATTTGTGGAATGGGTAAACGTGAATGAACATGACCAATTTACTCACTCTGAGGCCTTAAAAAGTGTTTCTCCACCACTGGAAGTGAATTAAATAACATTTTTAGGCCTTTATTGTTCAATCAAAAATGCCCAATTTTTGACAAAAGAGATAACCACCCCCCCTTACGCCATGCTTCAGAAACTAAAAATATGGTCCGTTTTCAAATGTTGCGTCTTTGAACTAAAATTCACATTTGTTCGTGGATAATCACTTTTAGAGATAAAATGAGATGTTTAAAGTGATTTGCATGCTTCCAGGGGCCCTGAACGCAAGATTTGTGGAATGGGTAAACGTGAATGAAAAGGGACAATTTACTCACTCTGAGGCCTTAAAAAGTGTTTCTCCACCACGGGAAGTGAAATAAATACAATTTTTAGGCCTTCATTGTTCAATCAAAAATGCCCAATTTTTGACAAAAGAGATAACCACCCCCCTTTACGACATGCTTCAGAAACTAAAAAAATGGTCCGTTTTCAAATGTTGCGTCTTTGAACTAAAATTCACATTTGTTCGTGGATAATCACTTTTAGAGATAAAATGAGATGTTTAAAGTGATTTTCATGCTTCCAGGGGCCCTGAACGCAAGATTTGTGGAATGGGTAAACGTGAATGAAAATGGCCAATTTACTCACTCTGAGGCCTTAAAAAGTGTTTCTCCACCACTGGAAGTGAATTAAATAACATTTTTAGGCCTTTATTGTTCAATCAAAAATGCCCAATTTTTGACAAAAGAGATAACCACCCCCCCTTACGCCATGCTTCAGAAACAAAAATAATGGTCCGTTTTCAAATGTTGCGTCTTTGAACTAAAATTCACATTTGTTCGTGGATAATCACTTTTAGAGATAAAATGAGATGTTTAAAGTGATTTTCATGCTTCCAGGGGCCCTGAACGCAAAATTTGTGGAATGGGTAAACGTGAATGAAAATGGCCAATTTACTCACTCTGAGGCCTTAAAAAGTGTTTCTCCACCACGGGAAGTGAAATAAATAACATTTGGAGGCCTTTATTGTTCAATCAAAAATGCCCAATTTTTGACGAAAGAGATAACCACCCCCCCTTACGACATGCTTCAGAAACTAAAAAAATGGTCCGTTTTCAAATGTTGCGTCTTCGAACTAAAATTCACATTTGTACGTGGATAATCACTTTTAGAGATAAAATGAGATGTTTAAAGTGATTTGCATGCTTCCAGGGGCCCTGAACGCAAGATTTGTGGAATGAGTAAACGTGAATGAAAATGGCCAATTTACTCACTCTGAGGCCTTAAAAAGTGTTTATCCACCTCGGGAAGAGAAATAAATAACATTTGGAGGCCTTTCTTGTTCAATCAAAAATGCCCAATTTTTGACGAAAGAGATAACCACCCCCCCTTACGACATGCTTCAGAAACTAAAAAAATGGTCCGTTTTCAAATGTTGCGTCTTTGAACTAAAATTCACATTTGTACGTGGATAATCACTTTTAGAGATAAAATGAGATGTTTAAAGTGATTTTCATGCTTCCAGGGGCCCTGAACGCAAGATTTGTGGAATGGGTAAACGTGAATGAAAATGGCCAATTTACTCACTCTGAGGCCTTAAAAAGTGTTTATCCACCTCGGGAAGTGAAATAAATAACATTTGGAGGCCTTTATTGTTCAATCAAAAATGCCAAATTTTTGACGAAAGAGATAACCACCCCCCCTTATGACATGCTTCAGAAACTAAAAAAATGGTCAGTTTTCAAATGTTGCGTCTTTGAACTAAAATTCACATTTGTACGTGGATAATCACTTTTAGAGATAAAATGAGATGTTTAAAGTGATTTTCATGCTTCCAGGGGATATGAACGCAAAATTTGTGGAATGGGTAAACGTGAATGAAAAGGGCCAATTTACTCACTCTGAGGGCTTAAAAAGTGTTTCTCCACCACGGGAAGTGAAATAAATACCATTTGGAGGCCTTTATTGTTCAATCAAAAATGCCTGATTTTTGACGAAAGAGATAACCACCCCCCCTTACGACATGCTCCAGAAACTAAAAAAATGTGCCGTTTTCAAATGTTGCGTCTTTGAACTAAAATTCACATTTGTACGTGGATAATCACTTTTAGAGATAAAATGAGATGTTTAAAGTGATTTTCATGCTTCCAGGGGCCCTGAATGCAAAATTTGTGGAATGGGTAAACGTGAATGAAAATGACCAATTTACTCACTCTGAGGCCTTAAAAAGTGTTTCTCCACCACTGGAAGTGAATTAAATAACATTTTTAGGCCTTTATTGTTCAATCAAAAATGCCCAATTTTTGACAAAAGAGATAACCACCCCCCCTTACGCCATGCTTCAGAAACTAAAAATATGGTCCGTTTTCAAATGTTGCGTCTTTGAACTAAAATTCACATTTGTTCGTGGATAATCACTTTTAGAGATAAAATGAGATGTTTAAAGTGATTTTCATGCTTCCAGGGGCCCTGAACGCAAGATTTGTGGAATGGGTAAACGTGAATGAAAATGGCCAATTTACTCACTCTGAGGCCTTAAAAAGTGTTTATCCACCTCGGGAAGTGAAATAAATAACATTTGGAGGCCTTTATTGTTCAATCAAAATGCCCAATTTTTGACGAAAGAGATAACCACCCCCCCTTACGACATGCTTCAGAAACTAAAAAAATGGTCCGTTTTCAAATGTTGCGTCTTTGAACTAAAATTCACATTTGTACGTGGATAATCACTTTTAGAGATAAAATGAGATGTTTAAAGTGATTTTCATGCTTCCAGGGGCCCTGAACGCAAAATTTGTGAAATGGGTAAACGTGAATGAAAATGGCCAATTTACTCACTCTGAGGCCTTAAAAAGTGTTTCTCCACCACGGAAAGTGAAATAAATAACATTTGGAGGCCTTTATTGTTGAATCAAAAATGCCCAATTTTTGACAAAAGAGATAACCACCCCCCCCTTACGACATGCTTCAGAAACTAAAAAAATGGTCCGTTTTCAAATGTTGCGTCTTTGAACTAAAATTCACATTTGTACGTGGATAATCACTTTTAGAGATAAAATGAGATGTTTAAAGTGATTTGCATGCTTCCAGGGGCCCTGAACGCAAGATTTGTGGAATGGGTAAACGTGAATGAAAATGGCCAATTTACTCACTCTGAGGCCTTAAAAAGTGTTTCTCCACCACGGGAAGTGAATTAAATTACATTTTTAGGCCTTTATTGTTCAATCAAAAATGCCCAATTTTTGACAAAAGAGATAACCACCCCCCCTTACGACATGCTTCAGAAACTAAAAAAATGGTCCGTTTTCAAATTTTGCGTCTTTGAACTAAAATTCACATTTGTACGTGGATAATCACTTTTAGAGATAAAATGAGATGTTTAAAGTGATTTGCATGCTTCCAGGGGCCCTGAACGCAAGATTTGTGGAATGGGTAAACGTGAATGAAAATGGCCAATTTACTCACTCTGAGGCCTTAAAAAGTGTTTCTCCACCACGGGAAGTGAATTAAATTACATTTTTAGGCCTTTATTGTTCAATCAAAAATGCCCAATTTTTGATAAAAGAGATAACCACCCCCCCTTACGACATGCTTCAGAAACGAAAAAAATGGTCCGTTTTCAAATGTTGCGTCCTTGAACTAAAATTCACATTTGTACGTGGATAATCACTTTTAGAGATAAAATGAGATGTTAAAGTGATTTTCATGCTTCCAGGGGATATGAACGCTAAATTTGTGGAATGGGTAAACGTGAATGAAAAGGGCCAATTTACTCACTCTGAGGCCTTAAAAAGTGTTTCTCCACCACGGGAAGTGAAATAAATAACATTTGAAGGCCTTTATTGTTCAATCAAAAATGCCCAATTTTTGACGAAAGAGATAACCACCCCCCCTTACGACATGCTTCAGAAACTAAAAAAATGGTCCGTTTTCAAATGTTGCGTCTTTGAACTAAAATTCACATTTGTACGTGGATAATCACTTTTAGAGATAAAATGAGATGTTAAAGTGATTTTCATGCCTCCAGGGGATATGAACGCTAAATTTGTGGAATGGGTAAACGTGAATGAAAAGGGCCAATTTACTCACTCTGAGGCCTTAAAAAGTGTTTCTCCACCACGGGAAGTGAAATAAATAACATTTGAAGGCCTTTATTGTTCAATCAAAAATGCCCAATTTTTGACGAAAGAGATAACCACCCCCCCTTACGACATACTTCAGAAACTAAAAATATGGTCCGTTTTCAAATGTTGCGTCTTTGAACTAAAATTCACATTTGTACGTGGATAATCACTTTTAGAGATAAAATGAGATGTTTAAAGTGATTTTCATGCTTCCAGGGGCCCTGAACGCAAGATTTGTGGAATGGGTAAACGTGAATTAAAATGGCCAATTTACTCACTCTGAGGCCTTAAAAAGTTTTTCTCCACCACGGGAAGTGAAATAAATACCATTTGGAGGCCTTTATTGTTCAATCAAAAATGCCTGATTTTTGACGAAAGAGATAACCACCCCCCCTTACGACATGCTCCAGAAACTAAAAAAATGGTCTGTTTTCAAATGTTGCGTCTTTGAACTAAAATTCACATTTGTACGTGGATAATCACTTTTAGAGATAAAATGAGATGTTTAAAGTGATTTTCATGCTTCCAGGGGCCCTGAACGCAAGATTTGTGGAATGGGTAAACGTGAATGAAAATGGCCAATTTACTCACTCTGAGGCCTTAAAAAGTGTTTCTCCACCACGGCAAGTGAATTAAATTACATTTTTAGGCCTTTATTGTTCAATCAAAAATGCCCAATTTTTGACAAAAGAGATAACCACCCCCCCTTACGACATGCTCCAGAAACTAAAAAAATGTGCCATTTTCAAATGTTGCGTCTTTGAACTAAAATTCACATTTGTACGTGGATAATCACTTTTAGAGATCAAATGAGATGTTTAAAGTGATTTTCATGCTTCCAGGGGCCCTGAACGCAAGATTTGTGGAATGGGTAAACGTGAATAAAAATGGCCAATTTACTCACTCTGAGGCCTTAAAAAGTGTTTATCCACCTCGGGAAGTGAAATAAATAACATTTGGAGGCCTTTATTGTTCAATCAAAAATGCCAAATTTTTGACGAAAGAGATAACCACCCCCCCTTACGACATTCTTCAGAAACTAAAAAAAATGGTCCGTTTTCAAATGTTGCGTCTTTGAACTAAGATTCACATTTGTACGTGGATAATCACTTTTTGAGATAAAATGAGACGTTTAAAGTGATTTTCATGCTTCCAGGGGCCCTGAACGCAAAATTTGTGGAATGGGTAAACGTGAATGAAAATGGCCAATTTACTCACTCTGAGGCCTTAAAAAGTGTTTCTCCACCACTGGAAGTGAATTAAATAACATTTTTAGGCCTTTATTGTTCAATCAAAAATGCCCAATTTTTGACAAAAGAGATAACCACCCCCCTTACGCCATGCTTCAGAAACTAAAAATATGGTCCGTTTTCAAATGTTGCGTCTTTGAACTAAAATTCACATTTGTTCGTGGATAATCACTTTTAGAGATAAAATGAGATGTTTAAAGTGATTTTCATGCTTCCAGGGGCCCTGAATGCAAGATTTGTGGAATGGGTAAACGTGAATGAAAATGGCCAATTTACTCACTCTGAGGCCTTAAAAAGTGTTTCTCCACCACTGGAAGTGAATTAAATAACATTTTTAGGCCTTTATTGTTCAATCAAAAATGCCCAATTTTTGACAAAAGAGATAACCACCCCCCCTTACGCCATGCTTCAGAAACTAAAAAAATGGTCCGTTTTCAAATGTTGCGTCTTTGAACTAAAATTCACATTTGTTCGTGGATAATCACTTTTAGAGATAAAGGGCCTCATGTAGGTAGCATACCAGTTACCACTTCTAAAATACCGAACGATACCGAATCGGTATTTTAGAAGTGGTAACTGGTATGTAGGTAATGAGTCGGTATTTTTTACCGAATCGTTACTAGTCGGTAATTACCGAATCGGTATTTACCGATTCGGTAATGAGGCATACCTTCCAATTGATGGGAAGGTATGCCTCATTACCGAATCGGTAAATACCGATTCGGTAATGGGGGGAACACATACAAGGGTGGCAGGGTGTCACATTGACACCCTGTTGCACCCCTGATTCGGCCATGTGTGCACATGTGGCACACATACATGCCCTAAGGGCATGTATGTATGCCACATTGCACACTGCTACGCGCGTGAAAATGCATTTACACATACATTCATTATTTACCACCAACTATAAGTTGGTGGTAAATACCGACTCTTAAACACACACACACACTCCCCCTACATCTCGATTTTGCTTTCGGAATTTACCGAATCGGTAAAATTACCGATTCGGAAAAGTTACCGATTCGGTAACATTACCGATTCGGTATTATTACCGAATCGGTAATTTTACCGATTCGGTAAATTCCGAAAGCAAAGTTTGTCCCCCTACATACCAATGGCCAAAATACCGGTCGGTAACGGTATAATTACCGAAAATCGGCCGTTACCGACCGGTATTTGGCTTCCTACATGAGGCCCAAAATGAGATGTTTAAAGTGATTTTCATGCTTCCAGGGGCCCTGAATGCAAAATTTGTGAAATGGGTAAACGTGAATGAAAATGGCCAATTTACTCACTCTGAGGCCTTAAAAAGTGTTTCTCCACCACGGGAAGTGAAATAAATAACATTTGGAGGCCTTTATTGTTGAATCAAAAATGCCCAATTTTTGACCAAAGAGATAACCACCCCCCCCTTACGACATGCTTCAGAAACTAAAAAAATGGTCCGTTTTCAAATGTTGCGTCTTTGAACTAAAATTCACATTTGTACATGGATAATCACTTTTAGAGATAAAATGAGATGTTTAAAGTGATTTGCATGCTTCCAGGGGCCCTGAACGCAAGATTTGTGGAATGGGTAAACGTGAATCAAAATGGCCAATTTACTTACTCTGAGGCCTTAAAAAGTGTTTCTCCACCACGGGAAGTGAATTAAATTACATTTTTAGGCCTTTATTGTTCAATCAAAAATGCCCAATTTTTGACAAAAGAGATAACCACCCCCCCTTACGACATGCTTCAGAAACGAAAAAAATGGTCCGTTTTCAAATGTTGCGTCTTTGAACTAAAATTCACATTTGTACGTGGATAATCACTTTTAGAGATAAAATGAGATGTTAAAGTGATTTTCATGCTTCCAGGGGATATGAACGCTAAATTTGTGGAACGGGTAAACGTGAATGAAAAGGGCCAATTTACTCACTCTGAGGCCTTAAAAAGTGTTTCTCCACCACGGGAAGTGAAATACATAACATTTGGAGGCCTTTATTGTTCAATCAAAAATGCCTGATTTTTGACGAAAGAGATAACCACCCCCCCTTACGACATGCTCAAGAAACTAAAAAAATGTGCCGTTTTCAAATGTTGCGTCTTTGAACTAAAATTCACATTTGTTCGTGGATAATCACTTTTAGAGATAAAATGAGATGTTTAAAGTGATTTTCATGCATCCAGGGGCCCTGAACGCAAGATTTGTGGAATGGGTAAACGTGAATGAAAATGGCCAATTTACTCACTCTGAGGCCTTAAAAAGTGTTTATCCACCTCGGGAAGTGAAATAAATAACATTTGGAGGCCTTTATTGTTCAATCAAAAATGCCCAATTTTTGACGAAAGAGATAACCACCCCCCCTTACGACATGCTTCAGAAACTAAAAAAATGGTCCGTTTTCAAATGGTGCGTCTTTGAACTAAAATTCACATTTGTACGTGGATAATCACTTTTAGAGATAAAATGAGATGTTTAAAGTGATTTGCATTCTTCCAGGGGCCCTGAACGCAAGATTTGTGGAATGGGTAAACGTGAATGAAAATGGCCAACTTACTCACTCTGAGGCCTTAAAAAGTGTTTCTCCACCACGGGAAGTGAATTAAATTACATTTTTAGGCCTTTATTGTTCAATCAAAAATGCCCAATTTTTGACAAAAGAGATAACCACCCCCCCTTACGACATGCTTCAGAAACGAAAAAAATGGTCCGTTTTCAAATGTTGCGTCTTTGAACTAAAATTCACATTTGTACGTGGATAATCACTTTTAGAGATAAAATGAGATGTTAAAGTGATTTTCATGCTTCCAGGGGATATGAACGCTAAATTTGTGGAACGGGTAAACGTGAATGAAAAGGGCCAATTTACTCACTCTGAGGCCTTAAAAAGTGTTTCTCCACCACGGGAAGTGAAATACATAACATTTGGAGGCCTTTATTGTTCAATCAAAAATGCCTGATTTTTGACGAAAGAGATAACCACCCCCCCTTACGACATGCTCAAGAAACTAAAAAAATGTGCCGTTTTCAAATGTTGCGTCTTTGAACTAAAATTCACATTTGTTCGTGGATAATCACTTTTAGAGATAAAATGAGATGTTTAAAGTGATTTTCATGCATCCAGGGGCCCTGAACGCAAGATTTGTGGAATGGGTAAACGTGAATGAAAATGGCCAATTTACTCACTCTGAGGCCTTAAAAAGTGTTTATCCACCTCGGGAAGTGAAATAAATAACATTTGGAGGCCTTTATTGTTCAATCAAAAATGCCCAATTTTTGACGAAAGAGATAACCACCCCCCCTTACGACATGCTTCAGAAACTAAAAAAATGGTCCATTTTCAAATGGTGCGTCTTTGAACTAAAATTCACATTTGTACGTGGATAATCACTTTTAGAGATAAAATGAGATGTTTAAAGTGATTTGCATTCTTCCAGGGGCCCTGAACGCAAGATTTGTGGAATGGGTAAACGTGAATGAAAATGGCCAACTTACTCACTCTGAGGCCTTAAAAAGTGTTTCTCCACCACGGGAAGTGAATTAAATTACATTTTTAGGCCTTTATTGTTCAATCAAAAATGACCAATTTTTGACAAAAGTGATAACCACCCCCCCTTACGACATGCTTCAGAAACTAAAAAAATGGTCAATTTTCAAATGTTGCGTCTTTGAACTAAAATTCACATTTGTACGTGGATAATCACTTTTAGAGATAAAATGAGATGTTTAAAGTGATTTTCATGCTTCCAGGGGCCCTGAACGCAAGATTTGTGGAATGGGTAAACGTGAATGAAAATGGCCAATTTACTCACTCTGAGGCCTTAAAAAGTGTTTATCCACCTCGGGAAGTGAAATAAATAACATTTGGAGGCCTTTATTGTTCAATCAAAAATGCCAAATTTTTGACGAAAGAGATAACCACCCCCCCCTTACGACATGCTTCAGAAACTAAAAAAATGGTCCGTTTTCAAATGTTGCGTCTTTGAACTAAAATTCACATTTGTACGTGGATAATCACTTTTAGAGATACAATGAGATGTTTAAAGTGATTTTCATGCTTCCAGGGGATATGAACGCAAAATTTGTGGAATGGGTAAACGTGAATGAAAAGGGCCAATTTACTCACTCTGAGGGCTTAAAAAGTGTTTCTCCACCACGGGAAGTGAAATAAATACCATTTGGAGGCCTTTATTGTTCAATCAAAAATGCCTGATTTTTGACGAAAGAGATAACCACCCCCCCTTACGACATGCTCCAGAAACTAAAAAAATGTGCCGTTTTCAAATGTTGCGTCTTTGAACTAAAATTCACATTTGTACGTGGATAATCACTTTTAGAGATAAAATGAGATGTTTAAAGTGATTTGCATGCTTCCAGGGGCCCTGAACGCAAGATTTGTGGAATGGGTAAACGTGAATGAAAATGGCCAATTTACTCACTCTGAGGCCTTAAAAAGTGTTTCTCCACCACAGTAAGTGAATTAAATTACATTTTTAGGCCTTTATTGTTCAATCAAAAATGCCCAATTTTTGACAAAAGAGATAACCACCCCCCCTTACGACATGCTTCAGAAACTAAAAAAATGGTCCGTTTTCAAATGTTGCGTCTTTGAACTAAAATTCACATTTGTACGTGGATAATCACTTTTAGAGATAAAATGAGATGTTTAAAGTGATTTTCATGCTTCCAGGGGATATGAACGCAAAATTTGTGGAATGGGTAAACGTGAATGAAAAGGGCCAATTTACTCACTCTGAGGCCTTAAAAAGTGTTTCTCCACCACGGGAAGTGAAATAAATAACATTTTTAGGCCTTCATTGTTCAATCAAAAATGCCCAATTTTTGACGAAAGAGATAACCACCCCCCCTTACGACATGCTTCAGAAACTAAAAAAATGGTCCGTTTTCAAATGTTGCGTCTTTGAACTAAAATTCACATTTGTACGTGGATAATCACTTTTAGAGATAAAATGAGATGTTTAAAGTGATTTTCATGCTTCCAGGGGCCCTGAACGCAAGATTTGTGGAATGGGTAAACATGAATGAAAATGGCCAATTTACTCACTCTGAGGCCTTAAAAAGTGTTTCTCCACCACTGGAAGTGAATTAAATAACATTTTTAGGCCTTTATTGTTCAATCAAAAATGCCCAATTTTTGACAAAAGAGATAACCACTCCCCCTTACGCCATGCTTCAGAAACTAAAAAAATGGTCCGTTTTCAAATGTTGCGTCTTTGAACTAAAATTCACATTTGTTTGTGGATAATCACTTTTAGAGATAAAATTAGATGTTTAAAGTGATTTTCATGCTTCCAGGGGCCCTGAACGCAAAATTTGTGGAATGGGTAAACGTGAATGAAAAGGGCCAATTTACTCACTCTGAGGCCTTAAAAAGTGTTTCTCCACCACGGGAAGTGAAATAAATAACATTTGAAGGCCTTTAGTGTTCAATCAAAAATGCCCAATTTTTGACGAAAGAGATAACCACCCCCCCTTACGACATGCTTCAGAAACTAAAAAAATGGTCCGTTTTCAAATGTTGCGTCTTTGAACTAAAATTCACATTTGTACGTGGATAATCACTTTTAGAGATAAAATGAGATGTTAAAGTGATTTTCATGCTTCCAGGGGATATGAACGCTAAATTTGTGGAATGGGTAAACGTGAATGAAAAGGGCCAATTTACTCACTCTGAGGCCTTAAAAAGTGTTCCTCCACCACGGGAAGTGAAATAAATAACATTTGAAGGCCTTTATTGTTCAATCAAAAATGCCCAATTTTTGACGAAAGAGATAACCACCCCCCCTTACGACATACTTCAGAAACTAAAAATATGGTCTGTTTTCAAATGTTGCGTCTTTGAACTAAAATTCACATTTGTACGTGGATAATCACTTTTAGAGATAAAATGAGATGTTTAAAGTGATTTTCATGCTTCCAGGGGCCCTGAACGCAAGATTTGTGGAATGGGTAAACGTGAATTAAAATGGCCAATTTACTCACTCTGAGGCCTTAAAAAGTTTTTCTCCACCACGGGAAGTGAAATAAATACCATTTGGAGGCCTTTATTGTTCAATCAAAAATGCCTGATTTTTGACGAAAGAGATAACCACCCCCCCTTACGACATGCTTCAGAAACTAAAAAAATGGTCCGTTTTCAAATGTTGCGTCTTTGAACTAAAATTCACATTTGTACGTCGATAATCACTTTTAGAGATAAAATGAGATGTTTAAAGTGATTTGCATTCTTCCAGGGGCCCTGAACGCAAGATTTGTGGAATGGGTAAACGTGAATGAAAATGGCCAATTTACTCACTCTGAGGCCTTAAAAAGTGTTTCTCCACCACGGCAAGTGAATTAAATTACATTTTTAGGCCTTTATTGTTCAATCAAAAATGCCCAATTTTTGACAAAAGAGATAACCACCCCCCCTTACGACATGCTCCAGAAACTAAAAAAATGTGCCATTTTCAAATGTTGCGTCTTTGAACTAAAATTCACATTTGTACGTGGATAATCACTTTAAGAGATCAAATGAGATGTTTAAAGTGATTTTCATGCTTCCAGGGGCCCTGAACGCAAGATTTGTGGAATGGGTAAACGTGAATAAAAATGGCCAATTTACTCACTCTGAGGCCTTAAAAAGTGTTTATCCACCTCGGGAAGTGAAATAAATAACATTTGGAGGCCTTTATTGTTCAATCAAAAATGCCAAATTTTTGACGAAAGAGATAACCACCACCCCTTACGACATTCTTCAGAAACTAAAAAAAATGGTCCGTTTTCAAATGTTGCGTCTTTGAACTAAGATTCACATTTGTACGTGGATAATCACTTTTTGAGATAAAATGAGATGTTTAAAGTGATTTTCATGCTTCCAGGGGCCCTGAACGCAAAATTTGTGGAATGGGTAAACGTGAATGAAAATGGCCAATTTACTCACTCTGAGGCCTTAAAAAGTGTTTCTCCACCACTGGAAGTGAATTAAATAACATTTTTAGGCCTTTATTGTTCAATCGAAAATGCCCAATTTTTGACAAAAGAGATAACCACCCCCCTTACGCCATGCTTCAGAAACTAAAAATATGGTCCGTTTTCAAATGTTGCGTCTTTGAACTAAAATTCACATTTGTTCGTGGATAATCACTTTTAGAGATAAAATGAGATGTTTAAAGTGATTTTCATGCTTCCAGGGGCCCTGAATGCAAGATTTGTGGAATGGGTAAACGTGAATGAAAATGGCCAATTTACTCACTCTGAGGCCTTAAAAAGTGTTTCTCCACCACTGGAAGTGAATTAAATAACATTTTTAGGCCTTTATTGTTCAATCAAAAATGCCCAATTTTTGACAAAAGAGATAACCACCCCCCCTTACGCCATGCTTCAGAAACTAAAAAAATGGTCCGTTTTCAAATGTTGCGTCTTTGAACTAAAATTCACATTTGTTCGTGGATAATCACTTTTAGAGATAAAATGAGATGTTTAAAGTGATTTTCATGCTTCCAGGGGCCCTGAACGCAAAATTTGTGAAATGGGTAAACGTGAATGAAAATGGCCAATTTACTCACTCTGAGGCCTTAAAAAGTGTTTCTCCACCACGGGAAGTGAAATAAATAACATTTGGAGGCCTTTATTGTTGAATCAAAAATGCCCAATTTTTGACCAAAGAGATAACCACCCCCCCCTTACGACATGCTTCAGAAACTAAAAAAATGGTCCGTTTTCAAATGTTGCGTCTTTGAACTAAAATTCACATTTGTACATGGATAATCACTTTTAGAGATAAAATGAGATGTTTAAAGTGATTTGCATGCTTCCATGGGCCCTGAACGCAAGATTTGTGGAATGGGTAAACGTGAATCAAAATGGCCAATTTACTCACTCTGAGGCCTTAAAAAGTGTTTCTCCACCACGGGAAGTGAATTAAATTACATTTTTAGGCCTTTATTGTTCAATCAAAAATGCCCAATTTTTGACAAAAGAGATAACCACCCCCCCTTACGACATGCTTCAGAAACGAAAAAAATGGTCCGTTTTCAAATGTTGCGTCTTTGAACTAAAATTCATATTTGTACGTGGATAATCACTTTTAGAGATAAAATGAGATGTTAAAGTGATTTTCATGCTTCCAGGGGATATGAACGCTAAATTTGTGGAACGGGTAAACGTGAATGAAAAGGGCCAATTTACTCACTCTGAGGCCTTAAAAAGTGTTTCTCCACCACGGGAAGTGAAATACATAACATTTGGAGGCCTTTATTGTTCAATCAAAAATGCCTGATTTTTGACGAAAGAGATAACCACCCCCCCTTACGACATGCTCAAGAAACTAAAAAAATGTGCCGTTTTCAAATGTTGCGTCTTTGAACTAAAATTCACATTTGTTCGTGGATAATCACTTTTAGAGATAAAATGAGATGTTTAAAGTGATTTTCATGCTTCCAGGGGCCCTGAACGCAAGATTTGTGGAATGGGTAAACGTGAATGAAAATGGCCAATTTACTCACTCTGAGGCCTTAAAAAGTGTTTATCCACCTCGGGAAGTGAAATAAATAACATTTGGAGGCCTTTATTGTTCAATCAAAAATGCCCAATTTTTGACGAAAGAGATAACCACCCCCCCTTACGACATGCTTCAGAAACTAAAAAAATGGTCCGTTTTCAAATGGTGCGTCTTTGAACTAAAATTCACATTTGTACGTGGATAATCACTTTTAGAGATACAATGAGATGTTTAAAGTGATTTTCATGCTTCCAGGGGATATGAACGCAAAATTTGTGGAATGGGTAAACGTGAATGAAAAGGGCCAATTTACTCACTCTGAGGGCTTAAAAAGTGTTTCTCCACCACGGGAAGTGAAATAAATACCATTTGGAGGCCTTTATTGTTCAATCAAAAATGCCTGATTTTTGACGAAAGAGATAACCACCCCCCCTTACGACATGCTCCAGAAACTAAAAAAATGTGCCGTTTTCAAATGTTGCGTCTTTGAACTAAAATTCACATTTGTACGTGGATAATCACTTTTAGAGATAAAATGAGATGTTAAAGTGATTTGCATGCTTCCAGGGGCCCTGAACGCAAGATTTGTGGAATGGGTAAACGTGAATGAAAATGGCCAATTTACTCACTCTGAGGCCTTAAAAAGTGTTTCTCCACCACAGGAAGTGAATTAAATTACATTTTTAGGCCTTTATTGTTCAATCAAAAATGCCCAATTTTTGACAAAAGAGATAACCACCCCCCCTTACGACATGCTTCAGAAACTAAAAAAATGGTCCGTTTTCAAATGTTGCGTCTTTGAACTAAAATTCACATTTGTACGTGGATAATCACTTTTAGAGATAAAATGAGATGTTTAAAGTGATTTTCATGCTTCCAGGGGATATGAACGCAAAATTTGTGGAATGGGTAAACGTGAATGAAAAGGGCCAATTTACTCACTCTGAGGCCTTAAAAAGTGTTTCTCCACCACGGGAAGTGAAATAAATAACATTTTTAGGCCTTCATTGTTCAATCAAAAATGCCCAATTTTTGACGAAAGAGATAACCACCCCCCCTTACGACATGCTTCAGAAACTAAAAAAATGGTCCGTTTTCAAATGTTGCGTCTTTGAACTAAAATTCACATTTGTACGTGGATAATCACTTTTAGAGATAAAATGAGATGTTTAAAGTGATTTTCATGCTTCCAGGGGCCCTGAACGCAAGATTTGTGGAATGGGTAAACATGAATGAAAATGGCCAATTTACTCACTCTGAGGCCTTAAAAAGTGTTTCTCCACCACTGGAAGTGAATTAAATAACATTTTTAGGCCTTTATTGTTCAATCAAAAATGCCCAATTTTTGACAAAAGAGATAACCACTCCCCCTTACGCCATGCTTCAGAAACTAAAAAAATGGTCCGTTTTCAAATGTTGCGTCTTTGAACTAAAATTCACATTTGTTCGTGGATAATCACTTTTAGAGATAAAATTAGATGTTTAAAGTGATTTTCATGCTTCCAGGGGCCCTGAACGCAAAATTTGTGGAATGGGTAAACGTGAATGAAAATGGCCAATTTACTCACTCTGAGGCCTTAAAAAGTGTTTCTCCACCACGGGAAGTGAAATAAATAACGTTTGGAGGCCTTTATTGTTCAATCAAAAATGCCCAATTTTTGACGAAAGAGATAACCACCCCCCCTTACGACATGCTTCAGAAACTAAAAAAATGGTCCGTTTTCAAATGTTGCGTCTTCGAACTAAAATTCACATTTGTACGTGGATAATCACTTTTAGAGATAAAATGAGATGTTTAAAGTGATTTGCATGCTTCCAGGGGCCCTGAACGCAAGATTTGTGGAATGGGTAAACGTGAATGAAAATGGCCAATTTACTCACTCTGAGGCCTTAAAAAGTGTTTATCCACCTCGGGAAGTGAAATAAATAACATTTGGAGGCCTTTATTGTTCAATCAAAAATGCCCAATTTTTGACGAAAGAGATAACCACCCCCCCTTACGACATGCTTCAGAAACTAAAAAAATGGTCCGTTTTCAAATGTTGCGTCTTTGAACTAAAATTCACATTTGTACGTGGATAATCACTTTTAGAGATAAAATGAGATGTTTAAAGTGATTTGCATTTTTCCAGGGGCCCTGAACGCAAGATTTGTGGAATGGGTAAACGTGAATGAAAATGGCCAATTTACTCACTCTGAGGCCTTAAAAAGTGTTTATCCACCTCAGGAAGTGAAATAAATAACATTTGGAGGCCTTTATTGTTCAATCAAAAATGCCAAATTTTTGACGAAAGAGATAACCACCCCCCCTTATGACATGCTTCAGAAACTAAAAAAATGGTCAGTTTTCAAATGTTGCGTCTTTGAACTAAAATTCACATTTGTACGTGGATAATCACTTTTAGAGATAAAATGAGATGTTTAAAGTGATTTTCATGCTTCCAGGGGATATGAACGCAAAATTTGTGGAATGGGTAAACGTGAATGAAAATGGACAATTTACTCACTCTGAGGCCTTAAAATGTGTTTCTCCACCACGGGAAGTGAATTAAATTACATTTTTAGGCCTTTATTGTTCAATCAAAAATGCCCAATTTTTGACAAAAGAGATAACCACCCCCCCTTACGACATGCTTCAGAAACTAAAAAAATGGTCCGTTTTCAAATGTTGCGTCTTTGAACTAAAATTCACATTTGTACGTGGATAATCACTTTTAGAGATAAAATGAGATGTTTAAAGTGATTTGCATGCTTCCAGGGGCCCTGAACGCAAGATTTGTGGAATGGGTAAACGTGAATGAAAATGGCCAATTTACTCACTCTGAGGCCTTAAAAAGTGTTTCTCCACCACGGGAAGTGAATTAAATTACATTTTTAGGCCTTTTTTGTTCAATCAAAAATGCCCAATTTTTGATAAAAGAGATAACCACCCCCCCTTACGACATGCTTCAGAAACGAAAAAAATGGTCCGTTTTCAAATGTTGCGTCTTTGAACTAAAATTCACATTTGTACGTGGATAATCACTTTTAGAGATAAAATGAGATGTTAAAGTGATTTTCATGCTTCCAGGGGATATGAACGCTAAATTTGTGGAATGGGTAAACGTGAATGAAAAGGGCCAATTTACTCACTCTGAGGCCTTAAAAAGTGTTTCTCCACCACGGTAAGTGAAATAAATAACATTTGAAGGCCTTTATTGTTCAATCAAAAATGCCCAATTTTTGACAAAAGAGATAACCACCCCCCCCTTACGACATGCTTCAGAAACTAAAAAAATGTGCCATTTTCAAATGTTGCGTCTTTGAACTAAAATTCACATTTGTACGTGGATAATCACTTTTAGAGATCAAATGAGATGTTTAAAGTGATTTTCATGCTTCCAGGGGCCCTGAACGCAAGATTTGTGGAATGGGTAAACGTGAATAAAAATGGCCAATTTACTCACTCTGAGGCCTTAAAAAGTGTTTATCCACCTCGGGAAGTGAAATAAATAACATTTGGAGGCCTTTATTGTTCAATCAAAAATGCCAAATTTTTGACGAAAGAGATAACCACCCCCCCTTACGACATTCTTCAGAAACTAAAAAAAATGGTCCGTTTTCAAATGTTGCGTCTTTGAACTAAGATTCACATTTGTACGTGGATAATCACTTTTTGAGATAAAATGAGACGTTTAAAGTGATTTTCATGCTTCCAGGGGCCCTGAACGCAAAATTTGTGGAATGGGTAAACGTGAATGAAAATGGCCAATTTACTCACTCTGAGGCCTTAAAAAGTGTTTCTCCACCACTGGAAGTGAATTAAATAACATTTTTAGGCCTTTATTGTTCAATCAAAAATGCCCAATTTTTGACAAAAGAGATAACCACCCCCCTTACGCCATGCTTCAGAAACTAAAAATATGGTCCGTTTTCAAATGTTGCGTCTTTGAACTAAAATTCACATTTGTTCGTGGATAATCACTTTTAGAGATAAAATGAGATGTTTAAAGTGATTTTCATGCTTCCAGGGGCCCTGAATGCAAGATTTGTGGAATGGGTAAACGTGAATGAAAATGGCCAATTTACTCACTCTGAGGCCTTAAAAAGTGTTTCTCCACCACTGGAAGTGAATTAAATAACATTTTTAGGCCTTTATTGTTCAATCAAAAATGCCCAATTTTTGACAAAAGAGATAACCACCCCCCCTTACGCCATGCTTCAGAAACTAAAAAAATGGTCCGTTTTCAAATGTTGCGTCTTTGAACTAAAATTCACATTTGTTCGTGGATAATCACTTTTAGAGATAAAGGGCCTCATGTAGGTAGCATACCAGTTACCACTTCTAAAATACCGAACGATACCGAATCGGTATTTTAGAAGTGGTAACTGGTATGTAGGTAATGAGTCGGTATTTTTTACCGAATCGTTACTAGTCGGTAATTACCGAATCGGTATTTACCGATTCGGTAATGAGGCATACCTTCCAATTGATGGGAAGGTATGCCTCATTACCGAATCGGTAAATACCGATTCGGTAATGGGGGGAACACATACAAGGGTGGCAGGGTGTCACATTGACACCCTGTTGCACCCCTGATTCGGCCATGTGTGCACATGTGGCACACATACATGCCCTAAGGGCATGTATGTATGCCACATTGCACACTGCTACGCGCGTGAAAATGCATTTACACATACATTCATTATTTACCACCAACTATAAGTTGGTGGTAAATACCGACTCTTAAACACACACACACACTCCCCCTACATCTCGATTTTGCTTTCGGAATTTACCGAATCGGTAAAATTACCGATTCGGAAAAGTTACCGATTCGGTAACATTACCGATTCGGTATTATTACCGAATCGGTAATTTTACCGATTCGGTAAATTCCGAAAGCAAAGTTTGTCCCCCTACATACCAATGGCCAAAATACCGGTCGGTAACGGTATAATTACCGAAAATCGGCCGTTACCGACCGGTATTTGGCTTCCTACATGAGGCCCAAAATGAGATGTTTAAAGTGATTTTCATGCTTCCAGGGGCCCTGAATGCAAAATTTGTGAAATGGGTAAACGTGAATGAAAATGGCCAATTTACTCACTCTGAGGCCTTAAAAAGTGTTTCTCCACCACGGGAAGTGAAATAAATAACATTTGGAGGCCTTTATTGTTGAATCAAAAATGCCCAATTTTTGACCAAAGAGATAACCACCCCCCCCTTACGACATGCTTCAGAAACTAAAAAAATGGTCCGTTTTCAAATGTTGCGTCTTTGAACTAAAATTCACATTTGTACATGGATAATCACTTTTAGAGATAAAATGAGATGTTTAAAGTGATTTGCATGCTTCCAGGGGCCCTGAACGCAAGATTTGTGGAATGGGTAAACGTGAATCAAAATGGCCAATTTACTCACTTTGAGGCCTTAAAAAGTGTTTCTCCACCACGGGAAGTGAATTAAATTACATTTTTAGGCCTTTATTGTTCAATCAAAAATGCCCAATTTTTGACAAAAGAGATAACCACCCCCCCTTACGACATGCTTCAGAAACGAAAAAAATGGTCCGTTTTCAAATGTTGCATCTTTGAACTAAAATTCACATTTGTACGTGGATAATCACTTTTAGAGATAAAATGAGATGTTAAAGTGATTTTCATGCTTCCAGGGGATATGAACGCTAAATTTGTGGAACGGGTAAACGTGAATGAAAAGGGCCAATTTACTCACTCTGAGGCCTTAAAAAGTGTTTCTCCACCACGGGAAGTGAAATACATAACATTTGGAGGCCTTTATTGTTCAATCAAAAATGCCTGATTTTTGACGAAAGAGATAACCACCCCCCCTTACGACATGCTCAAGAAACTAAAAAAATGTGCCGTTTTCAAATGTTGCGTCTTTGAACTAAAATTCACATTTGTTCGTGGATAATCACTTTTAGAGATAAAATGAGATGTTTAAAGTGATTTTCATGCATCCAGGGGCCCTGAACGCAAGATTTGTGGAATGGGTAAACGTGAATGAAAATGGCCAATTTACTCACTCTGAGGCCTTAAAAAGTGTTTATCCACCTCGGGAAGTGAAATAAATAACATTTGGAGGCCTTTATTGTTCAATCAAAAATGCCCAATTTTTGACGAAAGAGATAACCACCCCCCCTTACGACATGCTTCAGAAACTAAAAAAATGGTCCGTTTTCAAATGGTGCGTCTTTGAACTAAAATTCACATTTGTACGTGGATAATCACTTTTAGAGATAAAATGAGATGTTTAAAGTGATTTGCATTCTTCCAGGGGCCCTGAACGCAAGATTTGTGGAATGGGTAAACGTGAATGAAAATGGCCAACTTACTCACTCTGAGGCCTTAAAAAGTGTTTCTCCACCACGGGAAGTGAATTAAATTACATTTTTAGGCCTTTATTGTTCAATCAAAAATGCCCAATTTTTGACAAAAGAGATAACCACCCCCCCTTACGACATGCTTCAGAAACGAAAAAAATGGTCCGTTTTCAAATGTTGCGTCTTTGAACTAAAATTCACATTTGTACGTGGATAATCACTTTTAGAGATAAAATGAGATGTTAAAGTGATTTTCATGCTTCCAGGGGATATGAACGCTAAATTTGTGGAACGGGTAAACGTGAATGAAAAGGGCCAATTTACTCACTCTGAGGCCTTAAAAAGTGTTTCTCCACCACGGGAAGTGAAATACATAACATTTGGAGGCCTTTATTGTTCAATCAAAAATGCCTGATTTTTGACGAAAGAGATAACCACCCCCCCTTACGACATGCTCAAGAAACTAAAAAAATGTGCCGTTTTCAAATGTTGCGTCTTTGAACTAAAATTCACATTTGTTCGTGGATAATCACTTTTAGAGATAAAATGAGATGTTTAAAGTGATTTTCATGCATCCAGGGGCCCTGAACGCAAGATTTGTGGAATGGGTAAACGTGAATGAAAATGGCCAATTTACTCACTCTGAGGCCTTAAAAAGTGTTTATCCACCTCGGGAAGTGAAATAAATAACATTTGGAGGCCTTTATTGTTCAATCAAAAATGCCCAATTTTTGACGAAAGAGATAACCACCCCCCCTTACGACATGCTTCAGAAACTAAAAAAATGGTCCATTTTCAAATGGTGCGTCTTTGAACTAAAATTCACATTTGTACGTGGATAATCACTTTTAGAGATAAAATGAGATGTTTAAAGTGATTTGCATTCTTCCAGGGGCCCTGAACGCAAGATTTGTGGAATGGGTAAACGTGAATGAAAATGGCCAACTTACTCACTCTGAGGCCTTAAAAAGTGTTTCTCCACCACGGGAAGTGAATTAAATTACATTTTTAGGCCTTTATTGTTCAATCAAAAATGACCAATTTTTGACAAAAGTGATAACCACCCCCCCTTACGACATGCTTCAGAAACTAAAAAAATGGTCAATTTTCAAATGTTGCGTCTTTGAACTAAAATTCACATTTGTACGTGGATAATCACTTTTAGAGATAAAATGAGATGTTTAAAGTGATTTTCATGCTTCCAGGGGCCCTGAACGCAAGATTTGTGGAATGGGTAAACGTGAATGAAAATGGCCAATTTACTCACTCTGAGGCCTTAAAAAGTGTTTATCCACCTCGGGAAGTGAAATAAATAACATTTGGAGGCCTTTATTGTTCAATCAAAAATGCCAAATTTTTGACGAAAGAGATAACCACCCCCCCCTTACGACATGCTTCAGAAACTAAAAAAATGGTCCGTTTTCAAATGTTGCGTCTTTGAACTAAAATTCACATTTGTACGTGGATAATCACTTTTAGAGATACAATGAGATGTTTAAAGTGATTTTCATGCTTCCAGGGGATATGAACGCAAAATTTGTGGAATGGGTAAACGTGAATGAAAAGGGCCAATTTACTCACTCTGAGGGCTTAAAAAGTGTTTCTCCACCACGGGAAGTGAAATAAATACCATTTGGAGGCCTTTATTGTTCAATCAAAAATGCCTGATTTTTGACGAAAGAGATAACCACCCCCCCTTACGACATGCTCCAGAAACTAAAAAAATGTGCCGTTTTCAAATGTTGCGTCTTTGAACTAAAATTCACATTTGTACGTGGATAATCACTTTTAGAGATAAAATGAGATGTTTAAAGTGATTTGCATGCTTCCAGGGGCCCTGAACGCAAGATTTGTGGAATGGGTAAACGTGAATGAAAATGGCCAATTTACTCACTCTGAGGCCTTAAAAAGTGTTTCTCCACCACAGGAAGTGAATTAAATTACATTTTTAGGCCTTTATTGTTCAATCAAAAATGCCCAATTTTTGACAAAAGAGATAACCACCCCCCCTTACGACATGCTTCAGAAACTAAAAAAATGGTCCGTTTTCAAATGTTGCGTCTTTGAACTAAAATTCACATTTGTACGTGGATAATCACTTTTAGAGATAAAATGAGATGTTTAAAGTGATTTTCATGCTTCCAGGGGATATGAACGCAAAATTTGTGGAATGGGTAAACGTGAATGAAAAGGGCCAATTTACTCACTCTGAGGCCTTAAAAAGTGTTTCTCCACCACGGGAAGTGAAATAAATAACATTTTTAGGCCTTCATTGTTCAATCAAAAATGCCCAATTTTTGACGAAAGAGATAACCACCCCCCCTTACGACATGCTTCAGAAACTAAAAAAATGGTCCGTTTTCAAATGTTGCGTCTTTGAACTAAAATTCACATTTGTACGTGGATAATCACTTTTAGAGATAAAATGAGATGTTTAAAGTGATTTTCATGCTTCCAGGGGCCCTGAACGCAAGATTTGTGGAATGGGTAAACATGAATGAAAATGGCCAATTTACTCACTCTGAGGCCTTAAAAAGTGTTTCTCCACCACTGGAAGTGAATTAAATAACATTTTTAGGCCTTTATTGTTCAATCAAAAATGCCCAATTTTTGACAAAAGAGATAACCACTCCCCCTTACGCCATGCTTCAGAAACTAAAAAAATGGTCCGTTTTCAAATGTTGCGTCTTTGAACTAAAATTCACATTTGTTTGTGGATAATCACTTTTAGAGATAAAATTAGATGTTTAAAGTGATTTTCATGCTTCCAGGGGCCCTGAACGCAAAATTTGTGGAATGGGTAAACGTGAATGAAAAGGGCCAATTTACTCACTCTGAGGCCTTAAAAAGTGTTTCTCCACCACGGGAAGTGAAATAAATAACATTTGAAGGCCTTTATTGTTCAATCAAAAATGCCCAATTTTTGACGAAAGAGATAACCACCCCCCCTTACGACATGCTTCAGAAACTAAAAAAATGGTCCGTTTTCAAATGTTGCGTCTTTGAACTAAAATTCACATTTGTACGTGGATAATCACTTTTAGAGATAAAATGAGATGTTAAAGTGATTTTCATGCTTCCAGGGGATATGAACGCTAAATTTGTGGAATGGGTAAACGTGAATGAAAAGGGCCAATTTACTCACTCTGAGGCCTTAAAAAGTGTTCCTCCACCACGGGAAGTGAAATAAATAACATTTGAAGGCCTTTATTGTTCAATCAAAAATGCCCAATTTTTGACGAAAGAGATAACCACCCCCCCTTACGACATACTTCAGAAACTAAAAATATGGTCTGTTTTCAAATGTTGCGTCTTTGAACTAAAATTCACATTTGTACGTGGATAATCACTTTTAGAGATAAAATGAGATGTTTAAAGTGATTTTCATGCTTCCAGGGGCCCTGAACGCAAGATTTGTGGAATGGGTAAACGTGAATTAAAATGGCCAATTTACTCACTCTGAGGCCTTAAAAAGTTTTTCTCCACCACGGGAAGTGAAATAAATACCATTTGGAGGCCTTTATTGTTCAATCAAAAATGCCTGATTTTTGACGAAAGAGATAACCACCCCCCCTTACGACATGCTCCAGAAACTAAAAAAATGGTCTGTTTTCAAATGTTGCGTCTTTGAACTAAAATTCACATTTGTACGTGGATAATCACTTTTAGAGATAAAATGAGATGTTTAAAGTGATTTTCATGCTTCCAGGGGCCCTGAACGCAAGATTTGTGGAATGGGTAAACGTGAATGAAAATGGCCAATTTACTCATCTGAGGCCTTAAAAAGTGTTTATCCACCTCGGGAAGTGAAATAAATAACATTTGGAGGCCTTTCTTGTTCAATCAAAAATGCCCAATTTTTGACGAAAGAGATAACCACCCCCCCCTTACGACATGCTTCAGAAACTAAAAAAATGGTCCGTTTTCAAATGTTGCGTCTTTGAACTAAAATTCACATTTGTACGTCGATAATCACTTTTAGAGATAAAATGAGATGTTTAAAGTGATTTGCATTCTTCCAGGGGCCCTGAACGCAAGATTTGTGGAATGGGTAAACGTGAATGAAAATGGCCAATTTACTCACTCTGAGGCCTTAAAAAGTGTTTCTCCACCACGGCAAGTGAATTAAATTACATTTTTAGGCCTTTATTGTTCAATCAAAAATGCCCAATTTTTGACAAAAGAGATAACCACCCCCCCTTACGACATGCTCCAGAAACTAAAAAAATGTGCCATTTTCAAATGTTGCGTCTTTGAACTAAAATTCACATTTGTACGTGGATAATCACTTTAAGAGATCAAATGAGATGTTTAAAGTGATTTTCATGCTTCCAGGGGCCCTGAACGCAAGATTTGTGGAATGGGTAAACGTGAATAAAAATGGCCAATTTACTCACTCTGAGGCCTTAAAAAGTGTTTATCCACCTCGGGAAGTGAAATAAATAACATTTGGAGGCCTTTATTGTTCAATCAAAAATGCCAAATTTTTGACGAAAGAGATAACCACCACCCCTTACGACATTCTTCAGAAACTAAAAAAAATGGTCCGTTTTCAAATGTTGCGTCTTTGAACTAAGATTCACATTTGTACGTGGATAATCACTTTTTGAGATAAAATGAGATGTTTAAAGTGATTTTCATGCTTCCAGGGGCCCTGAACGCAAAATTTGTGGAATGGGTAAACGTGAATGAAAATGGCCAATTTACTCACTCTGAGGCCTTAAAAAGTGTTTCTCCACCACTGGAAGTGAATTAAATAACATTTTTAGGCCTTTATTGTTCAATCGAAAATGCCCAATTTTTGACAAAAGAGATAACCACCCCCCTTACGCCATGCTTCAGAAACTAAAAATATGGTCCGTTTTCAAATGTTGCGTCTTTGAACTAAAATTCACATTTGTTCGTGGATAATCACTTTTAGAGATAAAATGAGATGTTTAAAGTGATTTTCATGCTTCCAGGGGCCCTGAATGCAAGATTTGTGGAATGGGTAAACGTGAATGAAAATGGCCAATTTACTCACTCTGAGGCCTTAAAAAGTGTTTCTCCACCACTGGAAGTGAATTAAATAACATTTTTAGGCCTTTATTGTTCAATCAAAAATGCCCAATTTTTGACAAAAGAGATAACCACCCCCCCTTACGCCATGCTTCAGAAACTAAAAAAATGGTCCGTTTTCAAATGTTGCGTCTTTGAACTAAAATTCACATTTGTTCGTGGATAATCACTTTTAGAGATAAAATGAGATGTTTAAAGTGATTTTCATGCTTCCAGGGGCCCTGAACGCAAAATTTGTGAAATGGGTAAACGTGAATGAAAATGGCCAATTTACTCACTCTGAGGCCTTAAAAAGTGTTTCTCCACCACGGGAAGTGAAATAAATAACATTTGGAGGCCTTTATTGTTGAATCAAAAATGCCCAATTTTTGACCAAAGAGATAACCACCCCCCCCTTACGACATGCTTCAGAAACTAAAAAAATGGTCCGTTTTCAAATGTTGCGTCTTTGAACTAAAATTCACATTTGTACATGGATAATCACTTTTAGAGATAAAATGAGATGTTTAAAGTGATTTGCATGCTTCCATGGGCCCTGAACGCAAGATTTGTGGAATGGGTAAACGTGAATCAAAATGGCCAATTTACTCACTCTGAGGCCTTAAAAAGTGTTTCTCCACCACGGGAAGTGAATTAAATTACATTTTTAGGCCTTTATTGTTCAATCAAAAATGCCCAATTTTTGACAAAAGAGATAACCACCCCCCCTTACGACATGCTTCAGAAACGAAAAAAATGGTCCGTTTTCAAATGTTGCGTCTTTGAACTAAAATTCATATTTGTACGTGGATAATCACTTTTAGAGATAAAATGAGATGTTAAAGTGATTTTCATGCTTCCAGGGGATATGAACGCTAAATTTGTGGAACGGGTAAACGTGAATGAAAAGGGCCAATTTACTCACTCTGAGGCCTTAAAAAGTGTTTCTCCACCACGGGAAGTGAAATACATAACATTTGGAGGCCTTTATTGTTCAATCAAAAATGCCTGATTTTTGACGAAAGAGATAACCACCCCCCCTTACGACATGCTCAAGAAACTAAAAAAATGTGCCGTTTTCAAATGTTGCGTCTTTGAACTAAAATTCACATTTGTTCGTGGATAATCACTTTTAGAGATAAAATGAGATGTTTAAAGTGATTTTCATGCTTCCAGGGGCCCTGAACGCAAGATTTGTGGAATGGGTAAACGTGAATGAAAATGGCCAATTTACTCACTCTGAGGCCTTAAAAAGTGTTTATCCACCTCGGGAAGTGAAATAAATAACATTTGGAGGCCTTTATTGTTCAATCAAAAATGCCCAATTTTTGACGAAAGAGATAACCACCCCCCCTTACGACATGCTTCAGAAACTAAAAAAATGGTCCGTTTTCAAATGGTGCGTCTTTGAACTAAAATTCACATTTGTACGTGGATAATCACTTTTAGAGATACAATGAGATGTTTAAAGTGATTTTCATGCTTCCAGGGGATATGAACGCAAAATTTGTGGAATGGGTAAACGTGAATGAAAAGGGCCAATTTACTCACTCTGAGGGCTTAAAAAGTGTTTCTCCACCACGGGAAGTGAAATAAATACCATTTGGAGGCCTTTATTGTTCAATCAAAAATGCCTGATTTTTGACGAAAGAGATAACCACCCCCCCTTACGACATGCTCCAGAAACTAAAAAAATGTGCCGTTTTCAAATGTTGCGTCTTTGAACTAAAATTCACATTTGTACGTGGATAATCACTTTTAGAGATAAAATGAGATGTTAAAGTGATTTGCATGCTTCCAGGGGCCCTGAACGCAAGATTTGTGGAATGGGTAAACGTGAATGAAAATGGCCAATTTACTCACTCTGAGGCCTTAAAAAGTGTTTCTCCACCACAGGAAGTGAATTAAATTACATTTTTAGGCCTTTATTGTTCAATCAAAAATGCCCAATTTTTGACAAAAGAGATAACCACCCCCCCTTACGACATGCTTCAGAAACTAAAAAAATGGTCCGTTTTCAAATGTTGCGTCTTTGAACTAAAATTCACATTTGTACGTGGATAATCACTTTTAGAGATAAAATGAGATGTTTAAAGTGATTTTCATGCTTCCAGGGGATATGAACGCAAAATTTGTGGAATGGGTAAACGTGAATGAAAAGGGCCAATTTACTCACTCTGAGGCCTTAAAAAGTGTTTCTCCACCACGGGAAGTGAAATAAATAACATTTTTAGGCCTTCATTGTTCAATCAAAAATGCCCAATTTTTGACGAAAGAGATAACCACCCCCCCTTACGACATGCTTCAGAAACTAAAAAAATGGTCCGTTTTCAAATGTTGCGTCTTTGAACTAAAATTCACATTTGTACGTGGATAATCACTTTTAGAGATAAAATGAGATGTTTAAAGTGATTTTCATGCTTCCAGGGGCCCTGAACGCAAGATTTGTGGAATGGGTAAACATGAATGAAAATGGCCAATTTACTCACTCTGAGGCCTTAAAAAGTGTTTCTCCACCACTGGAAGTGAATTAAATAACATTTTTAGGCCTTTATTGTTCAATCAAAAATGCCCAATTTTTGACAAAAGAGATAACCACTCCCCCTTACGCCATGCTTCAGAAACTAAAAAAATGGTCCGTTTTCAAATGTTGCGTCTTTGAACTAAAATTCACATTTGTTCGTGGATAATCACTTTTAGAGATAAAATTAGATGTTTAAAGTGATTTTCATGCTTCCAGGGGCCCTGAACGCAAAATTTGTGGAATGGGTAAACGTGAATGAAAATGGCCAATTTACTCACTCTGAGGCCTTAAAAAGTGTTTCTCCACCACGGGAAGTGAAATAAATAACGTTTGGAGGCCTTTATTGTTCAATCAAAAATGCCCAATTTTTGACGAAAGAGATAACCACCCCCCCTTACGACATGCTTCAGAAACTAAAAAAATGGTCCGTTTTCAAATGTTGCGTCTTCGAACTAAAATTCACATTTGTACGTGGATAATCACTTTTAGAGATAAAATGAGATGTTTAAAGTGATTTGCATGCTTCCAGGGGCCCTGAACGCAAGATTTGTGGAATGGGTAAACGTGAATGAAAATGGCCAATTTACTCACTCTGAGGCCTTAAAAAGTGTTTATCCACCTCGGGAAGTGAAATAAATAACATTTGGAGGCCTTTATTGTTCAATCAAAAATGCCCAATTTTTGACGAAAGAGATAACCACCCCCCCTTACGACATGCTTCAGAAACTAAAAAAATGGTCCGTTTTCAAATGTTGCGTCTTTGAACTAAAATTCACATTTGTACGTGGATAATCACTTTTAGAGATAAAATGAGATGTTTAAAGTGATTTGCATTTTTCCAGGGGCCCTGAACGCAAGATTTGTGGAATGGGTAAACGTGAATGAAAATGGCCAATTTACTCACTCTGAGGCCTTAAAAAGTGTTTATCCACCTCAGGAAGTGAAATAAATAACATTTGGAGGCCTTTATTGTTCAATCAAAAATGCCAAATTTTTGACGAAAGAGATAACCACCCCCCCTTATGACATGCTTCAGAAACTAAAAAAATGGTCAGTTTTCAAATGTTGCGTCTTTGAACTAAAATTCACATTTGTACGTGGATAATCACTTTTAGAGATAAAATGAGATGTTTAAAGTGATTTTCATGCTTCCAGGGGATATGAACGCAAAATTTGTGGAATGGGTAAACGTGAATGAAAATGGACAATTTACTCACTCTGAGGCCTTAAAATGTGTTTCTCCACCACGGGAAGTGAATTAAATTACATTTTTAGGCCTTTATTGTTCAATCAAAAATGCCCAATTTTTGACAAAAGAGATAACCACCCCCCCTTACGACATGCTTCAGAAACTAAAAAAATGGTCCGTTTTCAAATGTTGCGTCTTTGAACTAAAATTCACATTTGTACGTGGATAATCACTTTTAGAGATAAAATGAGATGTTTAAAGTGATTTGCATGCTTCCAGGGGCCCTGAACGCAAGATTTGTGGAATGGGTAAACGTGAATGAAAATGGCCAATTTACTCACTCTGAGGCCTTAAAAAGTGTTTCTCCACCACGGGAAGTGAATTAAATTACATTTTTAGGCCTTTTTTGTTCAATCAAAAATGCCCAATTTTTGATAAAAGAGATAACCACCCCCCCTTACGACATGCTTCAGAAACGAAAAAAATGGTCCGTTTTCAAATGTTGCGTCTTTGAACTAAAATTCACATTTGTACGTGGATAATCACTTTTAGAGATAAAATGAGATGTTAAAGTGATTTTCATGCTTCCAGGGGATATGAACGCTAAATTTGTGGAATGGGTAAACGTGAATGAAAAGGGCCAATTTACTCACTCTGAGGCCTTAAAAAGTGTTTCTCCACCACGGTAAGTGAAATAAATAACATTTGAAGGCCTTTATTGTTCAATCAAAAATGCCCAATTTTTGACAAAAGAGATAACCACCCCCCCCTTACGACATGCTTCAGAAACTAAAAAAATGGTCCGTTTTCAAATGTTGCGTCTTTGAACTAAAATTCACATTTGTACGTGGATAATCACTTTTAGAGATCAAATGAGATGTTTAAAGTGATTTTCATGCTTCCAGGGGCCCTGAACGCAAAATTTGTGGAATGGGTAAACGTGAATGAAAATGGCCAATTTACTCACTCTGAGGCCTTAAAAAGTGTTTATCCACCTCGGGAAGTGAAATAAATAAAATTTGGAGGCCTTTATTGTTCAATCAAAAATGCCCAATTTTTGACAAAAGAGATAACCACCCCCCCTTACGACATGCTTCAGAAACTAAAAAAATGGTCCGTTTTCAAATGTTGCGTCTTTGAACTAAAATTCACATTTGTACGTGGATAATCACTTTTAGAGATAAAATGAGATGTTTAAAGTGATTTTCATGCTTCCAGGGGCCCTGAACGCAAAATTTGTGGAATGGGGAAACGTGAATGAAAATGGCCATTTTACTCACTCTGAGGCCTTAAAAAGTGTTTCTCCACCACTGGAAGTGAATTAAATAACATTTTTAGGCCTTTATTGTTCAATCAAAAATGCCCAATTTTTGACAAAAGAGATAACCACCCCCCTTACGCCATGCTTCAGAAACTAAAAATATGGTCCGTTTTCAAATGTTGCGTCTTTGAACTAAAATTCACATTTGTTCGTGGATAATCACTTTTAGAGATAAAATGAGATGTTTAAAGTGATTTTCATGCTTCCAGGGGCCCTGAATGCAAGATTTGTGGAATGGGTAAACGTGAATGAAAATGGCCAATTTACTCACTCTGAGGCCTTAAAAAGTGTTTCTCCACCACTAAAAGTGAATTAAATAACATTTTTAGGCCTTTATTGTTCAATCAAAAATGCCCAATTTTTGACAAAAGAGATAACCACCCCCCCTTACGCCATGCTTCAGAAACTAAAAAAATGGTCCGTTTTCAAATGTTGCGTCTTTGAACTAAAATTCACATTTGTTCGTGGATAATCACTTTTAGAGATAAGATGAGATGTTTAAAGTGATTTTCATGCTTCCAGGGGCCCTGAACGCAAGATTTGTGGAATGGGTAAACGTGAATGAAAATGGCCAATTTACTCACTCTGAGGCCTTAAAAAGTGTTTCTCCACCACGGGAAGTGAATTAAATTACATTTTTAGGCCTTTATTGTTCAATCAAAAATGCCCAATTTTTGACAAAAGAGATAACCACCCCCCCTTACGACATGCTTCAGAAACGAAAAAAATGGTCCGTTTTCAAATGTTGCGTCTTTGAACTAAAATTCACATTTGTACGTGGATAATCACTTTTAGAGATAAAATGAGATGTTAAAGTGATTTTCATGCTTCCAGGGGATATGAACGCTAAATTTGTGGAATGGGTAAACGTGAATGAAAAGGGCCAATTTACTCACTCTGAGGCCTTAAAAAGTGTTTCTCCACCACGGGAAGTGAAATACATAACATATGGAGGCCTTTATTGTTCAATCAAAAATGCCTGATTTTTGACGAAAGAGATAACCACCCCCCCTTACGACATGCTCCAGAAACTAAAAAAATGTGCCGTTTTCAAATGTTGCGTCTTTGAACTAAAATTCACATTTGTTCGTGGATAATCACTTTTAGAGATAAAATGAGATGTTTAAAGTGATTTTCATGCTTCCAGGGGCCCTGAACGCAAAATTTGTGGAATGGGTAAACGTGAATGAAAATGGCCAATTTACTCACTCTGAGGCCTTAAAAAGTGTTTCTCCACCAAGGGAAGTGAATTAAATAACATTTTTAGGCCTTTATTGTTCAATCAAAAATGCTCAATTTTTGACGAAAGAGATAACCACCCCCCCTTACGACATGCTTCAGAAAGTAAAAAAATGGTCCGTTTTCAAATGTTACGTCTTTGAACTAAAATTCACATTTGTACGTGGATAATCACTTTTAGAGATAAAATGAGATGTTTAAAGTGATTTGCATGCTTCCAGGGGCCCTGAACGCAAGATTTGTGGAATGGATAAACGTGAATGAAAATGGCCAATTTACTCACTCTGAGGCCTTAACCCCTTCAGTGCCCATGACGAGCTGGACTCGTCATGGGCTGCGGTGGCGCTGTGCCCAGGACGAGTCCAGCTCGTCATGAACTCCGCCCGCTAATACAAAGCGCGGCACTGGGCGGGGAAAGGGGCGGGCATGCAAGGGGTTAAAAAGTGTTTCTCCACCACAGGAAGTGAATTAAATTACATTTTTAGGCCTTTATTGTTCAATCAAAAATGCCCAATTTTTGACAAAAGAGATAACCACCCCCCCTTACGACATGCTTCAGAAACTAAAAAAATGGTCCGTTTTCAAATGTTGCGTCTTTGAACTAAAATTCACATTTGTACGTGGATAATCACTTTTAGAGATAAAATGAGATGTTTAAAGTGATTTTCATGCTTCCAGGGGCCCTGAACGCAAAATTTGTGGAATGGGTAAACGTGAATGAAAATGGCCAATTTACTCACTCTGAGGCCTTAAAAAGTGTTTATCCACATCGGGAAGTGAAATAAATAACATTTGGAGGCCTTTATTGTTCAATCAAAAATGCCCAATTTTTGACAAAAGAGATAACCACCCCCCCTTACGACATGCTTCAGAAACTAAAAAAATGGTCCGTTTTCAAATGTTGCGTCTTTGAACTAAAATTCACATTTGTACGTGGATAATCACTTTTAGAGATAAAATGATATGTTTAAAGTGATTTTCATGCTTCCAGGGGATATGAACGCAAAATTTGTGGAATGGGTAAACGTGAATGAAAAGGGCCAATTTACTCACTCTGAGGCCTTAAAAAGTGTTTCTCCACCACAGGAAGTGAAATAAATAACATTTTTAGGCCTTCATTGTTCAATCAAAAATGCCCAATTTTTGACGAAAGAGATAACCACCCCCCCTTACGACATGCTTCAGAAACTAAAAAAATGGTCCGTTTTCAAATGTTGCGTCTTTGAACTAAAATTCACATTTGTACGTGGATAATCACTTTTAGAGATAAAATGAGATGTTTAAAGTGATTTTCATGCTTCCAGGGGCCCTGAACGCAAGATTTGTGGAATGGGTAAACGTGAGTGAAAATGGCCAATTTACTCACTCTGAGGCCTTAAAAAGTGTTTCTCCACCACTGGAAGTGAATTAAATAACATTTTTAGGCCTTTATTGTTCAATCAAAAATGCCCAATTTTTGACAAAAGAGATAACCACCCCCCCTTACGCCATGCTTCAGAAACTAAAAATATGGTCCGTTTTCAAATGTTGCGTCTTTGAACTAAAATTCACATTTGTTCGTGGATAATCACTTTTAGAGATAAAATGAGATGTTTAAAGTGATTTTCATGCTTCCAGGGGCCCTGAACGCAAAATTTGTGGAATGGGTAAACGTGAATGAAAATGGCCAATTTACTCACTCTGAGGCCTTAAAAAGTGTTTCTCCACCACGGGAAGTGAAATAAATAACATTTGGAGGCCTTTATTGTTCAATCAAAAATGCCTGATTTTTGACGAAAGAGATAACCACCCCCCCTTACGACATGCTTCAGAAACTAAAAAAATGGTCCGATTTCAAATGTTGCGTCTTTGAACTTTAAATTCACATTTGTACGTGGATAATCACTTTTAGAGATAACATGAGATGTTTAAAGTGATTTGCATGCTTCCAGGGGCCCTGAACGCAAGATTTGTGGAATGGGTAAACGTGAATGAAAATGGCCAATTTACTCACTCTGAGGCCTTAAAAAGTGTTTCTCCACCACGGGAAGTGAAATAAATAACATTTGGAGGCCTTTATTGTTCAATCAAAAATGCCTGATTTTTGACGAAAGAGATAACCACCCCCCCTTACGACATGCTCCAGAAACTAAAAAAATGGTCTGTTTTCAAATGTTGCGTCTTTGAACTAAAATTCACATTTGTACGTGGATAATCACTTTTAGAGATAAAATGAGATGTTTAAAGTGATTTTCATGCTTCCAGGGGCCCTGAACGCAAGATTTGTGGAATGGGTAAACGTGAATGAAAATGGCCAATTTACTCACTCTGAGGCCTTAAAAAGTGTTTATCCACCTCGGGAAGTGAAATAAATAACATTTGGAGGCCTTTATTGTTCAATCAAAAATGCCCAATTTTTGACGAAAGAGATAACCACCCCCCCTTACGACATGCTTCAGAAACTAAAAAAATGGTCTGTTTTCAAATGTTGCGTCTTTGAACTAAAATTCACATTTGTACGTGGATAATCACTTTTAGAGATAAAATGAGATGTTTAAAGTGATTTGCATTCTTCCAGGGGCCCTGAACGCAAGATTTGTGGAATGGGTAAACGTGAATGAAAATGGCCAATTTACTCACTCTGAGGCCTTAAAAAGTGTTTCTCCACCACGGGAAGTGAATTAAATTACATTTTTAGGCCTTTATTGTTCAATCAAAAATGCCCAATTTTTGACAAAAGAGATAACCACCCCCCCTTACGACATGCTTCAGAAACTAAAAAAATGGTCCGTTTTCAAATGTTGCGTCTTTGAACTTTAAATTCACATTTGTACGTGGATAATCACTTTTAGAGATAAAATGAGATGTTTAAAGTGATTTGCATGCTTCCAGGGGCCCTGAACGCAAGATTTGTGGAATGGGTAAACGTGAATGAAAATGGCCAATTTACTCACTCCGAGGCCTTAAAAAGTGTTTCTCCACCACGGGAAGTGAATTAAATTACATTTTTAGGCCTTTATTGTTCAATCCAAATGCCCAATTTTTGATAAAAGAGATAACCACCCCCCCTTACGACATGCTTCAGAAACGAAAAAAATGGTCCGTTTTCAAATGTTGCGTCTTTGAACTAAAATTCCCATTTGTACGTGGATAATCACTTTTAGAGATAAAATGAGATGTTAAAGTGATTTTCATGCTTCCAGGGGATATGAACGCTAAATTTGTGGAATGGGTAAACGTGAATGAAAAGGGCCAATTTACTCACTCTGAGGCCTTAAAAAGTGTTTCTCCACCACGGGAAGTGAAATAAATAACATTTGAAGGCCTTTATTGTTCAATCAAAAATGCCCAATTTTTGACGAAAGAGATAACCACCCCCCCTTACGACATACTTCAGAAACTAAAAATATGGTCCGTTTTCAAATGTTGCGTCTTTGAACTAAAATTCACATTTGTACGTGGATAATCACTTTTAGAGATAAAATGAGATGTTTAAAGTGATTTTCATGCTTCCAGGGGCCCTGAACGCAAGATTTGTGGAATGGGTAAACGTGAATTAAAATGGCCAATTTACTCACTCTGAGGCCTTAAAAAGTGTTTCTCCACCACGGGAAGTGAAATAAATACCATTTGGAGGCCTTTATTGTTCAATCAAAAATGCCTGATTTTTGACGAAAGAGATAACCACCCCCCCTTACGACATGCTCCAGAAACTAAAAAAATGGTCTGTTTTCAAATGTTGCGTCTTTGAACTAAAATTCACATTTGTACGTGGATAATCACTTTTAGAGATAAAATGAGATGTTTAAAGTGATTTTCATGCTTCCAGGGGCCCTGAACGCAAGATTTGTGGAATGGGTAAACGTGAATGAAAATGGCCAATTTACTCACTCTGAGGCCTTAAAAAGTGTTTATCCACCTCGGGAAGTGAAATAAATAACATTTGGAGGCCTTTATTGTTCAATCAAAAATGCCCAATTTTTGACGAAAGAGATAACCACCCCCCCTTACGACATGCTCCAGAAACTAAAAAAATGGTCTGTTTTCAAATGTTGCGTCTTTGAACTAAAATTCACATTTGTACGTGGATAATCACTTTTAGAGATAAAATGAGATGTTTAAAGTGATTTTCATGCTTCCAGGGGCCCTGAACGCAAGATTTGTGGAATGGGTAAACGTGAATTAAAATGGCCAATTTACTCACTCTGAGGCCTTAAAAAGTGTTTCTCCACCACGGGAAGTGAAATAAATAACATTTGGAGGCCTTTATTGTTCAATCAAAAATGCCTGATTTTTGACGAAAGAGATAACCACCCCCCCTTACGACATGCTCCAGAAACTAAAAAAATGGTCCGTTTTCAAATGTTGCGTCTTTGAACTTTAAATTCACATTTGTACGTGGATAATCACTTTTAGAGATAACATGAGATGTTTAAAGTGATTTTCATGCTTCCAGGGGCCCTGAACGCAAGATTTGTGGAATGGGTAAACGTGAATGAAAATGGCCAATTTACTCACTCTGAGGCCTTAAAAAGTGTTTCTCCACCACGGGAAGTGAAATAAATAACATTTGGAGGCCTTTATTGTTCAATCAAAAATGCCTGATTTTTGACGAAAGAGATAACCACCCCCCCTTACGACATGCTCCAGAAACTAAAAAAATGGTCTGTTTTCAAATGTTGCGTCTTTGAACTAAAATTCACATTTGTACGTGGATAATCACTTTTAGAGATAAAATGAGATGTTTAAAGTGATTTTCATGCTTCCAGGGGCCCTGAACGCAAGATTTGTGGAATGGGTAAACGTGAATGAAAATGGCCAATTTACTCACTCTGAGGCCTTAAAAAGTGTTTCTCCACCACGGGAAGTGAATTAAATTACATTTTTAGGCCTTTATTGTTCAATCAAAAATGCCCAATTTTTGACAAAAGAGATAACCACCCCCCCTTACGACATGCTTCAGAAACTAAAAAAATGGTCCGTTTTCAAATGTTGCGTCTTTGAACTTTAAATTCACATTTGTACGTGGATAATCACTTTTAGAGATAAAATGAGATGTTTAAAGTGATTTGCATGCTTCCAGGGGCCCTGAACGCAAGATTTGTGGAATGGGTAAACGTGAATGAAAATGGCCAATTTACTCACTCCGAGGCCTTAAAAAGTGTTTCTCCACCACGGGAAGTGAATTAAATTACATTTTTAGGCCTTTATTGTTCAATCCAAATGCCCAATTTTTGATAAAAGAGATAACCACCCCCCCTTACGACATGCTTCAGAAACGAAAAAAATGGTCCGTTTTCAAATGTTGCGTCTTTGAACTAAAATTCCCATTTGTACGTGGATAATCACTTTTAGAGATAAAATGAGATGTTAAAGTGATTTTCATGCTTCCAGGGGATATGAACGCTAAATTTGTGGAATGGGTAAACGTGAATGAAAAGGGCCAATTTACTCACTCTGAGGCCTTAAAAAGTGTTTCTCCACCACGGGAAGTGAAATAAATAACATTTGAAGGCCTTTATTGTTCAATCAAAAATGCCCAATTTTTGACGAAAGAGATAACCACCCCCCCTTACGACATACTTCAGAAACTAAAAATATGGTCCGTTTTCAAATGTTGCGTCTTTGAACTAAAATTCACATTTGTACGTGGATAATCACTTTTAGAGATAAAATGAGATGTTTAAAGTGATTTTCATGCTTCCAGGGGCCCTGAACGCAAGATTTGTGGAATGGGTAAACGTGAATTAAAATGGCCAATTTACTCACTCTGAGGCCTTAAAAAGTGTTTCTCCACCACGGGAAGTGAAATAAATACCATTTGGAGGCCTTTATTGTTCAATCAAAAATGCCTGATTTTTGACGAAAGAGATAACCACCCCCCCTTACGACATGCTCCAGAAACTAAAAAAATGGTCTGTTTTCAAATGTTGCGTCTTTGAACTAAAATTCACATTTGTACGTGGATAATCACTTTTAGAGATAAAATGAGATGTTTAAAGTGATTTTCATGCTTCCAGGGGCCCTGAACGCAAGATTTGTGGAATGGGTAAACGTGAATGAAAATGGCCAATTTACTCACTCTGAGGCCTTAAAAAGTGTTTATCCACCTCGGGAAGTGAAATAAATAACATTTGGAGGCCTTTATTGTTCAATCAAAAATGCCCAATTTTTGACGAAAGAGATAACCACCCCCCCTTACGACATGCTCCAGAAACTAAAAAAATGGTCTGTTTTCAAATGTTGCGTCTTTGAACTAAAATTCACATTTGTACGTGGATAATCACTTTTAGAGATAAAATGAGATGTTTAAAGTGATTTTCATGCTTCCAGGGGCCCTGAACGCAAGATTTGTGGAATGGGTAAACGTGAATTAAAATGGCCAATTTACTCACTCTGAGGCCTTAAAAAGTGTTTCTCCACCACGGGAAGTGAAATAAATACCATTTGGAGGCCTTTATTGTTCAATCAAAAATGCCCAATTTTTGACGAAAGAGATAACCACCCCCCCTTACGACATGCTTCAGAAACTAAAAAATGGTCCGTTTTCAAATGTTGCGTCTTTGAACTAAAATTCACATTTATACGTGGATAATCACTTTTAGAGATAAAATGAGATGTGTAAAGTGATTTGCATGCTTCCAGGGGCCCTGAACGCAAGATTTGTGGAATGGGTAAACGTGAATGAAAAGGGCCAATTTACTCACTCTGAGGCCTTAAAAAGTGTTTCTCCACCACAGGAAGTGAAATAAATAACATTTGGAGGCCTTTATTGTTCAATCAAAAATGCCTGATTTTTGACGAAAGAGATAACCACCCCCCCTTACGACATGCTCCAGAAACTAAAAAAATGGTCTGTTTTCAAATGTTGCGTCTTTGAACTAAAATTCACATTTGTACGTGGATAATCACTTTTAGAGATAAAATGAGATGTTTAAAGTGATTTTCATGCTTCCAGGGGCCCTGAACGCAAGATTTGTGGAATGGGTAAACGTGAATGAAAATGGCCAATTTACTCACTCTGAGGCCTTAAAAAGTGTTTCTCCACCACGGGAAGTGAATTAAATAACATTTTTAGGCCTTTATTGTTCAATCAAAAATGCCCAATTTTTGACGAAAGAGATAACCACCCCCCCCTTACGACATGCTTCAGAAAGTAAAAAAATGGTCCGTTTTCAAATGTTACGTCTTTGAACTAAAATTCACATTTGTACGTGGATAATCACTTTTAGGGATACAATGAGATGTTTAAAGTGATTTGCATGCTTCCAGGGGCCCTGAACGCAAGATTTGTGGAATGGGTAAACGTGAATGAAAATGGCCAATTTACTCACTCTGAGGCCTTAAAAAGTGTTTCTCCACCACAGGAAGTGAATTAAATTACATTTTTAGGCCTTTATTGTTCAATCAAAAATGCCCAATTTTTGACAAAAGAGATAACCACCCCCCCTTACGACATGCTTCAGAAACTAAAAAAATGGTCTGTTTTCAAATGTTGCGTCTTTGAACTAAAATTCACATTTGTACGTGGAAAATCACTTTTAGAGATAAAATGAGATGTTTAAAGTGATTTTCATGCTTCCAGGGGATATGAACGCAAAATTTGTGGAATGGGTAAACGTGAATGAAAAGGGCCAATTTACTCACTCTGAGGCCTTAAAAAGTGTTTCTCCACCACGGGAAGAGAAATAAATAACATTTTTAGGCCTTTATTGTTCAATCAAAAATGCCTGATTTTTGACGAAAGAGATAACCACCCCCCTTACGACATGCTCCAGAAACTAAAAAAATGTGCCGTTTTCAAATGTTGCGTCTTTGAACTAAAATTCACATTTGTACGTGGATAATCACTTTTAGAGATAACATGAGATGTTTAAAGTGATTTTCATGCTTCCAGGGGCCCTGAACGCAAGATTTGTGGAATGGGTAAACGTGAATTAAAATGGCCAATTTACTCACTCTGAGGCCTTAAAAAGTGTTTCTCCACCACGGGAAGTGAAATAAATAACATTTGGAGGCCTTTATTGTTGAATCAAAAATGCCATATTTTTGACGAAAGAGATAACCACCCCTCCCTTACGACATGCTTCAGAAACTAAAAAAATGGTCCGTTTTCAAATGTTGCGTCTTTGAACTAAAATTCACATTTGTACGTGGATAATCACTTTTAGAGATAAAATGAGATGTTTAAAGTGATTTGCATGCTTCCAGGGGCCCTGAACGCAAGATTTGTGGAATGGGTAAACGTGAATGAAAATCGCCAATTTACTCACTCTGAGGCCTTAAAAAGTGTTTCTCCACCACGGGAAGTGAATTAAATTACATTTTTAGGCCTTTATTGTTCAATCAAAAATGCCCAATTTTTGACAAAAGAGATAACCACCCCCCCTTACGACATGCTTCAGAAACTAAAAAAATGGTCCGTTTTCAAATGTTGCGTCTTTGAACTAAAATTCACATTTGTACGTGGATAATCACTTTTAGAGATAAAATGAGATGTTTAAAGTGATTTGCATGCTTCCAGGGGCCCTGAACGCAAGATTTGTGGAATGGGTAAACGTGAATGAAAATGGCCAATTTACTCACTCTGAGGCCTTAAAAAGTGTTTCTCCACCACGGGAAGTGAAATAAATAACATTTGGAGGCCTTTATTGTTCAATCAAAAATGCCTGATTTTTGACGAAAGAGATAACCACCCCCCCTTACGACATGCTCCAGAAACTAAAAAAAATGGTCTGTTTTCAAATGTTGCGTCTTTGAACTAAAATTCACATTTGTACGTGGATAATCACTTTTAGAGATAAAATGAGATGTTTAAAGTGATTTTCATGCTTCCAGGGGCCCTGAACGCAAGATTTGTGGAATGGGTAAACGTGAATGAAAATGGCCAATTTACTCACTCTGAGGCCTTAAAAAGTGTTTATCCACCTCGGGAAGTGAAATAAATAACATTTGGAGGCCTTTATTGTTCAATCAAAAATGCCCAATTTTTGACGAAAGAGATAACCACCCCCCCTTACGACATGCTTCAGAAACTAAAAAAATGGTCTGTTTTCAAATGTTGCGTCTTTGAACTAAAATTCACATTTGTACGTGGATAATCACTTTTAGAGATAAAATGAGATGTTTAAAGTGATTTGCATTCTTCCAGGGGCCCTGAACGCAAGATTTGTGGAATGGGTAAACGTGAATGAAAATGGCCAATTTACTCACTCTGAGGCCTTAAAAAGTGTTTCTCCACCACGGGAAGTGAATTAAATTACATTTTTAGGCCTTTATTGTTCAATCAAAAATGCCCAATTTTTGACAAAAGAGATAACCACCCCCCCTTACGACATGCTTCAGAAACTAAAAAAATGGTCCGTTTTCAAATGTTGCGTCTTTGAACTTTAAATTCACATTTGTACGTGGATAATCACTTTTAGAGATAAAATGAGATGTTTAAAGTGATTTGCATGCTTCCAGGGGCCCTGAACGCAAGATTTGTGGAATGGGTAAACGTGAATGAAAATGGCCAATTTACTCACTCCGAGGCCTTAAAAAGTGTTTCTCCACCACGGGAAGTGAATTAAATTACATTTTTAGGCCTTTATTGTTCAATCCAAATGCCCAATTTTTGATAAAAGAGATAACCACCCCCCCTTACGACATGCTTCAGAAACGAAAAAAATGGTCCGTTTTCAAATGTTGCGTCTTTGAACTAAAATTCACATTTGTACGTGGATAATCACTTTTAGAGATAAAATGAGATGTTAAAGTGATTTTCATGCTTCCAGGGGATATGAACGCTAAATTTGTGGAATGGGTAAACGTGAATGAAAAGGGCCAATTTACTCACTCTGAGGCCTTAAAAAGTGTTTCTCCACCACGGGAAGTGAAATAAATAACATTTGAAGGCCTTTATTGTTCAATCAAAAATGCCCAATTTTTGACGAAAGAGATAACCACCCCCCCTTACGACATACTTCAGAAACTAAAAATATGGTCCGTTTTCAAATGTTGCGTCTTTGAACTAAAATTCACATTTGTACGTGGATAATCACTTTTAGAGATAAAATGAGATGTTTAAAGTGATTTTCATGCTTCCAGGGGCCCTGAACGCAAGATTTGTGGAATGGGTAAACGTGAATTAAAATGGCCAATTTACTCACTCTGAGGCCTTAAAAAGTGTTTCTCCACCACGGGAAGTGAAATAAATACTATTTGGAGGCCTTTATTGTTCAATCAAAAATGCCTGATTTTTGACGAAAGAGATAACCACCCCCCCTTACGACATGCTCCAGAAACTAAAAAAATGGTCTGTTTTCAAATGTTGCGTCTTTGAACTAAAATTCACATTTGTACGTGGATAATCACTTTTAGAGATAAAATGAGATGTTTAAAGTGATTTTCATGCTTCCAGGGGCCCTGAACGCAAGATTTGTGGAATGGGTAAACGTGAATGAAAATGGCCAATTTACTCACTCTGAGGCCTTAAAAAGTGTTTATCCACCTCGGGAAGTGAAATAAATAACATTTGGAGGCCTTTATTGTTCAATCAAAAATGCCCAATTTTTGACGAAAGAGATAACCACCCCCCCTTACGACATGCTCCAGAAACTAAAAAAATGGTCTGTTTTCAAATGTTGCGTCTTTGAACTAAAATTCACATTTGTACGTGGATAATCACTTTTAGAGATAAAATGAGATGTTTAAAGTGATTTTCATGCTTCCAGGGGCCCTGAACGCAAGATTTGTGGAATGGGTAAACGTGAATTAAAATGGCCAATTTACTCACTCTGAGGCCTTAAAAAGTGTTTCTCCACCACGGGAAGTGAAATAAATACCATTTGGAGGCCTTTATTGTTCAATCAAAAATGCCCAATTTTTGACGAAAGAGATAACCACCCCCCCTTACGACATGCTTCAGAAACTAAAAAATGGTCCGTTTTCAAATGTTGCGTCTTTGAACTAAAATTCACATTTATACGTGGATAATCACTTTTAGAGATAAAATGAGATGTGTAAAGTGATTTGCATGCTTCCAGGGGCCCTGAACGCAAGATTTGTGGAATGGGTAAACGTGAATGAAAAGGGCCAATTTACTCACTCTGAGGCCTTAAAAAGTGTTTCTCCACCACGGGAAGTGAAATAAATAACATTTGGAGGCCTTTATTGTTCAATCAAAAATGCCTGATTTTTGACGAAAGAGATAACCACCCCCCCTTACGACATGCTCCAGAAACTAAAAAAATGGTCTGTTTTCAAATGTTGCGTCTTTGAACTAAAATTCACATTTGTACGTGGATAATCACTTTTAGAGATAAAATGAGATGTTTAAAGTGATTTTCATGCTTCCAGGGGCCCTGAACGCAAGATTTGTGGAATGGGTAAACGTGAATGAAAATGGCCAATTTACTCACTCTGAGGCCTTAAAAAGTGTTTCTCCACCACGGGAAGTGAATTAAATAACATTTTTAGGCCTTTATTGTTCAATCAAAAATGCCCAATTTTTGACGAAAGAGATAACCACCCCCCCCTTACGACATGCTTCAGAAAGTAAAAAAATGGTCCGTTTTCAAATGTTACGTCTTTGAACTAAAATTCACATTTGTACGTGGATAATCACTTTTAGGGATACAATGAGATGTTTAAAGTGATTTGCATGCTTCCAGGGGCCCTGAACGCAAGATTTGTGGAATGGGTAAACGTGAATGAAAATGGCCAATTTACTCACTCTGAGGCCTTAAAAAGTGTTTCTCCACCACAGGAAGTGAATTAAATTACATTTTTAGGCCTTTATTGTTCAATCAAAAATGCCCAATTTTTGACAAAAGAGATAACCACCCCCCCTTACGACATGCTTCAGAAACTAAAAAAATGGTCTGTTTTCAAATGTTGCGTCTTTGAACTAAAATTCACATTTGTACGTGGAAAATCACGTTTAGAGATAAAATGAGATGTTTAAAGTGATTTTCATGCTTCCAGGGGATATGAACGCAAAATTTGTGGAATGGGTAAACGTGAATGAAAAGGGCCAATTTACTCACTCTGAGGCCTTAAAAAGTGTTTCTCCACCACGGGAAGAGAAATAAATAACATTTTTAGGCCTTTATTGTTCAATCAAAAATGCCTGATTTTTGACGAAAGAGATAACCACCCCCCCTTACGACATGCTCCAGAAACTAAAAAAATGTGCCGTTTTCAAATGTTGCGTCTTTGAACTAAAATTCACATTTGTACGTGGATAATCACTTTTAGAGATAACATGAGATGTTTAAAGTGATTTTCATGCTTCCAGGGGCCCTGAACGCAAGATTTGTGGAATGGGTAAACGTGAATTAAAATGGCCAATTTACTCACTCTGAGGCCTTAAAAAGTGTTTCTCCACCACGGGAAGTGAAATAAATAACATTTGGAGGCCTTTATTGTTGAATCAAAAATGCCATATTTTTGACGAAAGAGATAACCACCCCTCCCTTACGACATGCTTCAGAAACTAAAAAAATGGTCCGTTTTCAAATGTTGCGTCTTTGAACTAAAATTCACATTTGTACGTGGATAATCACTTTTAGAGATAAAATGAGATGTTTAAAGTGATTTGCATGCTTCCAGGGGCCCTGAACGCAAGATTTGTGGAATGGGTAAACGTGAATGAAAATCGCCAATTTACTCACTCTGAGGCCTTAAAAAGTGTTTCTCCACCACGGGAAGTGAATTAAATTACATTTTTAGGCCTTTATTGTTCAATCAAAAATGCCCAATTTTTGACAAAAGAGATAACCACCCCCCCTTACGACATGCTTCAGAAACTAAAAAAATGGTCCGTTTTCAAATGTTGCGTCTTTGAACTAAAATTCACATTTGTACGTGGATAATCACTTTTAGAGATAAAATGAGATGTTTAAAGTGATTTGCATGCTTCCAGGGGCCCTGAACGCAAGATTTGTGGAATGGGTAAACGTGAATGAAAATGGCCAATTTACTCACTCTGAGGCCTTAAAAAGTGTTTCTCCACCACGGGAAGTGAATTAATTTACATTTTTAGGCCTTTATTGTTCAATCAAAAATGCCCAATTTTTGACAAAAGAGATAACCACCCCCCCTTACGACATGCTTCAGAAACGAAAAAAATGGTCCGTTTTCAAATGTTGCGTCTTTGAACTAAAATTCACATTTGTACGTGGATAATCACTTTTAGAGATAAAATGAGATGTTAAAGTGATTTTCATGCTTCCAGGGGATATGAACGCTAAATTTGTGGAATGGGTAAACGTGAATGAAAAGGGCCAATTTACTCACTCTGAGGCCTTAAAAAGTGTTTCTCCACCACGGGAAGTGAAATAAATACCATTTGGAGGCCTTTATTGTTCAATCAAAAATGCCTGATTTTTGACGAAAGAGAGAACCACCCCCCCTTACGACATGCTCCAGAAACTAAAAAAATGTGCCGTTTTCAAATGTTGCGTCTTTGAACTAAAATTCACATTTGTACGTGGATAATCACTTTTAGAGATAAAATGAGATGTTTAAAGTGATTTTCATGCTTCCAGGGGCCCTGAACGCAAGATTTGTGGAATGGGTAAACATGAATGAAAATGGCCAATTTACTCACTCTGAGGCCTTAAAAAGTGTTTCTCCACCACTGGAAGTGAATTAAATAACATTTTTAGGCCTTTATTGTTCAATCAAAAATGCCCAATTTTTGACAAAAGAGATAACCACTCCCCCTTACGCCATGCTTCAGAAACTAAAAAAATGGTCCGTTTTCAAATGTTGCGTCTTTGAACTAAAATTCACATTTGTTCGTGGATAATCACTTTTAGAGATAAAATTAGATGTTTAAAGTGATTTTCATGCTTCCAGGGGCCCTGAACGCAAAATTTGTGGAATGGGTAAACGTGAATGAAAATGGCCAATTTACTCACTCTGAGGCCTTAAAAAGTGTTTCTCCACCACGGGAAGTGAAATAAATAACGTTTGGAGGCCTTTATTGTTCAATCAAAAATGCCCAATTTTTGACGAAAGAGATAACCACCCCCCCTTACGACATGCTTCAGAAACTAAAAAAATGGTCCGTTTTCAAATGTTGCGTCTTCGAACTAAAATTCACATTTGTACGTGGATAATCACTTTTAGAGATAAAATGAGATGTTTAAAGTGATTTGCATGCTTCCAGGGGCCCTGAACGCAAGATTTGTGGAATGGGTAAACGTGAATGAAAATGGCCAATTTACTCACTCTGAGGCCTTAAAAAGTGTTTATCCACCTCGGGAAGTGAAATAAATAACATTTGGAGGCCTTTATTGTTCAATCAAAAATGCCCAATTTTTGACGAAAGAGATAACCACCCCCCCTTACGACATGCTTCAGAAACTAAAAAAATGGTCCGTTTTCAAATGTTGCGTCTTTGAACTAAAATTCACATTTGTACGTGGATAATCACTTTTAGAGATAAAATGAGATGTTTAAAGTGATTTGCATTTTTCCAGGGGCCCTGAACGCAAGATTTGTGGAATGGGTAAACGTGAATGAAAATGGCCAATTTACTCACTCTGAGGCCTTAAAAAGTGTTTCTCCACCACGGGAAGTGAATTAAATTACATTTTTAGGCCTTTATTGTTCAATCAAAAATGCCCAATTTTTGACAAAAGAGATAACCACCCCCCTTACGACATGCTTCACAAACTAAAAAAATGGTCCGTTTTCAAATGTTGCGTCTTTGAACTAAAATTCACATTTGTACGTGGATAATCACTTTTAGAGATAAAATGAGATGTTTAAAGTGATTTTCATGCTTCCAGGGGCCCTGAACGCAAGATTTGTGGAATGGGTAAACGTGAATGAAAATGGCCAATTTACTCACTCTGAGGCCTTAAAAAGTGTTTATCCACCTCAGGAAGTGAAATAAATAACATTTGGAGGCCTTTATTGTTCAATCAAAAATGCCAAATTTTTGACGAAAGAGATAACCACCCCCCCTTATGACATGCTTCAGAAACTAAAAAAATGGTCAGTTTTCAAATGTTGCGTCTTTGAACTAAAATTCACATTTGTACGTGGATAATCACTTTTAGAGATAAAATGAGATGTTTAAAGTGATTTTCATGCTTCCAGGGGATATGAACGCAAAATTTGTGGAATGGGTAAACGTGAATGAAAATGGACAATTTACTCACTCTGAGGCCTTAAAATGTGTTTCTCCACCACGGGAAGTGAATTAAATTACATTTTTAGGCCTTTATTGTTCAATCAAAAATGCCCAATTTTTGACAAAAGAGATAACCACCCCCCTTACGACATGCTTCAGAAACTAAAAAAATGGTCCGTTTTCAAATGTTGCGTCTTTGAACTAAAATTCACATTTGTACGTGGATAATCACTTTTAGAGATAAAATGAGATGTTTAAAGTGATTTGCATGCTTCCAGGGGCCCTGAACGCAAGATTTGTGGAATGGGTAAACGTGAATGAAAATGGCCAATTTACTCACTCTGAGGCCTTAAAAAGTGTTTCTCCACCACGGGAAGTGAATTAAATTACATTTTTAGGCCTTTTTTGTTCAATCAAAAATGCCCAATTTTTGATAAAAGAGATAACCACCCCCCCTTACGACATGCTTCAGAAACGAAAAAAATGGTCCGTTTTCAAATGTTGCGTCTTTGAACTAAAATTCACATTTGTACGTGGATAATCACTTTTAGAGATAAAATGAGATGTTAAAGTGATTTTCATGCTTCCAGGGGATATGAACGCTAAATTTGTGGAATGGGTAAACGTGAATGAAAAGGGCCAATTTACTCACTCTGAGGCCTTAAAAAGTGTTTCTCCACCACGGGAAGTGAAATAAATAACATTTGAAGGCCTTTATTGTTCAATCAAAAATGCCCAATTTTTGACGAAAGAGATAACCACCCCCCCACATACTTCAGAAACTAAAAATATGGTCCGTTTTCAAATGTTGCGTCTTTGAACTAAAATTCACATTTGTACGTGGATAATCACTTTTAGAGATAAAATGAGATGTTTAAAGTGATTTTCATGCTTCCAGGGGCCCTGAACGCAAAATTTGTGGAATGGGTAAACGTGAATGAAAATGGCCATTTTACTCACTCTGAGGCCTTAAAAAGTGTTTCTCCACCACTGGAAGTGAATTAAATAACATTTTTAGGCCTTTATTGTTCAATCAAAAATGCCCAATTTTTGACAAAAGAGATAACCACCCCCCTTACGCCATGCTTCAGAAACTAAAAATATGGTCCGTTTTCAAATGTTGCGTCTTTGAACTAAAATTCACATTTGTTCGTGGATAATCACTTTTAGAGATAAAATGAGATGTTTAAAGTGATTTTCATGCTTCCAGGGGCCCTGAATGCAAGATTTGTGGAATGGGTAAACGTGAATGAAAATGGCCAATTTACTCACTCTGAGGCCTTAAAAAGTGTTTCTCCACCACTAAAAGTGAATTAAATAACATTTTTAGGCCTTTATTGTTCAATCAAAAATGCCCAATTTTTGACAAAAGAGATAACCACCCCCCCTTACGCCATGCTTCAGAAACTAAAAAAATGGTCCGTTTTCAAATGTTGCGTCTTTGAACTAAAATTCACATTTGTTCGTGGATAATCACTTTTAGAGATAAAATGAGATGTTTAAAGTGATTTTCATGCTTCCAGGGGCCCTGAACGCAAGATTTGTGGAATGGGTAAACGTGAATGAAAATGGCCAATTTACTCACTCTGAGGCCTTAAAAAGTGTTTCTCCACCACGGGAAGTGAATTAAATTACATTTTTAGGCCTTTATTGTTCAATCAAAAATGCCCAATTTTTGACAAAAGAGATAACCACCCCCCCTTACGACATGCTTCAGAAACGAAAAAAATGGTCCGTTTTCAAATGTTGCGTCTTTGAACTAAAATTCACATTTGTACGTGGATAATCACTTTTAGAGATAAAATGAGATGTTAAAGTGATTTTCATGCTTCCAGGGGATATGAACGCTAAATTTGTGGAATGGGTAAACGTGAATAAAAAGGGCCAATTTACTCACTCTGAGGCCTTAAAAAGTGTTTCTCCACCACGGGAAGTGAAATACATAACATTTGGAGGCCTTTATTGTTCAATCAAAAATGCCTGATTTTTGACGAAAGAGATAACCACCCCCCCTTACGACATGCTCCAGAAACTAAAAAAATGTGCCGTTTTCAAATGTTGCGTCTTTGAACTAAAATTCACATTTGTTCGTGGATAATCACTTTTAGAGATAAAATGAGATGTTTAAAGTGATTTTCATGCTTCCAGGGGCCCTGAACGCAAAATTTGTGGAATGGGTAAACGTGAATGAAAATGGCCAATTTACTCACTCTGAGGCCTTAAAAAGTGTTTCTCCACCACGGGAAGTGAATTAAATAACATTTTTAGGCCTTTATTGTTCAATCAAAAATGCTCAATTTTTGACGAAAGAGATAACCACCCCCCCTTACGACATGCTTCAGAAACTAAAAAAATGGTCCGTTTTCAAATGTTGCGTCTTTGAACTAAAATTCACATTTGTACGTGGATAATCACTTTTAGAGATAAAATGAGATGTTTAAAGTGATTTGCATGCTTCCAGGGGATATGAACGCAAAATTTGTGGAATGGGTAAACGTGAATGAAAATGGACAATTTACTCACTCTGAGGCCTTAAAATGTGTTTCTCCACCACGGGAAGTGAATTAAATTACATTTTTAGGCCTTTATTGTTCAATCAAAAATGCCCAATTTTTGACAAAAGAGATAACCACCCCCCCTTACGACATGCTTCAGAAACTAAAAAAATGGTCCGTTTTCAAATGTTGCGTCTTTGAACTAAAATTCACATTTGTACGTGGATAATCACTTTTAGAGATAAAATGAGATGTTTAAAGTGATTTGCATGCTTCCAGGGGCCCTGAACGCAAGATTTGTGGAATGGGTAAACGTGAATGAAAATGGCCAATTTACTCACTCTGAGGCCTTAAAAAGTGTTTCTCCACCACGGGAAGTGAATTAAATTACATTTTTAGGCCTTTTTTGTTCAATCAAAAATGCCCAATTTTTGATAAAAGAGATAACCACCCCCCCTTACGACATGCTTCAGAAACGAAAAAAATGGTCCGTTTTCAAATGTTGCGTCTTTGAACTAAAATTCACATTTGTACGTGGATAATCACTTTTAGAGATAAAATGAGATGTTAAAGTGATTTTCATGCTTCCAGGGGATATGAACGCTAAATTTGTGGAATGGGTAAACGTGAATGAAAAGGGCCAATTTACTCACTCTGAGGCCTTAAAAAGTGTTTCTCCACCACGGGAAGTGAAATAAATAACATTTGAAGGCCTTTATTGTTCAATCAAAAATGCCCAATTTTTGACGAAAGAGATAACCACCCCCCCACATATTTCAGAAACTAAAAATATGGTCCGTTTTCAAATGTTGCGTCTTTGAACTAAAATTCACATTTGTACGTGGATAATCACTTTTAGAGATAAAATGAGATGTTTAAAGTGATTTTCATGCTTCCAGGGGCCCTGAACGCAAAATTTGTGGAATGGGTAAACGTGAATGAAAATGGCCATTTTACTCACTCTGAGGCCTTAAAAAGTGTTTCTCCACCACTGGAAGTGAATTAAATAACATTTTTAGGCCTTTATTGTTCAATCAAAAATGCCCAATTTTTGACAAAAGAGATAACCACCCCCCTTACGCCATGCTTCAGAAACTAAAAATATGGTCCGTTTTCAAATGTTGCGTCTTTGAACTAAAATTCACATTTGTTCGTGGATAATCACTTTTAGAGATAAAATGAGATGTTTAAAGTGATTTTCATGCTTCCAGGGGCCCTGAATGCAAGATTTGTGGAATGGGTAAACGTGAATGAAAATGGCCAATTTACTCACTCTGAGGCCTTAAAAAGTGTTTCTCCACCACTAAAAGTGAATTAAATAACATTTTTAGGCCTTTATTGTTCAATCAAAAATGCCCAATTTTTGACAAAAGAGATAACCACCCCCCCTTACGCCATGCTTCAGAAACTAAAAAAATGGTCCGTTTTCAAATGTTGCGTCTTTGAACTAAAATTCACATTTGTTCGTGGATAATCACTTTTAGAGATAAAATGAGATGTTTAAAGTGATTTTCATGCTTCCAGGGGCCCTGAACGCAAGATTTGTGGAATGGGTAAACGTGAATGAAAATGGCCAATTTACTCACTCTGAGGCCTTAAAAAGTGTTTCTCCACCACGGGAAGTGAATTAAATTACATTTTTAGGCCTTTATTGTTCAATCAAAAATGCCCAATTTTTGACAAAAGAGATAACCACCCCCCCTTACGACATGCTTCAGAAACGAAAAAAATGGTCCGTTTTCAAATGTTGCTTCTTTGAACTAAAATTCACATTTGTACGTGGATAATCACTTTTAGAGATAAAATGAGATGTTAAAGTGATTTTCATGCTTCCAGGGGATATGAACGCTAAATTTGTGGAATGGGTAAACGTGAATGAAAAGGGCCAATTTACTCACTCTGAGGCCTTAAAAAGTGTTTCTCCACCACGGGAAGTGAAATACATAACATTTGGAGGCCTTTATTGTTCAATCAAAAATGCCTGATTTTTGACGAAAGAGATAACCACCCCCCCTTACGACATGCTCCAGAAACTAAAAAAATGTGCCGTTTTCAAATGTTGCGTCTTTGAACTAAAATTCACATTTGTTCGTGGATAATCACTTTTAGAGATAAAATGAGATGTTTAAAGTGATTTTCATGCTTCCAGGGGCCCTGAACGCAAAATTTGTGGAATGGGTAAACGTGAATGAAAATGGCCAATTTACTCACTCTGAGGCCTTAAAAAGTGTTTCTCCACCACGGGAAGTGAATTAAATAACATTTTTAGGCCTTTATTGTTCAATCAAAAATGCTCAATTTTTGACGAAAGAGATAACCACCCCCCCTTACGACATGCTTCAGAAAGTAAAAAAATGGTCCGTTTTCAAATGTTACGTCTTTGAACTAAAATTCACATTTGTACGTGGATAATCACTTTTAGAGATAAAATGAGATGTTTAAAGTGATTTGCATGCTTCCAGGGGCCCTGAACGCAAGATTTGTGGAATGGGTAAACGTGAATGAAAATGGCCAATTTACTCACTCTGAGGCCTTAACCCCTTCAGTGCCCATGACGAGCTGGACTCGTCATGGGCTGCGGTGGCGCTGTGCCCAGGACGAGTCCAGCTCGTCATGAACTCCGCCCGCTAATACAAAGCGCGGCACTGGGCGGGGAAAGGGGCGGGCATGCAAGGGGTTAAAAAGTGTTTCTCCACCACAGGAAGTGAATTAAATTACATTTTTAGGCCTTTATTGTTCAATCAAAAATGCCCAATTTTTGACAAAAGAGATAACCACCCCCCCTTACGACATGCTTCAGAAACTAAAAAAATGGTCCGTTTTCAAATGTTGCGTCTTTGAACTAAAATTCACATTTGTACGTGGATAATCACTTTTAGAGATAAAATGAGATGTTTAAAGTGATTTTCATGCTTCCAGGGGATATGAACGCAAAATTTGTGGAATGGGTAAACGTGAATGAAAAGGGCCAATTTACTCACTCTGAGGCCTTAAAAAGTGTGTCTCCACCACTGGAAGTGAAATAAATAACATTTGGAGGCCTTTATTGTTCAATCAAAAATGCCTGATTTTTGACGAAAGAGATAACCACCCCCCCTTACGACATGCTCCAGAAACTAAAAAAATGTGCCGTTTTCAAATGTTGCGTCTTTGAACTAAAATTCACATTTGTACGTGGATAATCACTTTTAGAGATAAAATGAGATGTTTAAAGTGATTTTCATGCTTCCAGGGGCCCTGAACGCAAAATTTGTGGAATGGGTAAACGTGAATGAAAATGGCCAATTTACTCACTCTGAGGCCTTAAAAAGTGTTTATCCACATCGGGAAGTGAAATAAATAACATTTGGAGGCCTTTATTGTTCAATCAAAAATGCCAAATTTTTGACGAAAGAGATAACCACCCCCCCTTACGACATGCTTCAGAAACTAAAAAAATGGTCCGTTTTCAAATGTTGCGTCTTTGAACTAAAATTCACATTTGTACGTGGATAATCACTTTTAGAGATAAAATGATATGTTTAAAGTGATTTTCATGCTTCCAGGGGATATGAACGCAAAATTTGTGGAATGGGTAAACGTGAATGAAAAGGGCCAATTTACTCACTCTGAGGCCTTAAAAAGTGTTTCTCCACCACAGGAAGTGAAATAAATAACATTTTTAGGCCTTCATTGTTCAATCAAAAATGCCCAATTTTTGACGAAAGAGATAACCACCCCCCCTTACGACATGCTTCAGAAACTAAAAAAATGGTCCGTTTTCAAATGTTGCGTCTTTGAACTAAAATTCACATTTGTACGTGGATAATCACTTTTAGAGATAAAATGAGATGTTTAAAGTGATTTTCATGCTTCCAGGGGCCCTGAACGCAAGATTTGTGGAATGGGTAAACGTGAATGAAAATGGCCAATTTACTCACTCTGAGGCCTTAAAAAGTGTTTCTCCACCACGGGAAGTGAAATAAATAACATTTGGAGGCCTTTATTGTTCAATCAAAAATGCCTGATTTTTGACGAAAGAGATAACCACCCCCCCTTACGACATGCTCCAGAAACTAAAAAAATGGTCTGTTTTCAAATGTTGCGTCTTTGAACTAAAATTCACATTTGTACGTGGATAATCACTTTTAGAGATAAAATGAGATGTTTAAAGTGATTTTCATGCTTCCAGGGGCCCTGAACGCAAGATTTGTGGAATGGGTAAACGTGAATGAAAATGGCCAATTTACTCACTCTGAGGCCTTAAAAAGTGTTTATCCACCTCGGGAAGTGAAATAAATAACATTTGGAGGCCTTTATTGTTCAATCAAAAATGCCAAATTTTTGACGAAAGAGATAACCACCCCCCCTTACGACATGCTTCAGAAACTAAAAAAATGGTCCGTTTTCAAATGTTGCGTCTTTGAACTAAAATTCACATTTGTACGTGGATAATCACTTTTAGAGATAAAATGATATGTTTAAAGTGATTTTCATGCTTCCAGGGGATATGAACGCAAAATTTGTGGAATGGGTAAACGTGAATGAAAAGGGCCAATTTACTCACTCTGAGGCCTTAAAAAGTGTTTCTCCACCACAGGAAGTGAAATAAATAACATTTTTAGGCCTTCATTGTTCAATCAAAAATGCCCAATTTTTGACGAAAGAGATAACCACCCCCCCTTACGACATGCTTCAGAAACTAAAAAAATGGTCCGTTTTCAAATGTTGCGTCTTTGAACTAAAATTCACATTTGTACGTGGATAATCACTTTTAGAGATAAAATGAGATGTTTAAAGTGATTTTCATGCTTCCAGGGGCCCTGAACGCAAGATTTGTGGAATGGGTAAACGTGAATGAAAATGGCCAATTTACTCACTCTGAGGCCTTAAAAAGTGTTTCTCCACCACGGGAAGTGAAATAAATAACATTTGGAGGCCTTTATTGTTCAATCAAAAATGCCTGATTTTTGACGAAAGAGATAACCACCCCCCCTTACGACATGCTCCAGAAACTAAAAAAATGGTCTGTTTTCAAATGTTGCGTCTTTGAACTAAAATTCACATTTGTACGTGGATAATCACTTTTAGAGATAAAATGAGATGTTTAAAGTGATTTTCATGCTTCCAGGGGCCCTGAACGCAAGATTTGTGGAATGGGTAAACGTGAATGAAAATGGCCAATTTACTCACTCTGAGGCCTTAAAAAGTGTTTCTCCACCACGGGAAGTGAAATAAATACCATTTGGAGGCCTTTATTGTTCAATCAAAAATGCCTGATTTTTGACGAAAGAGATAACCACCCCCCCTTACGACATGCTCCAGAAACTAAAAAAATGGTCTGTTTTCAAATGTTGCGTCTTTGAACTAAAATTCACATTTGTACGTGGATAATCACTTTTAGAGATAAAATGAGATGTTTAAAGTGATTTTCATGCTTCCAGGGGCCCTGAACGCAAGATTTGTGGAATGGGTAAACGTGAATGAAAATGGCCAATTTACTCACTCTGAGGCCTTAAAAAGTGTTTCTCCACCACGGGAAGTGAATTAAATTACATTTTTAGGCCTTTATTGTTCAATCAAAAATGCCCAATTTTTGACAAAAGAGATAACCACCCCCCCTTACGACATGCTTCAGAAACTAAAAAAATGGTCCGTTTTCAAATGTTGCGTCTTTGAACTTTAAATTCACATTTGTACGTGGATAATCACTTTTAGAGATAAAATGAGATGTTTAAAGTGATTTGCATGCTTCCAGGGGCCCTGAACGCAAGATTTGTGGAATGGGTAAACGTGAATGAAAATGGCCAATTTACTCACTCTGAGGCCTTAAAAAGTGTTTCTCCACCACGGGAAGTGAATTAAATTACATTTTTAGGCCTTTATTGTTCAATCAAAAATGCCCAATTTTTGATAAAAGAGATAACCACCCCCCCTTACGACATGCTTCAGAAACGAAAAAAATGGTCCGTTTTCAAATGTTGCGTCTTTGAACTAAAATTCACATTTGTACGTGGATAATCACTTTTAGAGATAAAATGAGATGTTAAAGTGATTTTCATGCTTCCAGGGGATATGAACGCTAAATTTGTGGAATGGGTAAACGTGAATGAAAAGGGCCAATTTACTCACTCTGAGGCCTTAAAAAGTGTTTCTCCACCACGGGAAGTGAAATAAATAACATTTGAAGGCCTTTATTGTTCAATCAAAAATGCCCAATTTTTGACGAAAGAGATAACCACCCCCCCTTACGACATACTTCAGAAACTAAAAATATGGTCCGTTTTCAAATGTTGCGTCTTTGAACTAAAATTCACATTTGTACGTGGATAATCACTTTTAGAGATAAAATGAGATGTTTAAAGTGATTTTCATGCTTCCAGGGGCCCTGAACGCAAGATTTGTGGAATGGGTAAACGTGAATTAAAATGGCCAATTTACTCACTCTGAGGCCTTAAAAAGTGTTTCTCCACCACGGGAAGTGAAATAAATACCATTTGGAGGCCTTTATTGTTCAATCAAAAATGCCTGATTTTTGACGAAAGAGATAACCACCCCCCCTTACGACATGCTCCAGAAACTAAAAAAATGGTCTGTTTTCAAATGTTGCGTCTTTGAACTAAAATTCACATTTGTACGTGGATAATCACTTTTAGAGATAAAATGAGATGTTTAAAGTGATTTTCATGCTTCCAGGGGCCCTGAACGCAAGATTTGTGGAATGGGTAAACGTGAATGAAAATGGCCAATTTACTCACTCTGAGGCCTTAAAAAGTGTTTATCCACCTCGGGAAGTGAAATAAATAACATTTGGAGGCCTTTATTGTTCAATCAAAAATGCCCAATTTTTGACGAAAGAGATAACCACCCCCCCCTTACGACATGCTCCAGAAACTAAAAAAATGGTCTGTTTTCAAATGTTGCGTCTTTGAACTAAAATTCACATTTGTACGTGGATAATCACTTTTAGAGATAAAATGAGATGTTTAAAGTGATTTTCATGCTTCCAGGGGCCCTGAACGCAAGATTTGTGGAATGGGTAAACGTGAATGAAAATGGCCAATTTACTCACTCTGAGGCCTTAAAAAGTGTTTCTCCACCACGGGAAGTGAAATAAATACCATTTGGAGGCCTTTATTGTTCAATCAAAAATGCCCAATTTTTGACGAAAGAGATAACCACCCCCCCTTACGACATGCTTCAGAAACTAAAAAATGGTCCGTTTTCAAATGTTGCGTCTTTGAACTAAAATTCACATTTATACGTGGATAATCACTTTTAGAGATAAAATGAGATGTGTAAAGTGATTTGCATGCTTCCAGGGGCCCTGAACGCAAGATTTGTGGAATGGGTAAACGTGAATGAAAAGGGCCAATTTACTCACTCTGAGGCCTTAAAAAGTGTTTCTCCACCACGGGAAGTGAAATAAATAACATTTGGAGGCCTTTATTGTTCAATCAAAAATGCCTGATTTTTGACGAAAGAGATAACCACCCCCCCTTACGACATGCTCCAGAAACTAAAAAAATGGTCTGTTTTCAAATGTTGCGTCTTTGAACTAAAATTCACATTTGTACGTGGATAATCACTTTTAGGGATACAATGAGATGTTTAAAGTGATTTGCATGCTTCCAGGGGCCCTGAACGCAAGATTTGTGGAATGGGTAAACGTGAATGAAAATGGCCAATTTACTCACTCTGAGGCCTTAAAAAGTGTTTCTCCACCACAGGAAGTGAATTAAATTACATTTTTAGGCCTTTATTGTTCAATCAAAAATGCCCAATTTTTGACAAAAGAGATAACCACCCCCCCTTACGACATGCTTCAGAAACTAAAAAAATGGTCTGTTTTCAAATGTTGCGTCTTTGAACTAAAATTCACATTTGTACGTGGAAAATCACTTTTAGAGATGAAATGAGATGTTTAAAGTGATTTTCATGCTTCCAGGGGATATGAACGCAAAATTTGTGGAATGGGTAAACGTGAATGAAAAGGGCCAATTTACTCACTCTGAGGCCTTAAAAAGTGTTTCTCCACCACGGGAAGAGAAATAAATAACATTTTTAGGCCTTTATTGTTCAATCAAAAATGCCTGATTTTTGACGAAAGAGATAACCACCCCCCCTTACGACATGCTCCAGAAACTAAAAAAATGTGCCGTTTTCAAATGTTGCGTCTTTGAACTAAAATTCACATTTGTACGTGGATAATCACTTTTAGAGATAACATGAGATGTTTAAAGTGATTTTCATGCTTCCAGGGGCCCTGAACGCAAGATTTGTGGAATGGGTAAACGTGAATTAAAATGGCCAATTTACTCACTCTGAGGCCATAAAAAGTGTTTCTCCACCACGGGAAGTGAAATAAATAACATTTGGAGGCCTTTATTGTTGAATCAAAAATGCCATATTTTTGACGAAAGAGATAACCACCCCTCCCTTACGACATACTTCAGAAACTAAAAATATGGTCCGTTTTCAAATGTTGCGTCTTTGAACTAAAATTCACATTTGTACGTGGATAATCACTTTTAGAGATAAAATGAGATGTTTAAAGTGATTTTCATGCTTCCAGGGGCCCTGAACGCAAGATTTGTGGAATGGGTAAACGTGAATTAAAATGGCCAATTTACTCACTCTGAGGCCTTAAAAAGTGTTTCTCCACCACGGGAAGTGAAATAAATACCATTTGGAGGCCTTTATTGTTCAATCAAAAATGCCTGATTTTTGACGAAAGAGATAACCACCCCCCCTTACGACATGCTCCAGAAACTAAAAAAATGATCTGTTTTCAAATGTTGCGTCTTTGAACTAAAATTCACATTTGTACGTGGATAATCACTTTTAGAGATAAAATGAGATGTTTAAAGTGATTTTCATGCTTCCAGGGGCCCTCAACGCAAGATTTGTGGAATGGGTAAACGTGAATGAAAATGGCCAATTTACTCACTCTGAGGCCTTAAAAAGTGTTTATCCACCTCGGGAAGTGAAATAAATAACATTTGGAGGCCTTTATTGTTCAATCAAAAATGCCCAATTTTTGACGAAAGAGATAACCACCCCCCCTTACGACATGCTCCAGAAACTAAAAAAATGGTCTGTTTTCAAATGTTGCGTCTTTGAACTAAAATTCACATTTGTACGTGGATAATCACTTTTAGAGATAAAATGAGATGTTTAAAGTGATTTTCATGCTTCCAGGGGCCCTGAACGCAAGATTTGTGGAATGGGTAAACGTGAATTAAAATGGCCAATTTACTCACTCTGAGGCCTTAAAAAGTGTTTCTCCACCACGGGAAGTGAAATAAATACCATTTGGAGGCCTTTATTGTTCAATCAAAAATGCCCAATTTTTGACGAAAGAGATAACCACCCCCCCTTACGACATGCTTCAGAAACTAAAAAATGGTCCGTTTTCAAATGTTGCGTCTTTGAACTAAAATTCACATTTATACGTGGATAATCACTTTTAGAGATAAAATGAGATGTGTAAAGTGATTTGCATGCTTCCAGGGGCCCTGAACGCAAGATTTGTGGAATGGGTAAACGTGAATGAAAAGGGCCAATTTACTCACTCTGAGGCCTTAAAAAGTGTTTCTCCACCACGGGAAGTGAAATAAATAACATTTGGAGGCCTTTATTGTTCAATCAAAAATGCCTGATTTTTAACGAAAGAGATAACCACCCCCCCTTACGACATGCTCCAGAAACTAAAAAAATGGTCTGTTTTCAAATGTTGCGTCTTTGAACTAAAATTCACATTTGTACGTGGATAATCACTTTTAGAGATAAAATGAGATGTTTAAAGTGATTTTCATGCTTCCAGGGGCCCTGAACGCAAGATTTGTGGAATGGGTAAACGTGAATGAAAATGGCCAATTTACTCACTCTGAGGCCTTAAAAAGTGTTTCTCCACCACGGGAAGTGAATTAAATAACATTTTTAGGCCTTTATTGTTCAATCAAAAATGCCCAATTTTTGACGAAAGAGATAACCACCCCCCCCTTACGACATGCTTCAGAAAGTAAAAAAATGGTCCGTTTTCAAATGTTACGTCTTTGAACTAAAATTCACATTTGTACGTGGATAATCACTTTTAGGGATACAATGAGATGTTTAAAGTGATTTGCATGCTTCCAGGGGCCCTGAACGCAAGATTTGTGGAATGGGTAAACGTGAATGAAAATGGCCAATTTACTCACTCTGAGGCCTTAAAAAGTGTTTCTCCACCACAGGAAGTGAATTAAATTACATTTTTAGGCCTTTATTGTTCAATCAAAAATGCCCAATTTTTGACAAAAGAGATAACCACCCCCCCTTACGACATGCTTCAGAAACTAAAAAAATGGTCTGTTTTCAAATGTTGCGTCTTTGAACTAAAATTCACATTTGTACGTGGAAAATCACTTTTAGAGATGAAATGAGATGTTTAAAGTGATTTTCATGCTTCCAGGGGATATGAACGCAAAATTTGTGGAATGGGTAAACGTGAATGAAAAGGGCCAATTTACTCACTCTGAGGCCTTAAAAAGTGTTTCTCCACCACGGGAAGAGAAATAAATAACATTTTTAGGCCTTTATTGTTCAATCAAAAATGCCTGATTTTTGACGAAAGAGATAACCACCCCCCCTTACGACATGCTCCAGAAACTAAAAAAATGTGCCGTTTTCAAATGTTGCGTCTTTGAACTAAAATTCACATTTGTACGTGGATAATCACTTTTAGAGATAACATGAGATGTTTAAAGTGATTTTCATGCTTCCAGGGGCCCTGAACGCAAGATTTGTGGAATGGGTAAACGTGAATTAAAATGGCCAATTTACTCACTCTGAGGCCATAAAAAGTGTTTCTCCACCACGGGAAGTGAAATAAATAACATTTGGAGGCCTTTATTGTTGAATCAAAAATGCCATATTTTTGACGAAAGAGATAACCACCCCTCCCTTACGACATACTTCAGAAACTAAAAATATGGTCCGTTTTCAAATGTTGCGTCTTTGAACTAAAATTCACATTTGTACGTGGATAATCACTTTTAGAGATAAAATGAGATGTTTAAAGTGATTTTCATGCTTCCAGGGGCCCTGAACGCAAGATTTGTGGAATGGGTAAACGTGAATTAAAATGGCCAATTTACTCACTCTGAGGCCTTAAAAAGTGTTTCTCCACCACGGGAAGTGAAATAAATACCATTTGGAGGCCTTTATTGTTCAATCAAAAATGCCTGATTTTTGACGAAAGAGATAACCACCCCCCCTTACGACATGCTCCAGAAACTAAAAAAATGATCTGTTTTCAAATGTTGCGTCTTTGAACTAAAATTCACATTTGTACGTGGATAATCACTTTTAGAGATAAAATGAGATGTTTAAAGTGATTTTCATGCTTCCAGGGGCCCTCAACGCAAGATTTGTGGAATGGGTAAACGTGAATGAAAATGGCCAATTTACTCACTCTGAGGCCTTAAAAAGTGTTTATCCACCTCGGGAAGTGAAATAAATAACATTTGGAGGCCTTTATTGTTCAATCAAAAATGCCCAATTTTTGACGAAAGAGATAACCACCCCCCCTTACGACATGCTCCAGAAACTAAAAAAATGGTCTGTTTTCAAATGTTGCGTCTTTGAACTAAAATTCACATTTGTACGTGGATAATCACTTTTAGAGATAAAATGAGATGTTTAAAGTGATTTTCATGCTTCCAGGGGCCCTGAACGCAAGATTTGTGGAATGGGTAAACGTGAATTAAAATGGCCAATTTACTCACTCTGAGGCCTTAAAAAGTGTTTCTCCACCACGGGAAGTGAAATAAATACCATTTGGAGGCCTTTATTGTTCAATCAAAAATGCCCAATTTTTGACGAAAGAGATAACCACCCCCCCTTACGACATGCTTCAGAAACTAAAAAATGGTCCGTTTTCAAATGTTGCGTCTTTGAACTAAAATTCACATTTATACGTGGATAATCACTTTTAGAGATAAAATGAGATGTGTAAAGTGATTTGCATGCTTCCAGGGGCCCTGAACGCAAGATTTGTGGAATGGGTAAACGTGAATGAAAAGGGCCAATTTACTCACTCTGAGGCCTTAAAAAGTGTTTCTCCACCACGGGAAGTGAAATAAATAACATTTGGAGGCCTTTATTGTTCAATCAAAAATGCCTGATTTTTAACGAAAGAGATAACCACCCCCCCTTACGACATGCTCCAGAAACTAAAAAAATGGTCTGTTTTCAAATGTTGCGTCTTTGAACTAAAATTCACATTTGTACGTGGATAATCACTTTTAGAGATAAAATGAGATGTTTAAAGTGATTTTCATGCTTCCAGGGGCCCTGAACGCAAGATTTGTGGAATGGGTAAACGTGAATGAAAATGGCCAATTTACTCACTCTGAGGCCTTAAAAAGTGTTTCTCCACCACGGGAAGTGAATTAAATAACATTTTTAGGCCTTTATTGTTCAATCAAAAATGCCCAATTTTTGACGAAAGAGATAACCACCCCCCCCTTACGACATGCTTCAGAAAGTAAAAAAATGGTCCGTTTTCAAATGTTACGTCTTTGAACTAAAATTCACATTTGTACGTGGATAATCACTTTTAGGGATACAATGAGATGTTTAAAGTGATTTGCATGCTTCCAGGGGCCCTGAACGCAAGATTTGTGGAATGGGTAAACGTGAATGAAAATGGCCAATTTACTCACTCTGAGGCCTTAAAAAGTGTTTCTCCACCACAGGAAGTGAATTAAATTACATTTTTAGGCCTTTATTGTTCAATCAAAAATGCCCAATTTTTGACAAAAGAGATAACCACCCCCCCTTACGACATGCTTCAGAAACTAAAAAAATGGTCTGTTTTCAAATGTTGCGTCTTTGAACTAAAATTCACATTTGTACGTGGAAAATCACTTTTAGAGATAAAATGAGATGTTTAAAGTGATTTTCATGCTTCCAGGGGATATGAACGCAAAATTTGTGGAATGGGTAAACGTGAATGAAAAGGGCCAATTTACTCACTCTGAGGCCTTAAAAAGTGTTTCTCCACCACGGGAAGAGAAATAAATAACATTTTTAGGCCTTTATTGTTCAATCAAAAATGCCTGATTTTTGACGAAAGAGATAACCACCCCCCCTTACGACATGCTCCAGAAACTAAAAAAATGTGCCGTTTTCAAATGTTGCGTCTTTGAACTAAAATTCACATTTGTACGTGGATAATCACTTTTAGAGATAACATGAGATGTTTAAAGTGATTTTCATGCTTCCAGGGGCCCTGAACGCAAGATTTGTGGAATGGGTAAACGTGAATTAAAATGGCCAATTTACTCACTCTGAGGCCTTAAAAAGTGTTTCTCCACCACGGGAAGTGAAATAAATAACATTTGGAGGCCTTTATTGTTCAATCAAAAATGCCTGATTTTTGACGAAAGAGATAACCACCCCCCCTTACGACATGCTCCAGAAACTAAAAAAATGGTCTGTTTTCAAATGTTGCGTCTTTGAACTAAAATTCACATTTGTACGTGGATAATCACTTTTAGAGATAAAATGAGATGTTTAAAGTGATTTTCATGCTTCCAGGGGCCCTGAACGCAAGATTTGTGGAATGGGTAAACGTGAATGAAAATGGCCAATTTACTCACTCTGAGGCCTTAAAAAGTGTTTATCCACCTCGGGAAGTGAAATAAATAACATTTGGAGGCCTTTATTGTTCAATCAAAAATGCCCAATTTTTGACGAAAGAGATAACCACCCCCCCTTACGACATGCTTCAGAAACTAAAAAAATGGTCTGTTTTCAAATGTTGCGTCTTTGAACTAAAATTCACATTTGTACGTGGATAATCACTTTTAGAGATAAAATGAGATGTTTAAAGTGATTTGCATTCTTCCAGGGGCCCTGAACGCAAGATTTGTGGAATGGGTAAACGTGAATGAAAATGGCCAATTTACTCACTCTGAGGCCTTAAAAAGTGTTTCTCCACCACGGGAAGTGAATTAAATTACATTTTTAGGCCTTTATTGTTCAATCAAAAATGCCCAATTTTTGACAAAAGAGATAACCACCCCCCCTTACGACATGCTTCAGAAACTAAAAAAATGGTCCGTTTTCAAATGTTGCGTCTTTGAACTTTAAATTCACATTTGTACGTGGATAATCACTTTTAGAGATAAAATGAGATGTTTAAAGTGATTTGCATGCTTCCAGGGGCCCTGAACGCAAGATTTGTGGAATGGGTAAACGTGAATGAAAATGGCCAATTTACTCACTCTGAGGCCTTAAAAAGTGTTTCTCCACCACGGGAAGTGAAATAAATAACATTTGAAGGCCTTTATTGTTCAATCAAAAATGCCCAATTTTTGACGAAAGAGATAACCACCCCCCCTTACGACATACTTCAGAAACTAAAAATATGGTCCGTTTTCAAATGTTGCGTCTTTGAACTAAAATTCACATTTGTACGTGGATAATCACTTTTAGAGATAAAATGAGATGTTTAAAGTGATTTTCATGCTTCCAGGGGCCCTGAACGCAAGATTTGTGGAATGGGTAAACGTGAATTAAAATGGCCAATTTACTCACTCTGAGGCCTTAAAAAGTGTTTCTCCACCACGGGAAGTGAAATAAATACCATTTGGAGGCCTTTATTGTTCAATCAAAAATGCCTGATTTTTGACGAAAGAGATAACCACCCCCCCTTACGACATGCTCCAGAAACTAAAAAAATGGTCTGTTTTCAAATGTTGCGTCTTTGAACTAAAATTCACATTTGTACGTGGATAATCACTTTTAGAGATAAAATGAGATGTTTAAAGTGATTTTCATGCTTCCAGGGGCCCTGAACGCAAGATTTGTGGAATGGGTAAACGTGAATGAAAATGGCCAATTTACTCACTCTGAGGCCTTAAAAAGTGTTTATCCACCTCGGGAAGTGAAATAAATAACATTTGGAGGCCTTTATTGTTCAATCAAAAATGCCCAATTTTTGACGAAAGAGATAACCACCCCCCCTTACGACATGCTCCAGAAACTAAAAAAATGGTCTGTTTTCAAATGTTGCGTCTTTGAACTAAAATTCACATTTGTACGTGGATAATCACTTTTAGAGATAAAATGAGATGTTTAAAGTGATTTTCATGCTTCCAGGGGCCCTGAACGCAAGATTTGTGGAATGGGTAAACGTGAATTAAAATGGCCAATTTACTCACTCTGAGGCCTTAAAAAGTGTTTCTCCACCACGGGAAGTGAAATAAATACCATTTGGAGGCCTTTATTGTTCAATCAAAAATGCCCAATTTTTGACGAAAGAGATAACCACCCCCCCTTACGACATGCTTCAGAAACTAAAAAATGGTCCGTTTTCAAATGTTGCGTCTTTGAACTAAAATTCACATTTATACGTGGATAATCACTTTTAGAGATAAAATGAGATGTGTAAAGTGATTTGCATGCTTCCAGGGGCCCTGAACGCAAGATTTGTGGAATGGGTAAACGTGAATGAAAAGGGCCAATTTACTCACTCTGAGGCCTTAAAAAGTGTTTCTCCACCACGGGAAGTGAAATAAATAACATTTGGAGGCCTTTATTGTTCAATCAAAAATGCCTGATTTTTGACGAAAGAGATAACCACCCCCCCTTACGACATGCTCCAGAAACTAAAAAAATGGTCTGTTTTCAAATGTTGCGTCTTTGAACTAAAATTCACATTTGTACGTGGATAATCACTTTTAGAGATAAAATGAGATGTTTAAAGTGATTTTCATGCTTCCAGGGGCCCTGAACGCAAGATTTGTGGAATGGGTAAACGTGAATGAAAATGGCCAATTTACTCACTCTGAGGCCTTAAAAAGTGTTTCTCCACCACGGGAAGTGAATTAAATAACATTTTTAGGCCTTTATTGTTCAATCAAAAATGCCCAATTTTTGACGAAAGAGATAACCACCCCCCCCTTACGACATGCTTCAGAAAGTAAAAAAATGGTCCGTTTTCAAATGTTACGTCTTTGAACTAAAATTCACATTTGTACGTGGATAATCACTTTTAGGGATACAATGAGATGTTTAAAGTGATTTGCATGCTTCCAGGGGCCCTGAACGCAAGATTTGTGGAATGGGTAAACGTGAATGAAAATGGCCAATTTACTCACTCTGAGGCCTTAAAAAGTGTTTCTCCACCACAGGAAGTGAATTAAATTACATTTTTAGGCCTTTATTGTTCAATCAAAAATGCCCAATTTTTGACAAAAGAGATAACCACCCCCCCTTACGACATGCTTCAGAAACTAAAAAAATGGTCTGTTTTCAAATGTTGCGTCTTTGAACTAAAATTCACATTTGTACGTGGAAAATCACTTTTAGAGATAAAATGAGATGTTTAAAGTGATTTTCATGCTTCCAGGGGATATGAACGCAAAATTTGTGGAATGGGTAAACGTGAATTAAAATGGCCAATTTACTCACTCTGAGGCCTTAAAAAGTGTTTCTCCACCACGGGAAGTGAAATAAATAACATTTGGAGGCCTTTATTGTTGAATCAAAAATGCCATATTTTTGACGAAAGAGATAACCACCCCTCCCTTACGACATACTTCAGAAACTAAAAATATGGTCCGTTTTCAAATGTTGCGTCTTTGAACTAAAATTCACATTTGTACGTGGATAATCACTTTTAGAGATAAAATGAGATGTTTAAAGTGATTTTCATGCTTCCAGGGGCCCTGAACGCAAGATTTGTGGAATGGGTAAACGTGAATTAAAATGGCCAATTTACTCACTCTGAGGCCTTAAAAAGTGTTTCTCCACCACGGGAAGTGAAATAAATACCATTTGGAGGCCTTTATTGTTCAATCAAAAATGCCTGATTTTTGACGAAAGAGATAACCACCCCCCCTTACGACATGCTCCAGAAACTAAAAAAATGGTCTGTTTTCAAATGTTGCGTCTTTGAACTAAAATTCACATTTGTACGTGGATAATCACTTTTAGAGATAAAATGAGATGTTTAAAGTGATTTTCATGCTTCCAGGGGCCCTGAACGCAAGATTTGTGGAATGGGTAAACGTGAATGAAAATGGCCAATTTACTCACTCTGAGGCCTTAAAAAGTGTTTATCCACCTCGGGAAGTGAAATAAATAACATTTGGAGGCCTTTATTGTTCAATCAAAAATGCCCAATTTTTGACGAAAGAGATAACCACCCCCCCTTACGACATGCTCCAGAAACTAAAAAAATGGTCTGTTTTCAAATGTTGCGTCTTTGAACTAAAATTCACATTTGTACGTGGATAATCACTTTTAGAGATAAAATGAGATGTTTAAAGTGATTTTCATGCTTCCAGGGGCCCTGAACGCAAGATTTGTGGAATGGGTAAACGTGAATTAAAATGGCCAATTTACTCACTCTGAGGCCTTAAAAAGTGTTTCTCCACCACGGGAAGTGAAATAAATACCATTTGGAGGCCTTTATTGTTCAATCAAAAATGCCCAATTTTTGACGAAAGAGATAACCACCCCCCCTTACGACATGCTTCAGAAACTAAAAAATGGTCCGTTTTCAAATGTTGCGTCTTTGAACTAAAATTCACATTTATACGTGGATAATCACTTTTAGAGATAAAATGAGATGTGTAAAGTGATTTGCATGCTTCCAGGGGCCCTGAACGCAAGATTTGTGGAATGGGTAAACGTGAATGAAAAGGGCCAATTTACTCACTCTGAGGCCTTAAAAAGTGTTTCTCCACCACGGGAAGTGAAATAAATAACATTTGGAGGCCTTTATTGTTCAATCAAAAATGCCTGATTTTTGACGAAAGAGATAACCACCCCCCCTTACGACATGCTCCAGAAACTAAAAAAATGGTCTGTTTTCAAATGTTGCGTCTTTGAACTAAAATTCACATTTGTACGTGGATAATCACTTTTAGAGATAAAATGAGATGTTTAAAGTGATTTTCATGCTTCCAGGGGCCCTGAACGCAAGATTTGTGGAATGGGTAAATGTGAATGAAAATGGCCAATTTACTCACTCTGAGGCCTTAAAAAGTGTTTCTCCACCACGGGAAGTGAATTAAATAACATTTTTAGGCCTTTATTGTTCAATCAAAAATGCCCAATTTTTGACGAAAGAGATAACCACCCCCCCCTTACGACATGCTTCAGAAAGTAAAAAAATGGTCTGTTTTCAAATGTTACGTCTTTGAACTAAAATTCACATTTGTACGTGGATAATCACTTTTAGGGATACAATGAGATGTTTAAAGTGATTTGCATGCTTCCAGGGGCCCTGAACGCAAGATTTGTGGAATGGGTAAACGTGAATGAAAATGGCCAATTTACTCACTCTGAGGCCTTAAAAAGTGTTTCTCCACCACAGGAAGTGAATTAAATTACATTTTTAGGCCTTTATTGTTCAATCAAAAATGCCCAATTTTTGACAAAAGAGATAACCACCCCCCCTTACGACATGCTTCAGAAACTAAAAAAATGGTCTATTTTCAAATGTTGCGTCTTTGAACTAAAATTCACATTTGTACGTGGAAAATCACTTTTAGAGATAAAATGAGATGTTTAAAGTGATTTTCATGCTTCCAGGGGATATGAACGCAAAATTTGTGGAATGGGTAAACGTGAATGAAAAGGGCCAATTTACTCACTCTGAGGCCTTAAAAAGTGTTTCTCCACCACGGGAAGAGAAATAAATAACATTTTTAGGCCTTTATTGTTCAATCAAAAATGCCTGATTTTTGACGAAAGAGATAACCACCCCCCCTTACGACATGCTCCAGAAACTAAAAAAATGTGCCGTTTTCAAATGTTGCGTCTTTGAACTAAAATTCACATTTGTACGTGGATAATCACTTTTAGAGATAACATGAGATGTTTAAAGTGATTTTCATGCTTCCAGGGGCCCTGAACGCAAGATTTGTGGAATGGGTAAACGTGAATTAAAATGGCCAATTTACTCACTCTGAGGCCTTAAAAAGTGTTTCTCCACCACGGGAAGTGAAATAAATAACATTTGGAGGCCTTTATTGTTGAATCAAAAATGCCATATTTTTGACGAAAGAGATAACCACCCCTCCCTTACGACATGCTTCAGAAACTAAAAAAATGGTCCGTTTTCAAATGTTGCGTCTTTGAACTAAAATTCACATTTGTACGTGGATAATCACTTTTAGAGATAAAATGAGATGTTTAAAGTGATTTGCATGCTTCCAGGGGCCCTGAACGCAAGATTTGTGGAATGGGTAAACGTGAATGAAAATCGCCAATTTACTCACTCTGAGGCCTTAAAAAGTGTTTCTCCACCACGGGAAGTGAATTAAATTACATTTTTAGGCCTTTATTGTTCAATCAAAAATGCCCAATTTTTGACAAAAGAGATAACCACCCCCCCTTACGACATGCTTCAGAAACTAAAAAAATGGTCCGTTTTCAAATGTTGCGTCTTTGAACTAAAATTCACATTTGTACGTGGATAATCACTTTTAGAGATAAAATGAGATGTTTAAAGTGATTTGCATGCTTCCAGGGGCCCTGAACGCAAGATTTGTGGAATGGGTAAACGTGAATGAAAATGGCCAATTTACTCACTCTGAGGCCTTAAAAAGTGTTTCTCCACCACGGGAAGTGAATTAATTTACATTTTTAGGCCTTTATTGTTCAATCAAAAATGCCCAATTTTTGACAAAAGAGATAACCACCCCCCCTTACGACATGCTTCAGAAACGAAAAAAATGGTCCGTTTTCAAATGTTGCGTCTTTGAACTAAAATTCACATTTGTACGTGGATAATCACTTTTAGAGATAAAATGAGATGTTAAAGTGATTTTCATGCTTCCAGGGGATATGAACGCTAAATTTGTGGAATGGGTAAACGTGAATGAAAAGGGCCAATTTACTCACTCTGAGGCCTTAAAAAGTGTTTCTCCACCACGGGAAGTGAAATAAATACCATTTGGAGGCCTTTATTGTTCAATCAAAAATGCCTGATTTTTGACGAAAGAGATAACCACCCCCCCTTACGACATGCTCCAGAAACTAAAAAAATGTGCCGTTTTCAAATGTTGCGTCTTTGAACTAAAATTCACATTTGTACGTGGATAATCACTTTTAGAGATAAAATGAGATGTTTAAAGTGATTTGCATGCTTCCAGGGGCCCTGAACGCAAGATTTGTGGAATGGGTAAACGTGAATGAAAATGGCCAATTTACTCACTCTGAGGCCTTAAAAAGTGTTTCTCCACCACAGGAAGTGAATTAAATTACATTTTTAGGCCTTTATTGTTCAATCAAAAATGCCCAATTTTTGACAAAAGAGATAACCACCCCCCCTTACGACATGCTTCAGAAACTAAAAAAATGGTCCGTTTTCAAATGTTGCGTCTTTGAACTAAAATTCACATTTGTACGTGGATAATCACTTTTAGAGATAAAATGAGATGTTTAAAGTGATTTTCATGCTTCCAGGGGATATGAACGCAAAATTTGTGGAATGGGTAAACGTGAATGAAAAGGGCCAATTTACTCACTCTGAGGCCTTAAAAAGTGTTTCTCCACCACGGGAAGTGAAATAAATAACATTTTTAGGCCTTCATTGTTCAATCAAAAATGCCCAATTTTTGACGAAAGAGATAACCACCCCCCCTTACGACATGCTTCAGAAACTAAAAAAATGGTCCGTTTTCAAATGTTGCGTCTTTGAACTAAAATTCACATTTGTACGTGGATAATCACTTTTAGAGATAAAATGAGATGTTTAAAGTGATTTTCATGCTTCCAGGGGCCCTGAACGCAAGATTTGTGGAATGGGTAAACATGAATGAAAATGGCCAATTTACTCACTCTGAGGCCTTAAAAAGTGTTTCTCCACCACTGGAAGTGAATTAAATAACATTTTTAGGCCTTTATTGTTCAATCAAAAATGCCCAATTTTTGACAAAAGAGATAACCACTCCCCCTTACGCCATGCTTCAGAAACTAAAAAAATGGTCCGTTTTCAAATGTTGCGTCTTTGAACTAAAATTCACATTTGTTCGTGGATAATCACTTTTAGAGATAAAATTAGATGTTTAAAGTGATTTTCATGCTTCCAGGGGCCCTGAACGCAAAATTTGTGGAATGGGTAAACGTGAATGAAAATGGCCAATTTACTCACTCTGAGGCCTTAAAAAGTGTTTCTCCACCACGGGAAGTGAAATAAATAACGTTTGGAGGCCTTTATTGTTCAATCAAAAATGCCCAATTTTTGACGAAAGAGATAACCACCCCCCCTTACGACATGCTTCAGAAACTAAAAAAATGGTCCGTTTTCAAATGTTGCGTCTTCGAACTAAAATTCACATTTGTACGTGGATAATCACTTTTAGAGATAAAATGAGATGTTTAAAGTGATTTGCATGCTTCCAGGGGCCCTGAACGCAAGATTTGTGGAATGGGTAAACGTGAATGAAAATGGCCAATTTACTCACTCTGAGGCCTTAAAAAGTGTTTATCCACCTCGGGAAGTGAAATAAATAACATTTGGAGGCCTTTATTGTTCAATCAAAAATGCCCAATTTTTGACGAAAGAGATAACCACCCCCCCTTACGACATGCTTCAGAAACTAAAAAAATGGTCCGTTTTCAAATGTTGCGTCTTTGAACTAAAATTCACATTTGTACGTGGATAATCACTTTTAGAGATAAAATGAGATGTTTAAAGTGATTTGCATTTTTCCAGGGGCCCTGAACGCAAGATTTGTGGAATGGGTAAACGTGAATGAAAATGGCCAATTTACTCACTCTGAGGCCTTAAAAAGTGTTTCTCCACCACGGGAAGTGAATTAAATTACATTTTTAGGCCTTTATTGTTCAATCAAAAATGCCCAATTTTTGACAAAAGAGATAACCACCCCCCTTACGACATGCTTCACAAACTAAAAAAATGGTCCGTTTTCAAATGTTGCGTCTTTGAACTAAAATTCACATTTGTACGTGGATAATCACTTTTAGAGATAAAATGAGATGTTTAAAGTGATTTTCATGCTTCCAGGGGCCCTGAACGCAAGATTTGTGGAATGGGTAAACGTGAATGAAAATGGCCAATTTACTCACTCTGAGGCCTTAAAAAGTGTTTATCCACCTCAGGAAGTGAAATAAATAACATTTGGAGGCCTTTATTGTTCAATCAAAAATGCCAAATTTTTGACGAAAGAGATAACCACCCCCCCTTATGACATGCTTCAGAAACTAAAAAAATGGTCAGTTTTCAAATGTTGCGTCTTTGAACTAAAATTCACATTTGTACGTGGATAATCACTTTTAGAGATAAAATGAGATGTTTAAAGTGATTTTCATGCTTCCAGGGGATATGAACGCAAAATTTGTGGAATGGGTAAACGTGAATGAAAATGGACAATTTACTCACTCTGAGGCCTTAAAATGTGTTTCTCCACCACGGGAAGTGAATTAAATTACATTTTTAGGCCTTTATTGTTCAATCAAAAATGCCCAATTTTTGACAAAAGAGATAACCACCCCCCTTACGACATGCTTCAGAAACTAAAAAAATGGTCCGTTTTCAAATGTTGCGTCTTTGAACTAAAATTCACATTTGTACGTGGATAATCACTTTTAGAGATAAAATGAGATGTTTAAAGTGATTTGCATGCTTCCAGGGGCCCTGAACGCAAGATTTGTGGAATGGGTAAACGTGAATGAAAATGGCCAATTTACTCACTCTGAGGCCTTAAAAAGTGTTTCTCCACCACGGGAAGTGAATTAAATTACATTTTTAGGCCTTTTTTGTTCAATCAAAAATGCCCAATTTTTGATAAAAGAGATAACCACCCCCCCTTACGACATGCTTCAGAAACGAAAAAAATGGTCCGTTTTCAAATGTTGCGTCTTTGAACTAAAATTCACATTTGTACGTGGATAATCACTTTTAGAGATAAAATGAGATGTTAAAGTGATTTTCATGCTTCCAGGGGATATGAACGCTAAATTTGTGGAATGGGTAAACGTGAATGAAAAGGGCCAATTTACTCACTCTGAGGCCTTAAAAAGTGTTTCTCCACCACGGGAAGTGAAATAAATAACATTTGAAGGCCTTTATTGTTCAATCAAAAATGCCCAATTTTTGACGAAAGAGATAACCACCCCCCCACATACTTCAGAAACTAAAAATATGGTCCGTTTTCAAATGTTGCGTCTTTGAACTAAAATTCACATTTGTACGTGGATAATCACTTTTAGAGATAAAATGAGATGTTTAAAGTGATTTTCATGCTTCCAGGGGCCCTGAACGCAAAATTTGTGGAATGGGTAAACGTGAATGAAAATGGCCATTTTACTCACTCTGAGGCCTTAAAAAGTGTTTCTCCACCACTGGAAGTGAATTAAATAACATTTTTAGGCCTTTATTGTTCAATCAAAAATGCCCAATTTTTGACAAAAGAGATAACCACCCCCCTTACGCCATGCTTCAGAAACTAAAAATATGGTCCGTTTTCAAATGTTGCGTCTTTGAACTAAAATTCACATTTGTTCGTGGATAATCACTTTTAGAGATAAAATGAGATGTTTAAAGTGATTTTCATGCTTCCAGGGGCCCTGAATGCAAGATTTGTGGAATGGGTAAACGTGAATGAAAATGGCCAATTTACTCACTCTGAGGCCTTAAAAAGTGTTTCTCCACCACTAAAAGTGAATTAAATAACATTTTTAGGCCTTTATTGTTCAATCAAAAATGCCCAATTTTTGACAAAAGAGATAACCACCCCCCCTTACGCCATGCTTCAGAAACTAAAAAAATGGTCCGTTTTCAAATGTTGCGTCTTTGAACTAAAATTCACATTTGTTCGTGGATAATCACTTTTAGAGATAAAATGAGATGTTTAAAGTGATTTTCATGCTTCCAGGGGCCCTGAACGCAAGATTTGTGGAATGGGTAAACGTGAATGAAAATGGCCAATTTACTCACTCTGAGGCCTTAAAAAGTGTTTCTCCACCACGGGAAGTGAATTAAATTACATTTTTAGGCCTTTATTGTTCAATCAAAAATGCCCAATTTTTGACAAAAGAGATAACCACCCCCCCTTACGACATGCTTCAGAAACGAAAAAAATGGTCCGTTTTCAAATGTTGCGTCTTTGAACTAAAATTCACATTTGTACGTGGATAATCACTTTTAGAGATAAAATGAGATGTTAAAGTGATTTTCATGCTTCCAGGGGATATGAACGCTAAATTTGTGGAATGGGTAAACGTGAATGAAAAGGGCCAATTTACTCACTCTGAAGCCTTAAAAAGTGTTTCTCCACCACGGGAAGTGAAATACATAACATTTGGAGGCCTTTATTGTTCAATCAAAAATGCCTGATTTTTGACGAAAGAGATAACCACCCCCCCTTACGACATGCTCCAGAAACTAAAAAAATGTGCCGTTTTCAAATGTTGCGTCTTTGAACTAAAATTCACATTTGTTCGTGGATAATCACTTTTAGAGATAAAATGAGATGTTTAAAGTGATTTTCATGCTTCCAGGGGCCCTGAACGCAAAATTTGTGGAATGGGTAAACGTGAATGAAAATGGCCAATTTACTCACTCTGAGGCCTTAAAAAGTGTTTCTCCACCACGGGAAGTGAATTAAATAACATTTTTAGGCCTTTATTGTTCAATCAAAAATGCTCAATTTTTGACGAAAGAGATAACCACCCCCCCTTACGACATGCTTCAGAAAGTAAAAAAATGGTCCGTTTTCAAATGTTACGTCTTTGAACTAAAATTCACATTTGTACGTGGATAATCACTTTTAGAGATAAAATGAGATGTTTAAAGTGATTTGCATGCTTCCAGGGGCCCTGAACGCAAGATTTGTGGAATGGGTAAACGTGAATGAAAATGGCCAATTTACTCACTCTGAGGCCTTAACCCCTTCAGTGCCCATGACGAGCTGGACTCGTCATGGGCTGCGGTGGCGCTGTGCCCAGGACGAGTCCAGCTCGTCATGAACTCCGCCCGCTAATACAAAGCGCGGCACTGGGCGGGGAAAGGGGCGGGCATGCAAGGGGTTAAAAAGTGTTTCTCCACCACAGGAAGTGAATTAAATTACATTTTTAGGCCTTTATTGTTCAATCAAAAATGCCCAATTTTTGACAAAAGAGATAACCACCCCCCCTTACGACATGCTTCAGAAACTAAAAAAATGGTCCGTTTTCAAATGTTGCGTCTTTGAACTAAAATTCACATTTGTACGTGGATAATCACTTTTAGAGATAAAATGAGATGTTTAAAGTGATTTTCATGCTTCCAGGGGATATGAACGCAAAATTTGTGGAATGGGTAAACGTGAATGAAAAGGGCCAATTTACTCACTCTGAGGCCTTAAAAAGTGTGTCTCCACCACTGGAAGTGAAATAAATAACATTTGGAGGCCTTTATTGTTCAATCAAAAATGCCTGATTTTTGACGAAAGAGATAACCACCCCCCCTTACGACATGCTCCAGAAACTAAAAAAATGTGCCGTTTTCAAATGTTGCGTCTTTGAACTAAAATTCACATTTGTACGTGGATAATCACTTTTAGAGATAAAATGAGATGTTTAAAGTGATTTTCATGCTTCCAGGGGCCCTGAACGCAAAATTTGTGGAATGGGTAAACGTGAATGAAAATGGCCAATTTACTCACTCTGAGGCCTTAAAAAGTGTTTATCCACATCGGGAAGTGAAATAAATAACATTTGGAGGCCTTTATTGTTCAATCAAAAATGCCCAATTTTTGACAAAAGAGATAACCACCCCCCCTTACGACATGCTTCAGAAACTAAAAAAATGGTCCGTTTTCAAATGTTGCGTCTTTGAACTAAAATTCACATTTGTACGTGGATAATCACTTTTAGAGATAAAATGAAATGTTTAAAGTGATTTTCATGCTTCCAGGGGATATGAACGCAAAATTTGTGGAATGGGTAAACGTGAATGAAATGGGCCAATTTACTCACTCTGAGGCCTTAAAAAGTGTTTCTCCACCACAGGAAGTGAAATAAATAACATTTTTAGGCCTTCATTGTTCAATCAAAAATGCCCAATTTTTGACGAAAGAGATAACCACCCCCCCTTACGACATGCTTCAGAAACTAAAAAAATGGTCCGTTTTCAAATGTTGCGTCTTTGAACTAAAATTCACATTTGTACGTGGATAATCACTTTTAGAGATAAAATGAGATGTTTAAAGTGATTTTCATGCTTCCAGGGGCCCTGAACGCAAGATTTGTGGAATGGGTAAACGTGAGTGAAAATGGCCAATTTACTCACTCTGAGGCCTTAAAAAGTGTTTCTCCACCACGGGAAGTGAAATAAATAACATTTGGAGGCCTTTATTGTTCAATCAAAAATGCCCAATTTTTGACGAAAGAGATAACCACCCCCCCTTACGACATGCTTCAGAAACTAAAAAAATGGTCCGTTTTCAAATGTTGCGTCTTTGAACTTTAAATTCACATTTGTACGTGGATAATCACTTTTAGAGATAACATGAGATGTTTAAAGTGATTTGCATGCTTCCAGGGGCCCTGAACGCAAGATTTGTGGAATGGGTAAACGTGAATGAAAATGGCCATTTTACTCACTCTGAGGCCTTAAAAAGTGTTTCTCCACCACGGGAAGTGAAATAAATAACATTTGGAGGCCTTTATTGTTCAATCAAAAATGCCTGATTTTTGACGAAAGAGATAACCACCCCCCCTTACGACATGCTCCAGAAACTAAAAAAATGGTCTGTTTTCAAATGTTGCGTCTTTGAACTAAAATTCACATTTGTACGTGGATAATCACTTTTAGAGATAAAATGAGATGTTTAAAGTGATTTTCATGCTTCCAGGGGCCCTGAACGCAAGATTTGTGGAATGGGTAAACGTGAATGAAAATGGCCAATTTACTCACTCTGAGGCCTTAAAAAGTGTTTATCCACCTCGGGAAGTGAAATAAATAACATTTGGAGGCCTTTATTGTTCAATCAAAAATGCCCAATTTTTGACGAAAGAGATAACCACCCCCCCTTACGACATGCTTCAGAAACTAAAAAAATGGTCTGTTTTCAAATGTTGCGTCTTTGAACTAAAATTCACATTTGTACGTGGATAATCACTTTTAGAGATAAAATGAGATGTTTAAAGTGATTTGCATTCTTCCAGGGGCCCTGAACGCAAGATTTGTGGAATGGGTAAACGTGAATGAAAATGGCCAATTTACTCACTCTGAGGCCTTAAAAAGTGTTTCTCCACCACGGGAAGTGAATTAAATTACATTTTTAGGCCTTTATTGTTCAATCAAAAATGCCCAATTTTTGACAAAAGAGATAACCACCCCCCCTTACGACATGCTTCAGAAACTAAAAAAATGGCCCGTTTTCAAATGTTGCGTCTTTGAACTTTAAATTCACATTTGTACGTGGATAATCACTTTTAGAGATAAAATGAGATGTTTAAAGTGATTTGCATGCTTCCAGGGGCCCTGAACGCAAGATTTGTGGAATGGGTAAACGTGAATGAAAATGGCCAATTTACTCACTCTGAGGCCTTAAAAAGTGTTTCTCCACCACGGGAAGTGAATTAAATTACATTTTTAGGCCTTTATTGTTCAATCAAAAATGCCCAATTTTTGATAAAAGAGATAACCACCCCCCCTTACGACATGCTTCAGAAACGAAAAAAATGGTCCGTTTTCAAATGTTGCGTCTTTGAACTAAAATTCACATTTGTACGTGGATAATCACTTTTAGAGATAAAATGAGATGTTAAAGTGATTTTCATGCTTCCAGGGGATATGAACGCTAAATTTTTGGAATGGGTAAACGTGAATGAAAAGGGCCAATTTACTCACTCTGAGGCCTTAAAAAGTGTTTCTCCACCACGGGAAGTGAAATAAATAACATTTGAAGGCCTTTATTGTTCAATCAAAAATGCCCAATTTTTGACGAAAGAGATAACCACCCCCCCTTACGACATACTTCAGAAACTAAAAATATGGTCCGTTTTCAAATGTTGCGTCTTTGAACTTTAAATTCACATTTGTACGTGGATAATCACTTTTAGAGATAACATGAGATGTTTAAAGTGATTTGCATGCTTCCAGGGGCCCTGAACGCAAGATTTGTGGAATGGGTAAACGTGAATGAAAATGGCCATTTTACTCACTCTGAGGCCTTAAAAAGTGTTTCTCCACCACGGGAAGTGAAATAAATAACATTTGGAGGCCTTTATTGTTCAATCAAAAATGCCTGATTTTTGACGAAAGAGATAACCACCCCCCCTTACGACATGCTCCAGAAACTAAAAAAATGGTCTGTTTTCAAATGTTGCGTCTTTGAACTAAAATTCACATTTGTACGTGGATAATCACTTTTAGAGATAAAATGAGATGTTTAAAGTGATTTTCATGCTTCCAGGGGCCCTGAACGCAAGATTTGTGGAATGGGTAAACGTGAATGAAAATGGCCAATTTACTCACTCTGAGGCCTTAAAAAGTGTGTATCCACCTCGGGAAGTGAAATAAATAACATTTGGAGGCCTTTATTGTTCAATCAAAAATGCCCAATTTTTGACGAAAGAGATAACCACCCCCCCTTACGACATGCTCCAGAAACTAAAAAAATGGTCTGTTTTCAAATGTTGCGTCTTTGAACTAAAATTCACATTTGTACGTGGATAATCACTTTTAGAGATAAAATGAGATGTTTAAAGTGATTTTCATGCTTCCAGGGGCCCTGAACGCAAGATTTGTGGAATGGGTAAACGTGAATTAAAATGGCCAATTTACTCACTCTGAGGCCTTAAAAAGTGTTTCTCCACCACGGGAAGTGAAATAAATACCATTTGGAGGCCTTTATTGTTCAATCAAAAATGCCCAATTTTTGACGAAAGAGATAACCACCCCCCCTTACGACATGCTTCAGAAACTAAAAAATGGTCCGTTTTCAAATGTTGCGTCTTTGAACTAAAATTCACATTTATACGTGGATAATCACTTTTAGAGATAAAATGAGATGTGTAAAGTGATTTGCATGCTTCCAGGGGCCCTGAACGCAAGATTTGTGGAATGGGTAAACGTGAATGAAAAGGGCCAATTTACTCACTCTGAGGCCTTAAAAAGTGTTTCTCCACCACGGGAAGTGAAATAAATAACATTTGGAGGCCTTTATTGTTCAATCAAAAATGCCTGATTTTTGACGAAAGAGATAACCACCCCCCCTTACGACATGCTCCAGAAACTAAAAAAATGGTCTGTTTTCAAATGTTGCGTCTTTGAACTAAAATTCACATTTGTACGTGGATAATCACTTTTAGAGATAAAATGAGATGTTTAAAGTGATTTTCATGCTTCCAGGGGCCCTGAACGCAAGATTTGTGGAATGGGTAAACGTGAATGAAAATGGCCAATTTACTCACTCTGAGGCCTTAAAAAGTGTTTCTCCACCACGGGAAGTGAATTAAATAACATTTTTAGGCCTTTATTGTTCAATCAAAAATGCCCAATTTTTGACGAAAGAGATAACCACCCCCCCCTTACGACATGCTTCAGAAAGTAAAAAAATGGTCCGTTTTCAAATGTTACGTCTTTGAACTAAAATTCACATTTGTACGTGGATAATCACTTTTAGGGATACAATGAGATGTTTAAAGTGATTTGCATGCTTCCAGGGGCCCTGAACGCAAGATTTGTGGAATGGGTAAACGTGAATGAAAATGGCCAATTTACTCACTCTGAGGCCTTAAAAAGTGTTTCTCCACCACAGGAAGTGAATTAAATTACATTTTTAGGCCTTTATTGTTCAATCAAAAATGCCCAATTTTTGACAAAAGAGATAACCACCCCCCCTTACGACATGCTTCAGAAACTAAAAAAATGGTCTGTTTTCAAATGTTGCGTCTTTGAACTAAAATTCACATTTGTACGTGGAAAATCACTTTTAGAGATAAAATGAGATGTTTAAAGTGATTTTCATGCTTCCAGGGGATATGAACGCAAAATTTGTGGAATGGGTAAACGTGAATGAAAAGGGCCAATTTACTCACTCTGAGGCCTTAAAAAGTGTTTCTCCACCACGGGAAGAGAAATAAATAACATTTTTAGGCCTTTATTGTTCAATCAAAAATGCCTGATTTTTGACGAAAGAGATAACCACCCCCCCTTACGACATGCTCCAGAAACTAAAAAAATGGTCCGTTTTCAAATGTTGCGTCTTTGAACTAAAATTCACATTTGTACGTGGATAATCACTTTTAGAGATAACATGAGATGTTTAAAGTGATTTTCATGCTTCCAGGGGCCCTGAACGCAAGATTTGTGGAATGGGTAAACGTGAATTAAAATGGCCAATTTACTCACTCTGAGGCCTTAAAAAGTGTTTCTCCACCACGGGAAGTGAAATAAATAACATTTGGAGGCCTTTATTGTTGAATCAAAAATGCCATATTTTTGACGAAAGAGATAACCACCCCTCCCTTACGACATGCTTCAGAAACAAAAAAAATGGTCCGTTTTCAAATGTTGCGTCTTTGAACTAAAATTCACATTTGTACGTGGATAATCACTTTTAGAGATAAAATGAGATGTTTAAAGTGATTTGCATGCTTCCAGGGGCCCTGAACGCAAGATTTGTGGAATGGGTAAACGTGAATGAAAATCGCCAATTTACTCACTCTGAGGCCCTAAAAAGTGTTTCTCCACCACGGGAAGTGAATTAAATTACATTTTTAGGCCTTTATTGTTCAATCAAAAATGCCCAATTTTTGACAAAAGAGATAACCACCCCCCCTTACGACATGCTTCAGAAACTAAAAAAATGGTCCGTTTTCAAATGTTGCGTCTTTGAACTAAAATTCACATTTGTACGTGGATAATCACTTTTAGAGATAAAATGAGATGTTTAAAGTGATTTGCATGCTTCCAGGGGCCCTGAACGCAAGATTTGTGGAATGGGTAAACGTGAATCAAAATGGCCAATTTACTCACTCTGAGGCCTTAAAAAGTGTTTCTCCACCACGGGAAGTGAATTAAATAACATTTTTAGGCCTTTATTGTTCAATCAAAAATGCCCAATTTTTGACGAAAGAGATAACCACCCCCCCCTTACGACATGCTTCAGAAAGTAAAAAAATGGTCCGTTTTCAAATGTTACGTCTTTGAACTAAAATTCACATTTGTACGTGGATAATCACTTTTAGGGATACAATGAGATGTTTAAAGTGATTTGCATGCTTCCAGGGGCCCTGAACGCAAGATTTGTGGAATGGGTAAACGTGAATGAAAATGGCCAATTTACTCACTCTGAGGCCTTAAAAAGTGTTTCTCCACCACAGGAAGTGAATTAAATTACATTTTTAGGCCTTTATTGTTCAATCAAAAATGCCCAATTTTTGACAAAAGAGATAACCACCCCCCCTTACGACATGCTTCAGAAACTAAAAAAATGGTCTGTTTTCAAATGTTGCGTCTTTGAACTAAAATTCACATTTGTACGTGGAAAATCACTTTTAGAGATAAAATGAGATGTTTAAAGTGATTTTCATGCTTCCAGGGGATATGAACGCAAAATTTGTGGAATGGGTAAACGTGAATGAAAAGGGCCAATTTACTCACTCTGAGGCCTTAAAAAGTGTTTCTCCACCACGGGAAGAGAAATAAATAACATTTTTAGGCCTTTATTGTTCAATCAAAAATGCCTGATTTTTGACGAAAGAGATAACCACCCCCCCTTACGACATGCTCCAGAAACTAAAAAAATGTGCCGTTTTCAAATGTTGCGTCTTTGAACTAAAATTCACATTTGTACGTGGATAATCACTTTTAGAGATAACATGAGATGTTTAAAGTGATTTTCATGCTTCCAGGGGCCCTGAACGCAAGATTTGTGGAATGGGTAAACGTGAATTAAAATGGCCAATTTACTCACTCTGAGGCCTTAAAAAGTGTTTCTCCACCACGGGAAGTGAAATAAATAACATTTGGAGGCCTTTATTGTTGAATCAAAAATGCCATATTTTTGACGAAAGAGATAACCACCCCTCCCTTACGACATACTTCAGAAACTAAAAATATGGTCCGTTTTCAAATGTTGCGTCTTTGAACTAAAATTCACATTTGTACGTGGATAATCACTTTTAGAGATAAAATGAGATGTTTAAAGTGATTTTCATGCTTCCAGGGGCCCTGAACGCAAGATTTGTGGAATGGGTAAACGTGAATTAAAATGGCCAATTTACTCACTCTGAGGCCTTAAAAAGTGTTTCTCCACCACGGGAAGTGAAATAAATACCATTTGGAGGCCTTTATTGTTCAATCAAAAATGCCTGATTTTTGACGAAAGAGATAACCACCCCCCCTTACGACATGCTCCAGAAACTAAAAAAATGGTCTGTTTTCAAATGTTGCGTCTTTGAACTAAAATTCACATTTGTACGTGGATAATCACTTTTAGAGATAAAATGAGATGTTTAAAGTGATTTTCATGCTTCCAGGGGCCCTGAACGCAAGATTTGTGGAATGGGTAAACGTGAATGAAAATGGCCAATTTACTCACTCTGAGGCCTTAAAAAGTGTTTATCCACCTCGGGAAGTGAAATAAATAACATTTGGAGGCCTTTATTGTTCAATCAAAAATGCCCAATTTTTGACGAAAGAGATAACCACCCCCCCTTACGACATGCTCCAGAAACTAAAAAAATGGTCTGTTTTCAAATGTTGCGTCTTTGAACTAAAATTCACATTTGTACGTGGATAATCACTTTTAGAGATAAAATGAGATGTTTAAAGTGATTTTCATGCTTCCAGGGGCCCTGAACGCAAGATTTGTGGAATGGGTAAACGTGAATTAAAATGGCCAATTTACTCACTCTGAGGCCTTAAAAAGTGTTTCTCCACCACGGGAAGTGAAATAAATACCATTTGGAGGCCTTTATTGTTCAATCAAAAATGCCCAATTTTTGACGAAAGAGATAACCACCCCCCCTTACGACATGCTTCAGAAACTAAAAAATGGTCCGTTTTCAAATGTTGCGTCTTTGAACTAAAATTCACATTTATACGTGGATAATCACTTTTAGAGATAAAATGAGATGTGTAAAGTGATTTGCATGCTTCCAGGGGCCCTGAACGCAAGATTTGTGGAATGGGTAAACGTGAATGAAAAGGGCCAATTTACTCACTCTGAGGCCTTAAAAAGTGTTTCTCCACCACGGGAAGTGAAATAAATAACATTTGGAGGCCTTTATTGTTCAATCAAAAATGCCTGATTTTTGACGAAAGAGATAACCACCCCCCCTTACGACATGCTCCAGAAACTAAAAAAATGGTCTGTTTTCAAATGTTGCGTCTTTGAACTAAAATTCACATTTGTACGTGGATAATCACTTTTAGAGATAAAATGAGATGTTTAAAGTGATTTTCATGCTTCCAGGGGCCCTGAACGCAAGATTTGTGGAATGGGTAAACGTGAATGAAAATGGCCAATTTACTCACTCTGAGGCCTTAAAAAGTGTTTCTCCACCACGGGAAGTGAATTAAATAACATTTTTAGGCCTTTATTGTTCAATCAAAAATGCCCAATTTTTGACGAAAGAGATAACCACCCCCCCCTTACGACATGCTTCAGAAAGTAAAAAAATGGTCCGTTTTCAAATGTTACGTCTTTGAACTAAAATTCACATTTGTACGTGGATAATCACTTTTAGGGATACAATGAGATGTTTAAAGTGATTTGCATGCTTCCAGGGGCCCTGAACGCAAGATTTGTGGAATGGGTAAACGTGAATGAAAATGGCCAATTTACTCACTCTGAGGCCTTAAAAAGTGTTTCTCCACCACAGGAAGTGAATTAAATTACATTTTTAGGCCTTTATTGTTCAATCAAAAATGCCCAATTTTTGACAAAAGAGATAACCACCCCCCCTTACGACATGCTTCAGAAACTAAAAAAATGGTCTGTTTTCAAATGTTGCGTCTTTGAACTAAAATTCACATTTGTACGTGGAAAATCACTTTTAGAGATAAAATGAGATGTTTAAAGTGATTTTCATGCTTCCAGGGGATATGAACGCAAAATTTGTGGAATGGGTAAACGTGAATGAAAAGGGCCAATTTACTCACTCTGAGGCCTTAAAAAGTGTTTCTCCACCACGGGAAGAGAAATAAATAACATTTTTAGGCCTTTATTGTTCAATCAAAAATGCCTGATTTTTGACGAAAGAGATAACCACCCCCCCTTACGACATGCTCCAGAAACTAAAAAAATGGTCCGTTTTCAAATGTTGCGTCTTTGAACTAAAATTCACATTTGTACGTGGATAATCACTTTTAGAGATAACATGAGATGTTTAAAGTGATTTTCATGCTTCCAGGGGCCCTGAACGCAAGATTTGTGGAATGGGTAAACGTGAATTAAAATGGCCAATTTACTCACTCTGAGGCCTTAAAAAGTGTTTCTCCACCACGGGAAGTGAAATAAATAACATTTGGAGGCCTTTATTGTTGAATCAAAAATGCCATATTTTTGACGAAAGAGATAACCACCCCTCCCTTACGACATGCTTCAGAAACAAAAAAAATGGTCCGTTTTCAAATGTTGCGTCTTTGAACTAAAATTCACATTTGTACGTGGATAATCACTTTTAGAGATAAAATGAGATGTTTAAAGTGATTTGCATGCTTCCAGGGGCCCTGAACGCAAGATTTGTGGAATGGGTAAACGTGAATGAAAATCGCCAATTTACTCACTCTGAGGCCCTAAAAAGTGTTTCTCCACCACGGGAAGTGAATTAAATTACATTTTTAGGCCTTTATTGTTCAATCAAAAATGCCCAATTTTTGACAAAAGAGATAACCACCCCCCCTTACGACATGCTTCAGAAACTTAAAAAAATGGTCCGTTTTCAAATGTTGCGTCTTTGAACTAAAATTCACATTTGTACGTGGATAATCACTTTTAGAGATAAAATGAGATGTTTAAAGTGATTTGCATGCTTCCAGGGGCCCTGAACGCAAGATTTGTGGAATGGGTAAACGTGAATGAAAATGGCCAATTTACTCACTCTGAGGCCTTAAAAAGTGTTTCTCCACCACGGGAAGTGAATTAATTTACATTTTTAGGCCTTTATTGTTCAATCAAAAATGCCCAATTTTTGACAAAAGAGATAACCACCCCCCCTTACGACATGCTTCAGAAACGAAAAAAATGGTCCGTTTTCAAATGTTGCGTCTTTGAACTAAAATTCACATTTGTACGTGGATAATCACTTTTAGAGATAAAATGAGATGTTAAAGTGATTTTCATGCTTCCAGGGGATATGAACGCTAAATTTGTGGAATGGGTAAACGTGAATGAAAAGGGCCAATTTACTCACTCTGAGGCCTTAAAAAGTGTTTCTCCACCACGGGAAGTGAAATAAATAACGTTTGAAGGCCTTTATTGTTCAATCAAAAATGCCCAATTTTTGACGAAAGAGATAACCACCCCCCCTTACGACATACTTCAGAAACTAAAAATATGGTCCGTTTTCAAATGTTGCGTCTTTGAACTAAAATTCACATTTGTACGTGGATAATCACTTTTAGAGATAAAATGAGATGTTTAAAGTGATTTTCATGCTTCCAGGGGCCCTGAACGCAAGATTTGTGGAATGGGTAAACGTGAATTAAAATGGCCAATTTACTCACTCTGAGGCCTTAAAAAGTGTTTCTCCACCACGGGAAGTGAAATAAATACCATTTGGAGGCCTTTATTGTTCAATCAAAAATGCCTGATTTTTGACGAAAGAGATAACCACCCCCCCTTACGACATGCTCCAGAAACTAAAAAAATGGTCTGTTTTCAAATGTTACGTCTTTGAACTAAAATTCACATTTGTACGTGGATAATCACTTTTAGAGATACAATGAGATGTTTAAAGTGATTTGCATGCTTCCAGGGGCCCTGAACGCAAGATTTGTGGAATGGGTAAACGTGAATTAAAATGGCCAATTTACTCACTCTGAGGCCTTAAAAAGTGTTTCTCCACCACAGGAAGTGAATTAAATTACATTTTTAGGCCTTTATTGTTCAATCAAAAATGCCCAATTTTTGACAAAAGAGATAACCACCCCCCCTTACGACATGCTTCAGAAACTAAAAAAATGGTCCGTTTTCAAATGTTGCGTCTTTGAACTAAAATTCACATTTGTTCGTGGATAATCACTTTTAGAGATAAAATGAGATGTTTAAAGTGATTTTCATGCTTCCAGGGGATATGAACGCACAATTTGTGGAATGGGTAAACGTGAATGAAAAGGGCCAATTTACTCACTCTGAGGCCTTAAAAAGTGTTTCTCCACCACGGGAAGTGAAATAAATAACATTTGGAGGCCTTTATTGTTCAATCAAAAATGCCTGATTTTTGACGAGAGAGATAACCACCCCCCCTTACGACATGCTCCAGAAACTAAAAAAATGTGCCATTTTCAAATGTTGCGTCTTTGAACTAAAATTCACATTTGTACGTGGATAATCACTTTTAGAGATAAAATGAGATGTTTAAAGTGATTTTCATGCTTCCAGGGGCCCTGAACGCAAAATTTGTGGAATAGGTAAACGTGAATGAAAATGGCCAATTTACTCACTCTGAGGCCTTAAAAAGTGTTTATCCACCTCGGGAAGTGAAATAAATAACATTTGGAGGCCTTTATTGTTCAATCAAAAATGCCCAATTTTTGACAAAAGAGATAACCACCCCCCTTACGACATGCTTCAGAAACTAAAAAAATGGTCTGTTTTCAAATGTTGCGTCTTTGAACTAAAATTCACATTTGTACGTGGAAAATCACTTTTAGAGATAAAATGAGATGTTTAAAGTGATTTTCATGCTTCCAGGGGATATGAACGCAAAATTTGTGGAATGGGTAAACGTGAATGAAAAGGGCCAATTTACTCACTCTGAGGCCTTAAAAAGTGTTTCTCCACCACGGGAAGAGAAATAAATAACATTTTTAGGCCTTTATTGTTCAATCAAAAATGCCTGATTTTTGACGAAAGAGATAACCACCCCCCCTTACGACATGCTCCAGAAACTAAAAAAATGTGCCGTTTTCAAATGTTGCGTCTTTGAACTAAAATTCACATTTGTACGTGGATAATCACTTTTAGAGATAACATGAGATGTTTAAAGTGATTTTCATGCTTCCAGGGGCCCTGAACGCAAAATTTGTGGAATGGGTAAACGTGAATGAAAATGGCCAATTTACTCACTCTGAGGCCTTAAAAAGTGTTTCTCCACCACTGGAAGTGAATTAAATAACATTTTTAGGCCTTTATTGTTCAATCAAAAATGCCCAATTTTTGACAAAAGAGATAACCACCCCCCTTACGCCATGCTTCAGAAACTAAAAATATGGTCCGTTTTCAAATGTTGCGTCTTTGAACTAAAATTCACATTTGTTCGTGGATAATCACTTTTAGAGATAAAATGAGATGTTTAAAGTGATTTTCATGCTTCCAGGGGCCCTGAACGCAAGATTTGTGGAATGGGTAAACGTGAATGAAAATGGCCAATTTACTCACTCTGAGGCCTTAAAAAGTATTTATCCACCTCGGGAAGTGAAATAAATAACATTTGGAGGCCTTTATTGTTCAATCAAAAATGCCCAATTTTTGACGAAAGAGATAACCACCCCCCCTTACGACATACTTCAGAAACTAAAAAAATGTGCCGTTTTCAAATGTTGCGTCTTTGAACTAAAATTCACATTTGTACGTGGATAATCACTTTTAGAGATAAAATGAGATGTTTAAAGTGATTTTCATGCTTCCAGGGGCCCTGAACGCAAGATTTGTGGAATGGGTAAACGTGAATTAAAATGGCCAATTTACTCACTCTGAGGCCTTAAAAAGTGTTTCTCCACCACGGGAAGTGAAATAAATACCATTTGGAGGCCTTTATTGTTCAATCAAAAATGCCTGATTTTTGACGAAAGAGATAACCACCCCCCCTTACGACATGCTCCAGAAACTAAAAAAATGGTCTGTTTTCAAATGTTGCGTCTTTGAACTAAAATTCACATTTGTACGTGGATAATCACTTTTAGAGATAAAATGAGATGTTTAAAGTGATTTTCATGCTTCCAGGGGCCCTGAACGCAAGATTTGTGGAATGGGTAAACGTGAATGAAAATGGCCAATTTACTCACTCTGAGGCCTTAAAAAGTGTTTATCCACCTCGGGAAGTGAAATAAATAACATTTGGAGGCCTTTATTGTTCAATCAAAAATGCCCAATTTTTGACGAAAGAGATAACCACCCCCCCTTACGACATGCTCCAGAAACTAAAAAAATGGTCTGTTTTCAAATGTTGCGTCTTTGAACTAAAATTCACATTTGTACGTGGATAATCACTTTTAGAGATAAAATGAGATGTTTAAAGTGATTTTCATGCTTCCAGGGGCCCTGAACGCAAGATTTGTGGAATGGGTAAACGTGAATTAAAATGGCCAATTTACTCACTCTGAGGCCTTAAAAAGTGTTTCTCCACCACGGGAAGTGAAATAAATACCATTTGGAGGCCTTTATTGTTCAATCAAAAATGCCCAATTTTTGACGAAAGAGATAACCACCCCCCCTTACGACATGCTTCAGAAACTAAAAAATGGTCCGTTTTCAAATGTTGCGTCTTTGAACTAAAATTCACATTTATACGTGGATAATCACTTTTAGAGATAAAATGAGATGTGTAAAGTGATTTGCATGCTTCCAGGGGCCCTGAACGCAAGATTTGTGGAATGGGTAAACGTGAATGAAAAGGGCCAATTTACTCACTCTGAGGCCTTAAAAAGTGTTTCTCCACCACGGGAAGTGAAATAAATAACATTTGGAGGCCTTTATTGTTCAATCAAAAATGCCTGATTTTTGACGAAAGAGATAACCACCCCCCCTTACGACATGCTCCAGAAACTAAAAAAATGGTCTGTTTTCAAATGTTGCGTCTTTGAACTAAAATTCACATTTGTACGTGGATAATCACTTTTAGAGATAAAATGAGATGTTTAAAGTGATTTTCATGCTTCCAGGGGCCCTGAACGCAAGATTTGTGGAATGGGTAAACGTGAATGAAAATGGCCAATTTACTCACTCTGAGGCCTTAAAAAGTGTTTCTCCACCACGGGAAGTGAATTAAATAACATTTTTAGGCCTTTATTGTTCAATCAAAAATGCCCAATTTTTGACGAAAGAGATAACCACCCCCCCCTTACGACATGCTTCAGAAAGTAAAAAAATGGTCCGTTTTCAAATGTTACGTCTTTGAACTAAAATTCACATTTGTACGTGGATAATCACTTTTAGGGATACAATGAGATGTTTAAAGTGATTTGCATGCTTCCAGGGGCCCTGAACGCAAGATTTGTGGAATGGGTAAACGTGAATGAAAATGGCCAATTTACTCACTCTGAGGCCTTAAAAAGTGTTTCTCCACCACAGGAAGTGAATTAAATTACATTTTTAGGCCTTTATTGTTCAATCAAAAATGCCCAATTTTTGACAAAAGAGATAACCACCCCCCCTTACGACATGCTTCAGAAACTAAAAAAATGGTCTGTTTTCAAATGTTGCGTCTTTGAACTAAAATTCACATTTGTACGTGGAAAATCACTTTTAGAGATAAAATGAGATGTTTAAAGTGATTTTCATGCTTCCAGGGGATATGAACGCAAAATTTGTGGAATGGGTAAACGTGAATGAAAAGGGCCAATTTACTCACTCTGAGGCCTTAAAAAGTGTTTCTCCACCACGGGAAGAGAAATAAATAACATTTTTAGGCCTTTATTGTTCAATCAAAAATGCCTGATTTTTGACGAAAGAGATAACCACCCCCCCTTACGACATGCTCCAGAAACTAAAAAAATGGTCCGTTTTCAAATGTTGCGTCTTTGAACTAAAATTCACATTTGTACGTGGATAATCACTTTTAGAGATAACATGAGATGTTTAAAGTGATTTTCATGCTTCCAGGGGCCCTGAACGCAAGATTTGTGGAATGGGTAAACGTGAATTAAAATGGCCAATTTACTCACTCTGAGGCCTTAAAAAGTGTTTCTCCACCACGGGAAGTGAAATAAATAACATTTGGAGGCCTTTATTGTTGAATCAAAAATGCCATATTTTTGACGAAAGAGATAACCACCCCTCCCTTACGACATGCTTCAGAAACAAAAAAAATGGTCCGTTTTCAAATGTTGCGTCTTTGAACTAAAATTCACATTTGTACGTGGATAATCACTTTTAGAGATAAAATGAGATGTTTAAAGTGATTTGCATGCTTCCAGGGGCCCTGAACGCAAGATTTGTGGAATGGGTAAACGTGAATGAAAATCGCCAATTTACTCACTCTGAGGCCCTAAAAAGTGTTTCTCCACCACGGGAAGTGAATTAAATTACATTTTTAGGCCTTTATTGTTCAATCAAAAATGCCCAATTTTTGACAAAAGAGATAACCACCCCCCCTTACGACATGCTTCAGAAACTAAAAAAATGGTCCGTTTTCAAATGTTGCGTCTTTGAACTAAAATTCACATTTGTACGTGGATAATCACTTTTAGAGATAAAATGAGATGTTTAAAGTGATTTGCATGCTTCCAGGGGCCCTGAACGCAAGATTTGTGGAATGGGTAAACGTGAATGAAAATGGCCAATTTACTCACTCTGAGGCCTTAAAAAGTGTTTCTCCACCACGGGAAGTGAATTAATTTACATTTTTAGGCCTTTATTGTTCAATCAAAAATGCCCAATTTTTGACAAAAGAGATAACCACCCCCCCTTACGACATGCTTCAGAAACGAAAAAAATGGTCCGTTTTCAAATGTTGCGTCTTTGAACTAAAATTCACATTTGTACGTGGATAATCACTTTTAGAGATAAAATGAGATGTTAAAGTGATTTTCATGCTTCCAGGGGATATGAACGCTAAATTTGTGGAATGGGTAAACGTGAATGAAAAGGGCCAATTTACTCACTCTGAGGCCTTAAAAAGTGTTTCTCCACCACGGGAAGTGAAATAAATAACGTTTGAAGGCCTTTATTGTTCAATCAAAAATGCCCAATTTTTGACGAAAGAGATAACCACCCCCCCTTACGACATACTTCAGAAACTAAAAATATGGTCCGTTTTCAAATGTTGCGTCTTTGAACTAAAATTCACATTTGTACGTGGATAATCACTTTTAGAGATAAAATGAGATGTTTAAAGTGATTTTCATGCTTCCAGGGGCCCTGAACGCAAGATTTGTGGAATGGGTAAACGTGAATTAAAATGGCCAATTTACTCACTCTGAGGCCTTAAAAAGTGTTTCTCCACCACGGGAAGTGAAATAAATACCATTTGGAGGCCTTTATTGTTCAATCAAAAATGCCTGATTTTTGACGAAAGAGATAACCACCCCCCCTTACGACATGCTCCAGAAACTAAAAAAATGGTCTGTTTTCAAATGTTACGTCTTTGAACTAAAATTCACATTTGTACGTGGATAATCACTTTTAGAGATACAATGAGATGTTTAAAGTGATTTGCATGCTTCCAGGGGCCCTGAACGCAAGATTTGTGGAATGGGTAAACGTGAATTAAAATGGCCAATTTACTCACTCTGAGGCCTTAAAAAGTGTTTCTCCACCACAGGAAGTGAATTAAATTACATTTTTAGGCCTTTATTGTTCAATCAAAAATGCCCAATTTTTGACAAAAGAGATAACCACCCCCCCTTACGACATGCTTCAGAAACTAAAAAAATGGTCCGTTTTCAAATGTTGCGTCTTTGAACTAAAATTCACATTTGTTCGTGGATAATCACTTTTAGAGATAAAATGAGATGTTTAAAGTGATTTTCATGCTTCCAGGGGATATGAACGCACAATTTGTGGAATGGGTAAACGTGAATGAAAAGGGCCAATTTACTCACTCTGAGGCCTTAAAAAGTGTTTCTCCACCACGGGAAGTGAAATAAATAACATTTGGAGGCCTTTATTGTTCAATCAAAAATGCCTGATTTTTGACGAGAGAGATAACCACCCCCCCTTACGACATGCTCCAGAAACTAAAAAAATGTGCCATTTTCAAATGTTGCGTCTTTGAACTAAAATTCACATTTGTACGTGGATAATCACTTTTAGAGATAAAATGAGATGTTTAAAGTGATTTTCATGCTTCCAGGGGCCCTGAACGCAAAATTTGTGGAATAGGTAAACGTGAATGAAAATGGCCAATTTACTCACTCTGAGGCCTTAAAAAGTGTTTATCCACCTCGGGAAGTGAAATAAATAACATTTGGAGGCCTTTATTGTTCAATCAAAAATGCCCAATTTTTGACAAAAGAGATAACCACCCCCCTTACGACATGCTTCAGAAACTAAAAAAATGGTCTGTTTTCAAATGTTGCGTCTTTGAACTAAAATTCACATTTGTACGTGGAGAATCACTTTTAGAGATAAAATGAGATGTTTAAAGTGATTTTCATGCTTCCAGGGGATATGAACGCAAAATTTGTGGAATGGGTAAACGTGAATGAAAAGGGCCAATTTACTCACTCTGAGGCCTTAAAAAGTGTTTCTCCACCACGGGAAGAGAAATAAATAACATTTTTAGGCCTTTATTGTTCAATCAAAAATGCCTGATTTTTGACGAAAGAGATAACCACCCCCCCTTACGACATGCTCCAGAAACTAAAAAAATGTGCCGTTTTCAAATGTTGCGTCTTTGAACTAAAATTCACATTTGTACGTGGATAATCACTTTTAGAGATAACATGAGATGTTTAAAGTGATTTTCATGCTTCCAGGGGCCCTGAACGCAAAATTTGTGGAATGGGTAAACGTGAATGAAAATGGCCAATTTACTCACTCTGAGGCCTTAAAAAGTGTTTCTCCACCACTGGAAGTGAATTAAATAACATTTTTAGGCCTTTATTGTTCAATCAAAAATGCCCAATTTTTGACAAAAGAGATAACCACCCCCCTTACGCCATGCTTCAGAAACTAAAAATATGGTCCGTTTTCAAATGTTGCGTCTTTGAACTAAAATTCACATTTGTTCGTGGATAATCACTTTTAGAGATAAAATGAGATGTTTAAAGTGATTTTCATGCTTCCAGGGGCCCTGAACGCAAGATTTGTGGAATGGGTAAACGTGAATGAAAATGGCCAATTTACTCACTCTGAGGCCTTAAAAAGTATTTATCCACCTCGGGAAGTGAAATAAATAACATTTGGAGGCCTTTATTGTTCAATCAAAAATGCCCAATTTTTGACGAAAGAGATAACCACCCCCCCTTACGACATACTTCAGAAACTAAAAAAATGTGCCGTTTTCAAATGTTGCGTCTTTGAACTAAAATTCACATTTGTACGTGGATAATCACTTTTAGAGATAACATGAGATGTTTAAAGTGATTTTCATGCTTCCAGGGGCCCTGAACGCAAGATTTGTGGAATGGGTAAACGTGAATTAAAATGGCCAATTTACTCACTCTGAGGCCTTAAAAAGTGTTTCTCCACCACGGGAAGTGAAATAAATTACATTTTTAGGCCTTTATTGTTCAATCAAAAATGCCCAATTTTTGACAAAAGAGATAACCACCCCCCCTTACGACATGCTTCAGAAACTAAAAAAATGGTCCGTTTTCAAATGTTGCGTCTTTGAACTAAAATTCACATTTGTACGTGGATAATCACTTTTAGAGATAAAATGAGATGTTTAAAGTGATTTGCATGCTTCCAGGGGCCCTGAACGCAAGATTTGTGGAATGGGTAAACGTGAATGAAAATGGCCAATTTACTCACTCTGAGGCCTTAAAAAGTGTTTCTCCACCACGGGAAGTGAATTAATTTACATTTTTAGGCCTTTATTGTTCAATCAAAAATGCCCAATTTTTGACAAAAGAGATAACCACCCCCCCTTACGACATGCTTCAGAAACGAAAAAAATGGTCCGTTTTCAAATGTTGCGTCTGTGAACTAAAATTCACATTTGTACGTGGATAATCACTTTTAGAGATAAAATGAGATGTTAAAGTGATTTTCATGCTTCCAGGGGATATGAACGCTAAATTTGTGGAATGGGTAAACGTGAATGAAAAGGGCCAATTTACTCACTCTGAGGCATTAAAAAGTGTTTCTCCACCACGGGAAGTGAAATAAATAACGTTTGAAGGCCTTTATTGTTCAATCAAAAATGCCCAATTTTTGACGAAAGAGATAACCACCCCCCCTTACGACATACTTCAGAAACTAAAAATATGGTCCGTTTTCAAATGTTGCGTCTTTGAACTAAAATTCACATTTGTACGTGGATAATCACTTTTAGAGATAAAATGAGATGTTTAAAGTGATTTTCATGCTTCCAGGGGCCCTGAACGCAAGATTTGTGGAATGGGTAAACGTGAATTAAAATGGCCAATTTACTCACTCTGAGGCCTTAAAAAGTGTTTCTCCACCACGGGAAGTGAAATAAATACCATTTGGAGGCCTTTATTGTTCAATCAAAAATGCCTGATTTTTGACGAAAGAGATAACCACCCCCCCTTACGACATGCTCCAGAAACTAAAAAAATGGTCTGTTTTCAAATGTTACGTCTTTGAACTAAAATTCACATTTGTACGTGGATAATCACTTTTAGAGATACAATGAGATGTTTAAAGTGATTTGCATGCTTCCAGGGGCCCTGAACGCAAGATTTGTGGAATGGGTAAACGTGAATTAAAATGGCCAATTTACTCACTCTGAGGCCTTAAAAAGTGTTTCTCCACCACAGGAAGTGAATTAAATTACATTTTTAGGCCTTTATTGTTCAATCAAAAATGCCCAATTTTTGACAAAAGAGATAACCACCCCCCCTTACGACATGCTTCAGAAACTAAAAAAATGGTCCGTTTTCAAATGTTGCGTCTTTGAACTAAAATTCACATTTGTATGTGGATAATCACTTTTAGAGATAAAATGAGATGTTTAAAGTGATTTTCATGCTTCCAGGGGATATGAACGCAAAATTTGTGGAATGGGTAAACGTGAATGAAAAGGGCCAATTTACTCACTCTGAGGCCTTAAAAAGTGTTTCTCCACCACGGGAAGTGAAATAAATAACATTTGGAGGCCTTTATTGTTCAATCAAAAATGCCTGATTTTTGACGAGAGAGATAACCACCCCCCCTTACGACATGCTCCAGAAACTAAAAAAATGTGCCATTTTCAAATGTTGCGTCTTTGAACTAAAATTCACATTTGTACGTGGATAATCACTTTTAGAGATAAAATGAGATGTTTAAAGTGATTTTCATGCTTCCAGGGGCCCTGAACGCAAAATTTGTGGAATGGGTAAACGTGAATGAAAATGGCCAATTTACTCACTCTGAGGCCTTAAAAAGTGTTTATCCACCTCGGGAAGTGAAATAAATAACATTTGGAGGCCTTTATTGTTCAATCAAAAATGCCCAATTTTTGACAAAAGAGATAACCACCCCCCTTACGACATGCTTCAGAAACTAAAAAAATGGTCTGTTTTCAAATGTTGCGTCTTTGAACTAAAATTCACATTTGTACGTGGAAAATCACTTTTAGAGATAAAATGAGATGTTTAAAGTGATTTTCATGCTTCCAGGGGATATGAACGCAAAATTTGTGGAATGGGTAAACGTGAATGAAAAGGGCCAATTTACTCACTCTGAGGCCTTAAAAAGTGTTTCTCCACCACGGGAAGAGAAATAAATAACATTTTTAGGCCTTTATTGTTCAATCAAAAATGCCTGATTTTTGACGAAAGAGATAACCACCCCCCCTTACGACATGCTCCAGAAACTAAAAAAATGTGCCGTTTTCAAATGTTGCGTCTTTGAACTAAAATTCACATTTGTACGTGGATAATCACTTTTAGAGATAACATGAGATGTTTAAAGTGATTTTCATGCTTCCAGGGGCCCTGAACGCAAAATTTGTGGAATGGGTAAACGTGAATGAAAATGGCCAATTTACTCACTCTGAGGCCTTAAAAAGTGTTTCTCCACCACTGGAAGTGAATTAAATAACATTTTTAGGCCTTTATTGTTCAATCAAAAATGCCCAATTTTTGACAAAAGAGATAACCACCCCCCTTACGCCATGCTTCAGAAACTAAAAATATGGTCCGTTTTCAAATGTTGCGTCTTTGAACTAAAATTCACATTTGTTCGTGGATAATCACTTTTAGAGATAAAATGAGATGTTTAAAGTGATTTTCATGCTTCCAGGGGCCCTGAACGCAAGATTTGTGGAATGGGTAAACGTGAATGAAAATGGCCAATTTACTCACTCTGAGGCCTTAAAAAGTATTTATCCACCTCGGGAAGTGAAATAAATAACATTTGGAGGCCTTTATTGTTCAATCAAAAATGCCCAATTTTTGACGAAAGAGATAACCACCCCCCCTTACGACATGCTTCAGAAACTAAAAAAATGGTCCGTTTTCAAATGTTGCGTCTTTGAACTAAAATTCACATTTGTACGTGGATAATCACTTTTAGAGATAAAATGAGATGTTTAAAGTGATTTTCATGCTTCCAGGGGCCCTGAATGCAAGATTTGTGGAATGGGTAAACGTGAATGAAAATGGCCAATTTACTCACTCTGAGGCCTTAAAAAGTGTTTCTCCACAACTGGAAGTGAATTAAATAACATTTTTAGGCCTTTATTGTTCAATCAAAAATGCCCAATTTTTGACAAAAGAGATAACCACCCCCCCTTACGCCATGCTTCAGAAACTAAAAAAATGGTCCGTTTTCAAATGTTGCGTCTTTGAACTAAAATTCACATTTGTTCGTGGATAATCACTTTTAGAGATAAAATGAGATGTTTAAAGTGATTTTCATGCTTCCAGGGGATATGAACGCAAAATTTGTGGAATGGGTAAACGTGAATGAAAAGGGCCAATTTACTCACTCTGAGGCCTTAAAAAGTGTTTCTCCACCACGGGAAGAGAAATAAATAACATTTGGAGGTCTTTATTGTTGAATCAAAAATGCCCAATTTTTGACCAAAGAGATAACCACCCCCCCTTACGACATGCTTCAGAAACTAATAAAATGGTCCGTTTTCAAATGTTGCGTCTTTGAACTAAAATTCACATTTGTACGTGGATAATCACTTTTAGAGATAAAATGAGATGTTTAAAGTGATTTGCATGCTTCCAGGGGCCCTGAACGCAAGATTTGTGGAATGGGTAAAAGTGAATGAAAATGGCCAATTTACTCACTCTGAGGCCTTAAAAAGTGTTTATCCACCTCGGGAAGTGAAATAAATAACATTTGGAGGCCTTTATTGTTCAATCAAAAATGCCAAATTTTTGACGAAAGAGATAACCACCCCCCTTACGACATGCTTCAGAAACTAAAAAAATGGTCCGTTTTCAAATGTTGCGTCTTTGAACTAAAATTCACATTTGTACGTGGATAATCACTTTTAGAGATAAAATGAGATGTTTAAAGTGATTTTCATGCTTCCAGGGGCCCTGAACGCAAAATTTGTGAAATGGGTAAACGTGAATGAAAATGGCCAATTTACTCACTCTGAGGCCTTAAAAAGTGTTTCTCCACCACGGGAAGTGAAATAAATAACATTTGGAGGCCTTTATTGTTGAATCAAAAATGCCATATTTTTGACGAAAGAGATAACCACCCCTCCCTTACGACATGCTTCAGAAACTAACAAAATGGTCCGTTTTCAAATGTTGCGTCTTTGAACTAAAATTCACATTTGTACGTGGATAATCACTTTTAGAGATACAATGAGATGTTTAAAGTGATTTGCATGCTTCCAGGGGCCCTGAACGCAAGATTTGTGGAATGGGTAAACGTGAATGAAAATCGCCAATTTACTCACTCTGAGGCCTTAAAAAGTGTTTCTCCACCAGGGGAAGTGAATTAAATTACATTTTTAGGCCTTTATTGTTCAATCAAAAATGCCCAATTTTTGACAAAAGAGATAACCACCCCCCCTTACGACATGCTTCAGAAACTAAAAAAATGGTCCGTTTTCAAATGTTGCGTCTTTGAACTAAAATTCACATTTGTACGTGGATAATCACTTTTAGAGATAAAATGAGATGTTTAAAGTGATTTGCATGCTTCCAGGGGCCCTGAACGCAAGATTTGTGGAATGGGTAAACGTGAATGAAAATGGCCAATTTACTCACTCTGACGCCTTAAAAAGTGTTTCTCCACCACGGGAAGTGAATTAAATTACATTTTTAGGCCTTTATTGTTCAATCAAAAATGCCCAATTTTTGACAAAAGAGATAACCACCCCCCCTTACGACATGTTTCAGAAACGAAAAAAATGGTCCGTTTTCAAATGTTGCGTCTTTGAACTAAAATTCACATTTGTACGTGGATAATCACTTTTAGAGATAAAATGAGATGTTAAAGTGATTTTCATGCTTCCAGGGGATATGAACGCTAAATTTGTGGAATGGGTAAACGTGAATGAAAAGGGCCAATTTACTCACTCTGAGGCCTTAAAAAGTGTTTCTCCACCACGGGAAGTGAAATAAATAACATTTGAAGGCCTTTATTGTTCAATCAAAAATGCCCAATTTTTGACGAAAGAGATAACCACCCCCCCTTACGACATACTTCAGAAACTAAAAATATGGTCCGTTTTCAAATGTTGCGTCTTTGAACTAAAATTCACATTTGTACGTGGATAATCACTTTTAGAGATAAAATGAGATGTTTAAAGTGATTTACATGCTTCCAGGGGCCCTGAACGCAAGATTTGTGGAATGGGTAAACGTGAATTAAAATGGCCAATTTACTCACTCTGAGGCCTTAAAAAGTGTTTCTCCACCACGGGAAGTGAAATAAATACCATTTGGAGGCCTTTATTGTTCAATCAAAAATGCCCAATTTTTGACGAAAGAGATAACCACCCCCCCTTACGACATGCTTCAGAAACTAAAAAAATGGTCCATTTTTCAAATGTTGCGTCTTTGAACTAAAATTCACATTTATACGTGGATAATCACTTTTAGAGATAAAATGAGATGTTTAAAGTGATTTGCATGCTTCCAGGGGCCCTGAACGCAAGATTTGTGGAATGGGTAAACGTGAATGAAAAGGGCCAATTTACTCACTCTGAGGCCTTAAAAAGTGTTACTCCACCACGGGAAGTGAAATAAATAACATTTGGAGGCCTTTATTGTTCAATCAAAAATGCCTGATTTTTGACGAAAGAGATAACCACCCCCCCTTACGACATGCTCCAGAAACTAAAAAAATGGTCTGTTTTCAAATGTTGCGTCTTTGAACTAAAATTCACATTTGTACGTGGATAATCACTTTTAGAGATAAAATGAGATGTTTAAAGTGATTTTCATGCTTCCAGGGGCCCTGAACGCAAGATTTGTGGAATGGGTAAACGTGAATGAAAATGGCCAATTTACTCACTCTGAGGCCTTAAAAAGTGTTTCTCCACCACGGGAAGTGAATTAAATAACATTTTTAGGCCTTTATTGTTCAATCAAAAATGCCCAATTTTTGACGAAAGAGATAACCACCCCCCCCTTACGACATGCTTCAGAAAGTAAAAAAAATGGTCCGTTTTCAAATGTTACGTCTTTGAACTAAAATTCACATTTGTACGTGGATAATCACTTTTAGAGATACAATGAGATGTTTAAAGTGATTTGCATGCTTCCAGGGGCCCTGAACGCAAGATTTGTGGAATGGGTAAACGTGAATGAAAATGGCCAATTTACTCACTCTGAGGCCTTAAAAAGTGTTTCTCCACCACAGGAAGTGAATTAAATTACATTTTTAGGCCTTTATTGTTCAATCAAAAATGCCCAATTTTTGACAAAAGAGATAACCACCCCCCCTTACGACATGCTTCAGAAACTAAAAAAATGGTCCGTTTTCAAATGTTGCGTCTTTGAACTAAAATTCACATTTGTACGTGGATAATCACTTTTAGAGATAAAATGAGATGTTTAAAGTGATTTTCATGCTTCCAGGGGATATGAACGCAAAATTTGTGGAATGGGTAAACGTGAATGAAAAGGGCCAATTTACTCACTCTGAGGCCTTAAAAAGTGTATCTCCACCACGGGAAGTGAAATAAATAACATTTGGAGGCCTTTATTGTTCAATCAAAAATGCCTGATTTTTGACGAAAGAGATAACCACCCCCCCTTACGACATGCTCCAGAAACTAAAAAAATGTGCCGTTTTCAAATGTTGCGTCTTTGAACTAAAATTCACATTTGTACGTGGATAATCACTTTTAGAGATCAAATGAGATGTTTAAAGTGATTTTCATGCTTCCAGGGGCCCTGAACGCAAAATTTGTGAAATGGGTAAACGTGAATGAAAATGGCCAATTTACTCACTCTGAGGCCTTAAAAAGTGTTTATCCACCTCGGGAAGTGAAATAAATAACATTTGGAGGCCTTTATTGTTCAATCAAAAATGCCCAATTTTTGACACAAGAGATAACCACCCCCCCTTACGACATGCTTCAGAAACTAAAAAAATGGTCCGTTTTCAAATGTTGCGTCTTTGAACTAAAATTCACATTTGTACGTGGATAATCACTTTTAGAGATAAAATGAGATGTTTAAAGTGATTTTCATGCTTCCAGGGGATATGAACGCAAAATTTGTGGAATGGGTAAACGTGAATGAAAAGGGCCAATTTACTCACTCTGAGGCCTTAAAAGGTGTTTCTCCACCACGGGAAGTGAAATAAATAACATTTTTAGGCCTTCATTGTTCAATCAAAAATGCCCAATTTTTGACGAAAGAGATAACCACCCCCCCTTACGACATGCTTCAGAAACTAAAAAAATGGTCCGTATTCAAATGTTGCGTCTTTGAACTAAAATTCACATTTATACGTGGATAATCACTTTTAGAGATAAAATGAGATGCTTAAAGTGATTTTCATGCTTCCAGGGGCCCTGAACGCAAGATTTGTGGAATGGGTAAACGTGATTGAAAATGGCCAATTTACTCACTCTGAGGCCTTAAAACGTGTTTCTCCACCACTGGAAGTGAATTAAATAACATTTTTAGGCCTTTATTGTTCAATCAAAAATGCCCAATTTTTGACAAAAGAGATAACCACCCCCCTTACGCCATGCTTCAGAAACTAAAAAAATGGTCCGTTTTCAAATGTTGCGTCTTTGAACTAAAATTCACATTTGTTCGTGGATAATCACTTTTAGAGATAAAATGAGATGTTTAAAGTGATTTTCATGCTTCCAGGGGCCCTGAACGCAAAATTTGTGGAATGGGTAAACGTGATTGAAAATGGCCAATTTACTCACTCTGAGGCCTTAAAAAGTGTTTATCCACCTCGGGAAGTGAAATAAATAACATTTGGAGGCCTTTATTGTTCAATCAAAAATGCCAAATTTTTGACGAAAGAGATAACCACCCCCCCTTAGGACATGCTTCAGAAACAAAAAAAATGGTCCGTTTTCAAATGTTGCGTCTTTGAACTAAAATTCACATTTGTACGTGAATAATCACTTTTAGAGATAAAATGAGATGTTTAAAGTGATTTTCATGCTTCCAGGGGATATGAACGCAAAATTTGTGGAATGGGTAAACGTGAATGAAAAGGGCCAATTTACTCACTCTGAGGCCTTAAAAAGTGTTTCACCACCACGGGAAGTGAAATAAATAACATTTGGAGGCCTTTATTGTTCAATCAAAAATGCCTGATTTTTGACGAAAGAGATAACCACCCCCCCTTACGACATGCTCCAGAAACTAAAAAAATGTGCGGTTTTCAAATGTTGCGTCTTTGAACTAAAATTCACATTTGTACGTGGATAATCACTTTTAGAGATAAAATGAGATGTTTAAAGTGATTTTCATGCTTCCAGGGGATTTGAACGCAAAATTTGTGGAATGGGTAAACGTGAATGAAAAGGGCCAATTTACTCACTCTGAGGCCTTAAAAAGTGTTTCTCCACCACGGGAAGTGAAATAAATAACATTTTTAGGCCTTCATTGTTCAATCAAAAATGCCCAATTTTTGACGAAAGAGATAACCACCCCCCTTACGACATGCTTCAGAAACTAAAAAAATGGTCCGTTTTCAAATGTTGCGTCTTTGAACTAAAATTCACATTTGTACGTGGATAATCACTTTTAGAGATAAAATGAGATGTTTAAAGTGATTTTCATGCTTCCAGGGGCCCTGAACGCAAGATTTGTGGAATGGGTAAACGTGAATGAAAATGGCCAATTTACTCACTCTGAGGCCTTAAAAAGTGTTTCTCCACCACGGGAAGTGAAATAAATAACATTTGGAGGCCTTTATTGTTCAATCAAAAATGCCAAATTTTTGACGAAAGAGATAACCACCCCCCCCTTACGACATGCTTCAGAAACTAAAAAAATGGTCCGTTTTCAAATGTTGCGTCTTTGAACTAAAATTCACATTCGTACATGGATAATCACTTTTAGAGATAAAATGAGATGTTTAAAGTGATTTTCATGCTTCCAGGGGCCCTGAACGCAAGATTTGTGGAATGGGTAAAAGTGAATGAAAATGGCCAATTTACTCACTCTGAGGCCTTAAAAAGTGTTTCTCCACCACGGGAAGTGAATTAAATTACATTTTTAGGCCTTTATTGTTCAATCAAAAATGCCCAATTTTTGACAAAAGAGATAACCACCCCCCCTTACGACATGCTTCAGAAACTAAAAAAAGGTCCGTTTTCAAATGTTGCGTCTTTGAACTAAAATTCACATTTGTACGTGGATAATCACTTTTAGAGATAAAATGAGATGTTTAAAGTGATTTTCATGCTTCCAGGGGATATGAACGCAAAATTTGTGGAATGGGTAAACGTGAATGAAAAGGGCCAATTTACTCACTCTGAGGCCTTAAAAAGTGTGTCTCCACCACGGGAAGTGAAATAAATAACATTTGGAGGCCTTTATTGTTCAATCAAAAATGCCTGATTTTTGACGAAATAGATAACCACCCCCCCTTACGACATGCTCAAGAAACTAAAAAAATGTGCCATTTTCAAATGTTGCGTCTTTGAACTAAAATTCACATTTGTACGTGGATAATCACTTTTAGAGATAAAATGAGATGTTTAAAGTGATTTTCATGCTTCCAGGGGCCCTGAACGCAAAATTTGTGGAATGGGTAAACGTGAATGAAAATGGCCAATTTACTCACTCTGAGGCCTTAAAAAGTGTTTCTCCACCTCGGGAAGTGAAATAAATAACATTTGGAGGCCTTTATTGTTCAATCAAAAATGCCCAATTTTTGACAAAAGAGATAACCACCCCCCCTTACGACATGCTTCAGAAACTAAAAAAATGGTCCGTTTTCAAATGTTGCCTCTTTGAACCAAAATTCACATTTGAACGTGGATAATCACTTTTAGAGATAAAATGAGATGTTTAAAGTGATTTTCATGCTTCCAGGGGCCCTGAACGCAAGATTTGTGGAATGGGTAAACGTGAATGAAAATGGCCAATTTACTCACTCTGAGGCCTTAAAAAGTGTTTATCCACCTCGGGAAGTGAAATAAATAACATTTGGAGGCCTTTATTGTTCAATCAAAAAAGCCCAATTTTTGACGAAAGAGATAACCACCCCCCCTTACGACATGCTTCAGAAACTAAAAAAATGGTCCGTTTTCAAATGTTGCGTCTTTGAACTAAAATTCACATTTGTACGTGGATAATCACTTTTAGAGATAAAATGAGATGTTTAAAGTGATTTTCATGCTTCCAGGGGCCCTGAACGCAAGCTTTGTGGAATGGGTAAACGTGAATGAAAATGGCCAATTTACTCACTCTGAGGCCTTAAAAAGTGTTTCTCCACCACTGGAAGTGAATTAAATAACATTTTTAGGCCTTTATTGTTCAATCAAAAATGCCCAATTTTTGACAAAAGAGATAACCACCCCCCCTTACGCCATGCTTCAGAAACTAAAAAAATGGTCCGTTTTCAAATGTTGCGTCTTTGAACTAAAATTCACATTCGTACGTGGATAATCACTTTTAGAGAGAAAATGAGATGTTTAAAGTGATTTTCATGCTTCCAGGGGCCCTGAACGCAAGATTTGTGGAATGGGTAAACGTGAATGAAAATGGCCAATTTACTCACTCTGAGGCCTTAAAAAGTGTTTCTCCACCACAGGAAGTGAATTAAATTACATTTTTAGGCCTTTATTGTTCAATCAAAAATGCCCAATTTTTGACAAAAGAGATAACCACCCCCCCTTACGACATGCTTCAGAAACTAAAAAAATGGTCCGTTTTCAAATGTTGCGTCTTTGAACTAAAATTCACATTTGTACGTGGATAATCACTTTTAGAGATAAAATGAGATGTTTAAAGTGATTTTCATGCTTCCAGGGGATATGAACGCAAAATTTGTGGAATGGGTAAACGTGAATGAAAAGGGCCAATTTACTCACTCTGAGGCCTTAAAAAGTGTTTCTCCACCACGGGAAGTGAAATAAATAACATTTGGAGGCCTTTATTGTTCAATCAAAAATGCCCAATTTTTGACAAAAGAGATAACCACCCCCCCTTACGACATGCTTCAGAAACTAAAAAAATGTTCCGTTTTCAAATGTTGCGTCTTTGAACTAAAATTCACATTTGTACGTGGATAATCAGTTTTAGAGATCAAGGGCCTCATGTAGGTAAATAAATTTTACCGGTTCTAAAATACCGAGCCGTACCGAATCGGTAAATTAGAATCGGTAAGTTATATGTAGGTAAAAATTCGGTAACAGTTACCGATTCGGTAACATTCGGTAATCACGAATCGGAATTCACCGAATCGGTAAATACCGAGGTGGTATTTACCGAATCGGAAAATACCGAGGTGGAAGTTACCGAATCGCAAAATACCGAGGTGGTAGTTACCGATTCGGAAAATACCGATTCGGTATGTACGGAGTCGGTAAAGAAAATCACATGACTTGACGAAACAGCGAATCCAGTGCAACGACAGCCCACCCAACCTGGAACTGCCCACACCCAGGCAGGTGTACTCAATTAGCCGAAGTGGCCACACCCAGGCAGGTGGACATAATTAGCCGACCCTGGAGAGGCTTGGAGTGCAGAGGAGAGGCAGGGAGCAGTTGCATGTGCGAGCGGGTAAACGAACAGCATGTCCAGCCAGAGAACACAGAAAGACGGAGGGGAAAGGAGGAGGAAGCTGAAATTTAGCCCCAAGGAACTCCAGGTGCTGGTGGAGGAGGTCGTGAAGCAGCACCAGAAGCTGTTCGGCAGGCAATCCCTGCAAGTGCCTGAGGTGGAAAAGCGCAACATATGGCTGGCCATCCAGGCGCAGGTCAATGCTGTGGGAGTGACCCACAGGGACATTGAGGTCCTCAAAAAGCGCTGGTATGACCTGAGGATTGTGACCAAGAGGAAGATGGGCGACATCCAGAAGGAGGCCAGCCAGACCGGAGGTGGAACCAACAGGGCACCTGCCCTCACCGAACTGGAGGAGCTGGTGGCGGCCACAATCGAGCAAGAGAGCGTCGTGGGTCTTGGGGACGCCGACAGCTCTGCCAGAGCCGCAACACACCAAGGTAAGACGAAAGCACAGCAATGTATCCCCCCCTACCCCATCCCACATCCCCCAAATGTGAAACGAGAATCACACTGCAGTCCACACGTGTCAGTGCAGACAGGCAATGCATTTCGGGAGATGTAGTCAGGGCAACACTAACCATGACGTAAATGTTACAGGGCAACAAGGCATGTCACGCACTCGAGGCACAAGGAGACAGGGGACATGTTGGAATGTGAAATTATTTATTGTGCCGCTTGCAATGCAGCCCTTCGGGGACACTGAGCCAATGTTGTATTTCTGTCCACAGATGTGACATCATGCAGGACAGGGCATGCTGCAGGAGAGACGGCACCACGGCAACATCAAACACCTCCAGCCAGCACAAGTACAGACCGGGGAGCAGGCCCACTGGCAGCCGCACCACCAACACAGCCAGCATCGCCGCACACAGAGCCAGCATCACCTCACCCAGAGCCAGCATCACCACCACCAGAGCCAGCCTCGCCACTCATGTTCGATTCACCGGCCACATCTCCGCTTGCATGCGTGAGACAGAGGAGGCGTCCAGCAGCCAGGCTACGAGCCTTGGACACCTCGTCAGACGACAGCATGGGCCCTGAAGACCGCACCGGGCCCCAGGAAGGGAGCCATGCCACTGTGCCCCACACCTCACAGGCAGCACAGACGGAAACAAGAGGGCGCCGCAGGTCGCGTGTCCAGAGTCCACCAGCACCCACTGACGGCCATGGTGTCTTCTTGGGGCTCGAGGGCCAAATGTTAAAGCAACAGCGCCTGCAATCAAAGGCAGTCATGTCAGTCCAGAGGCACATGCGGGTGATGAAGACAAGCATAGTCAACATGGACACAAACATTGGCGGCATGGCTGCGGGCATTCGGGACATGTCCCAGTCTATCCAGCAGTTGTGCAGCAAATTAGATGCTGACATCGAAGCACGGCGCCGGGAACGCCAGAGAAGGGACACTACCAGCAGGGCACTCAACCGTCTGGCAACTGCCACTTCCCTACTGTGCCGGCGCTCTGTGACGATGCAGGAGGGCCTAACACAGTGCTGCAGCGACCTGTCTCGGGGGATGGTGCAGGTGACAAGTGCACTAGGGGTGCTATTGACGAGTCAGGCGTCGACAACTGCTGCAGGGGATCCTGCGGAGAGCATCGACACCACCAGCAGCATCACACCCCCCGTCCCAGAAACACGCAGGAGCAGCAGGCGGCTTGGGGTTGGCTCTAGTGAGGATGCACAGGCCGTGCAATCCACCACTGCAGCGCGTATGCGCAAACATTGATGTCGCCCTGCCTAGCCACTTCACAATGGGTGACGTAACCCTGGACATACTCCTTGTATAGATGATATATTGCCAGATTGGCCTGATCATGTGTTCATGGCGTGGTGCCACATTAAACTACGTCATGACTGCTCACAACTCGCTGTGTCCCCTTACTTACTCAGAAATAGTTGGATGTGATCTCTGCCCGTCTCTCTCTCCCATCGATTGCAGTTGGCACTCTAGCTGCGTTGCCCTCTGGCTGGCCTGACTCATCCTCGTTGTCCTCAAAATATGTTAGTTCCACATCTGTACCTTTTTTCGTGGCAAGGTTGTGCAGCATTGCACAAGTGGCAATGATCTTGCAGCAGGTGATGGGTTTGTACTGGCGTGCGCCTCCGCTCTTGTGCAGGCAGCGGAACCTGCTCTTCAGTAGTCCAAACGTGCGCTCCACCACATTGCGTGTTGTTTTGTGTGCCACGTTGTATCGTCTCTCACTCTGGGTAGCTGGGTGTAGGTAGGGAGTGAGGATGAATGACCGGCATGCATATGCATTGTCGCCTGGATGGGTGAAAGGGAACCATCAGTAACATGCCTCTATACACTATGTTTGCATGTTTCAAGGGGCGTCACTGTGACTTACCTAGCAGGTATCCCTCTCCGAATTCTCCGGCACTCAGTCGTGTGTAAATCCCACTATTCTGGAAGATGTAAGAGTCGTGGGTGCTCCCAGGAAACTTTGCAACAATATCTGTGATGATGTTCCCTGCATCACAGATCACCTGCACGTTGATGGAGTGGGTGGACTTCCTGTTCCTGTAGATGTGCTCTGTATCTGCTGGTGGACAGATTGGGATGTGGGTACCATCAATACAGCCGAGGACATGGGGGAACTGTGCCATGTGATAAAAGTCAGTTTTTGTTTTCTGCAGTGCAGCCTGTGAGTTCGGGAAGCTTATGTAGTGGTGCATTCTCTGCATCATGGCATCCAGGAACTTCCTGAAGAAACGGGACAGGCAACTTTGGGATACCCCACCCACCGCAGCTATCACCACCTGATAACTGCCGGATGCCAACAGATGTAGGCTGCAGAGCACCTGCACATGTGGGGGTATGGCGTGCGCCCTTCTAACTGGCTGGTCCAGGAGTGGGTGTAGGTCCCTGATTAAGTCCATGATGGTTTCGGGGTGTAGCCTGTACCTCTCATGTATCTCTGCATCAGTCAGCTGGAATAGTGTGATGCGCTGTCTGTAGATTTGTTCCTCCCGTCGCCACACCCTCAGTCCTGCTGCCTGTAGACGTAGGCGCCTTGCAATGACGTACATAGCGGCCATGTTGTCCACGCTGTTGAATTTTGGGTTTGTTTTTATCCATTGTTGATGGTTACCACCTGCTTTTAGTCCGTGTTAATTACCGACTCTTAATTACCGATTTTAATGGATTTCTTAATTACCGACTGCTCCTACATGTCATTTTAAATTTTTACCACTTCATATTTACCACTTCATGTTTACCGATTCGTTAATTCTGTATTCGGTAAGTATGAATCGGTATTTTAGAATTCGGTAACTATGAATCGGTATTTACCGCCTCATATTTACCGAAAAGTGGTTTTTGGACTCCTACATCTCACTTGTCTGTATACCGGTCGGTAACGGCATATTTACCGAAAATCGGCCGTTACCGACCGGTATTTCGCTACCTACATGAGGCCCCAAATGAGATGTTTAAAGTGATTTTCATGCTTCCAGGGGCCCTGAACGCAAAATTTGTGGAATGGGTAAACGTGAATGAAAATGGCCAATTTACTCACTCTGAGGCCTTAAAAAGTGTTTATCCACCTCGGGAAGTGAAATAAATAACATTTGGAGGCCTTTATTGTTCAATCAAAAATGCCCAATTTTTGACAAAAGAGATAACCACCCCCCCTTACGACATGCTTCAGAAACTAAAAAAATGGTCCGTTTTCAAATGTTGCGTCTTTGAACTAAAATTCACATTTGTACGTGGATAATCACTTTTAGAGATAAAATGAGATGTTTAAAGTGATTTTCATGCTTCCAGGGGATATGAACGCAAAATTTGTGGAATGGGTAAACATGAATGAAAAGGGCCAATTTACTCACTCTGAGGCCTTAAAAAGTGTTTCTCCACCACGGGAAGTGAAATAAATAACATTTTTAGGCCTTCATTGTTCAATCAAAAATGCCCAATTTTTGACGAAAGAGATAACCACCCCCCCTTACGACATGCTTCAGAAACTAAAAAAATGGTCCGTTTTCAAATGTTGCGTCTTTGAACTAAAATTCACATTTGTACGTGGATAATCACTTTTAGAGATAAAATGAGATGTTTAAAGTGATTTGCATGCTTCCAGGGGCCCTGAACGCAAGATTTGTGGAATGGGTAAACGTGAATGAAAATGGCCAATTTACTCACTCTGAGGCCTTAAAAAGTGTTTCTCCACCACGGGAAGTGAATTAAATTACATTTTTAGGCCTTTATTGTTCAATCAAAAATGCCCAATTTTTGACAAAAGAGATAACCACCCCCCCTTACGACATGCTTCAGAAACTAAAAAAATGGTCCGTTTTCAAATGTTGCGTCTTTGAACTAAAATTCACATTCGTACGTGGATAATCACTTTTAGAGATAAAATGAGCTGTTTAAAGTGATTTTCATGCTTCCAGGGGCCCTGAACGCAAGATTTGTGGAATGGGTAAACGTGAATGAAAATGGCCAATTTACTCACTCTGAGGCCTTAAAAAGTGTTTATCCACCTCGGGAAGTGAAATAAATAACATTTGGAGGCCTTTATTGTTCAATCAAAAATGCCAAATTTTTGACGAAAGAGATAACCACCCCCCCTTACGACATGCTTCAGAAACTAAAAAAATGGTCCGTTTTCAAATGTTGCGTCTTTGAACTAAAATTCACATTTGTACGTGGATAATCACTTTTAGAGATAAAATAAGATGTTTAAAGTGATTTTCATGCTTCCAGGGGATATGAACGCAAAATTTGTGGAATGGGTAAACGTGAATGAAAAGGGCCAATTTACTCACTCTGAGGCCTTAAAAAGTGTTTCTCCACCACGGGAAGTGAAATAAATAACATTTGGAGGCCTTTATTGTTCAATCAAAAATGCCCAATTTTTGACGAAAGAGATAACCACCCCCCCTTACGACATGCTTCAGAAACTAAAAAAATGGTCCGTTTTCAAATGTTGCGTCTTTGAACTAAAATTCACATTTGTACGTGGATAATCACTTTTAGTGATAAAATGAGATGTTTAAAGTGATTTTCATGCTTCCAGGGGATATGAACGCAAAATTTGTGGAATGGGTAAACGTGAATGAAAATGGCCAATTTACTCACTCTGAGGCCTTAAAAAGTGTTTATCCACCTCGGGAAGTGAAATAAATAACATTTGGAGGCCTTTATTGTTCAATCAAAAATGCTCAATTTTTGACGAAAGAGATAACCACCCCCCCTTACGACATGCTTCAGAAACTAAAAAAATGGTCCGTTTTCAAATGTTGCGTCTTTGAACTAAAATTCACATTTGTACGTGGATAATCACTTTTAGAGATAAAATGAGATGTTTAAAGTGATTTGCATGCTTCCAGGGGCCCTGAACGCAAGATTTGTGGAATGGGTAAACGTGAATGAAAAGGGCCAATTTACTCACTCTGAGGCCTTAAAAAGTGTTTCTCCACCACGGGAAGTGAATTAAATTACATTTTTAGGCCTTTATTGTTCAATCAAAAATGCCCAATTTTTGACAAAAGAGATAACCACCCCCCCTTACGACATGCTTCAGAAACTAAAAAAAATGGTCTGTTTTCAAATGTTGCGTCTTTGAACTAAAATTCACATTTGTTCGTGGATAATCACTTTTAGAGATAAAATGAGATGTTTAAAGTGATTTTCATGCTTCCAGGGGCCCTGAACGCAAGATTTGTGGAATGGGTAAACGTGAATGAAAATGGCCAATTTACTCACTCTGAGGCCTTAAAAAGTGTTTATCCACCTCGGGAAGTGAAATAAATAACATTTGGAGGCCTTTATTGTTCAATCAAAAATGCCCAATTTTTGACAAAAGAGATAACCACCCCCCCTTACGCCATGCTTCAGAAACTAAAAAAATGGTCCGTTTTCAAATGTTGCGTCTTTGAACTAAAATTCACATTTGTTCGTGGATAATCACTTTTAGAGATAAAATGAGATGTTTAAAGTGATTTTCATGCTTCCAGGGGCCCTGAACGCAAAATTTGTGGAATGGGTAAACGTGAATGAAAAGGGCCAATTTACTCACTCTGAGGCCTTAAAAAGTGTTTTTCCACCACGGGAAGTGAAATAAATAACATTTTGAGGCCTTTATTGTTCAATCAAAAATGCCCAATTTTTGACGAAAGAGATAACCACCCCCCCTTACGACATGCTTCAGAAACTAAAAAAAATGGTCCGTTTTCAAATGTTGCGTCTTTGAACTAAAATTCACATTTGTACGTGGATAATCACTTTTAGAGATAAAATGAGATGTTTAAAGTGATTTGCATGCTTCCAGGGGCCCTGAACGCAAGATTTGTGGAATGGGTAAACGTGAATGAAAATGGCCAATTTACTCACTCTGAGGCCTTAAAAAGTGTTTCTTCACCACGGGAAGTGAATTAAATTACATTTTTAGGCCTTTATTGTTCAATCAAAAATGCCCAATTTTTTACAAAAGAGATAACCACCCCCCCTTACGACATGCTTCAGAAACTAAAAAAATGGTCCGTTTTCAAATGTTGCGTCTTTGAACTAAAATTCACATTTGTACGTGGATAATCACTTTTAGAGATCAAATGAGATGTTTAAAGTGATTTTCATGCTTCCAGGGGCCCTGAACGCAAAATTTGTGGAATGGGTAAACGTGAATGAAAATGGCCAATTTACTCACTCTGAGGCCTTAAAAAGTGTTTATCCACCTCGGGAAGTGAAATAAATAACATTTGGAGGCCTTTATTGTTCAATCAAAAATGCCCAATTTTTGACAAAAGAGATAACCACCCCCCCTTACGACATGCTTCAGAAACTAAAAAAATGGTCCGTTTTCAAATGTTGCGTCTTTGAACTAAAATTCACATTTGTACGTGGATAATCACTTTTAGAGATAAAATGAGATGTTTAAAGTGATTTGCATGCTTCCAGGGGCCCTGAACGCAAGATTTGTGGAATGGGTAAACGTGAATGAAAATGGCCAATTTACTCACTCTGAGGCCTTAAAAAGTGTTTCTCCACCTCGGGAAGTGAAATAAATAACATTTGGAGGCCTTTATTGTTCAATCAAAAATGCCCAATTTTTGACGAAAGAGATAACCACCCCCCCTTACGACATGCTTCAGAAACTAAAAAAATGGTCCGTTTTCAAATGTTGCGTCTTTGAACTAAAATTCACATTTGTACGTGGATAATCACTTTTAGAGATAAAATGAGATGTTTAAAGTGATTTTCATGCTTCCAGGGGATATGAACGCAAAATTTGGAGAATGGGTAAACGTGAATGAAAATGGCCAATTTACTCACTCTGAGGCCTTAAAAAGTGTTTCTCCACCACGGGAAGTGAATTAAATTACATTTTTAGGCCTTTATTGTTCAATCAAAAATGCCCAATTTTTGACAAAAGAGATAACCACCCCCCCTTACGACATGCTTCAGAAACTAAAAAAATGGTCCGTTTTCAAATGTTGCGTCTTTGAACTAAAATTCACATTCGTACGTGGATAATCACTTTTAGAGATAAAATGAGCTGTTTAAAGTGATTTTCATGCTTCCAGGGGCCCTGAACGCAAGATTTGTGGAATGGGTAAACGTGAATGAAAATGGCCAATTTACTCACTCTGAGGCCTTAAAAAGTGTTTATCCACCTCGGGAAGTGAAATAAATACCATTTGGAGGCCTTTATTGTTCAATCAAAACTGCCAAATTTTTGACGAAAGAGATAACCACCCCCCCTTACGACATGCTTCAGAAACTAAAAAAATGGTCCGTTTTCAAATGTTGCGTCTTTGAACTAAAATTCACATTTGTACGTGGATAATCACTTTTAGAGATAAAATAAGATGTTTAAAGTGATTTTCATTCTTCCAGGGGATATGAACGCAAAATTTGTGGAATGGGTAAACGTGAATGAAAAGGGCCAATTTACTCACTCTGAGGCCTTAAAAAGTGTTTCTCCACCACGGGAAGTGAAATAAATAACATTTGGAGGCCTTTATTGTTCAATCAAAAATGCCCAATTTTTGACGAAAGAGATAACCACCCCCCCTTACGACATGCTTCAGAAACTAAAAAAATGGTCCGTTTTCAAATGTTGCGTCTTTGAACTAAAATTCACATTTGTACGTGGATAATCACTTTTAGAGATAAAATGAGATGTTTAAAGTGATTTTCATGCTTCCAGGGGATATGAACGCAAAATTTGTGGAATGGGTAAACGTGAATGAAAAGGGACAATTTACTCACTCTGAGGCCTTAAAAAGTGTTTCTCCACCACGGGAAGTGAAATAAATACAATTTTTAGGCCTTCATTGTTCAATCAAAAATGCCCAATTTTTGACAAAAGAGATAACCACCCCCCTTTACGACATGCTTCAGAAACTAAAAAAATGGTCCGTTTTCAAATGTTGCGTCTTTGAACTAAAATTCACATTTGTTCGTGGATAATCACTTTTAGAGATAAAATGAGATGTTTAAAGTGATTTTCATGCTTCCAGGGGCCCTGAACGCAAGATTTGTGGAATGGGTAAACGTGAATGAAAATGGCCAATTTACTCACTCTGAGGCCTTAAAAAGTGTTTCTCCACCACTGGAAGTGAAATAAATAACATTTTTAGGCCTTCATTGTTCAATCAAAAATGCCCAATTTTTGACAAAAGAGATAACCACCCCCCTTTACGACATGCTTCAGAAACTAAAAAAATGGTCCGTTTTCAAATGTTGCGTCTTTGAACTAAAATTCACATTTGTTCGTGGATAATCACTTTTAGAGATAAAATGAGATGTTTAAAGTGATTTTCATGCTTCCAGGGGCCCTGAACGCAAGATTTGTGGAATGGGTAAACGTGAATGAAAATGGCCAATTTACTCACTCTGAGGCCTTTAAAAGTGTTTCTCCACCACGGGAAGTGAAATAAATAACATTTTTAGGCCTTCATTGTTCAATCAAAAATGCCCAATTTTTGACTAAAGAGATAACCACCCCCCCTTACGACATGCTTCAGAAACTAAAAAAATGGTCCGTTTTCAAATGTTGCGTCTTTGAACTAAAATTCACATTTGTACGTGGATAATCACTTTTAGAGATAAAATGAGATGTTTAAAGTGATTTGCATGCTTCCAGGGGCCCTGAACGCAAGATTTGTGGAATCGGTAAACGTGAATGAAAATGGCCAATTTACTCACTCTGAGGCCTTAAAAAGTGTTTCTCCACCACGGGAAGTGAATTAAATTACATTTGGAGGCCTTTATTGTTCAATCAAAAATGCCCAATTTTTGACGAAAGAGATAACCACCCCCCCTTACGACATGCTTCAGAAACTAAAAAAATGGTCCGTTTTCAAATGTTGCGTCTTTGAACTAAAATTCACATTTGTACGTGGATAATCACTTTTAGAGATAAAATGAGATGTTTAAAGTGATTTTCATGCTTCCAGGGGATATGAACGCAAAATTTGTGGAATGGGTAAACGTGAATGAAAAGGGCCAATTTACTCACTCTGAGGCCTTAAAAAGTGTTTCTCCACCACGGGAAGTGAAATAAATAAAATTTTTAGGCCTTCATTGTTCAATCAAAAATGCCAAATTTTTACCAAAAGAGATAACCACCCCCCCTTACGACATGCTTCAGAAACTAAAAAAATGGTCCGTTTTCAAATGTTGCGTCTTTGAACTAAAATTCACATTTGTACGTGGATAATCACTTTTAGAGATAAAATGAGATGTTTAAAGTGATTTTCATGCTTCCAGGGGATATGAACGCAAAATTTGTGGAATGGGTAAACGTGAATGAAAAGGGCCAATTTACTCACTCTGAGGCCTTAAAAAGTGTTTCTCCACCACGGGAAGTGAAATAAATAAAATTTTTAGGCCTTCATTGTTCAATCAAAAATGCCCAATTTTTGACAAAAGAGATAACCACCCCCCCTTACGACATGCTTCAGAAACTAAAAAAATGGTCCGTTTTCAAATGTTGCGTCTTTGAACTAAAATTCACATTTGTTCGTGGATAATCACTTTTAGAGATAAAATGAGATGTTTAAAGTGATTTTCATGCTTCCAGGGGCCCTGAACGCAAGATTTGTGGAATGGGTAAACGTGAATGAAAAGGGCCAATTTACTCACTCTGAGGCCTTAAAAAGTGTTTCTCCACCACGGGAAGTGAAATAAATAACATTTTGAGGCCTTTATTGTTCAATCAAAAATGCCCAATTTTTGACGAAAGAGATAACCACCCCCCCTTACGACATGCTTCAGAAACTAAAAAAATGTGCCGTTTTCAAATGTTGCGTCTTTGAACTAAAATTCACATTTGTACGTGGATAATCACTTTTAGAGATAAAGTGAGATGTTTAAAGTGATTTTCATGCTTCCAGGGGCCCTGAACGCAAGATTTGTGGAATGGGTAAACGTAAATGAAAATGGCCAATTTACTCACTCTGAGGCCTTAAAAAGTGTTTATCCACCTCGGGAAGTGAAATAAATAACATTTGGAGGCCTTTATTGTTCAATCAAAAATGCCCAATTTTTGACGAAAGAGATAACCACCCCCCCTTACGACATGCTTCAGAAACTAAAAAAATGGTCCCTTTTCAAATGTTGCGTCTTTGAACTAAAATTCACATTTGTACATGGATAATCACTTTTAGAGATAAAATGAGATGTTTAAAGTGATTTGCATGCTTCCAGGGGCCCTGAACGCAAGATTTGTGGAATGGGTAAACGTGAATGAAAATGGCCAATTTACTCACTCTGAGGCCTTAAAAAGTGTTTCTCCACCACGGGAAGTGAATTAAATTACATTTTTAGGCCTTTATTGTTCAATCTAAAATGCCCAATTTTTTACAAGAGATAACCACCCCCCCTTACGACATGCTTCAGAAACTAAAAAAATGGTCCGTTTTCAAATGTTGCGTCTTTGAACTAAAATTCACATTTGTACGTGGATAATCACTTTTAGAGATAAAATGAGATGTTTAAAGTGATTTTCATGCTTCCAGGGGATATGAACGCAAAATTTGTGGAATGGGTAAACGTGAATGAAAAGGGCCAATTTACTCACTCTGAGGCCTTAAAAAGTGTTTCTCCACCACGGGAAGTGAAATAAATAACATTTGGAGGCCTTTATTGTTCAATCAAAAATGCCCAATTTTTGACAAAAGAGATAACCACCCCCCCCCTTACGACATGCTTCAGAAACTAAAAAAATGGTCCGTTTTCAAATGTTGCGTCTTTGAACTAAAATTCACATTTGTACGTGGATAATCACTTTTAGAGATCAAATGAGATGTTTAAAGTGATTTTCATGCTTCCAGGGGCCCTGAACGCAAAATTTGTGGAATGGGTAAACGTGAATGAAAATGGCCAATTTACTCACTCTGAGGCATTAAAAAGTGTTTATCCACCTCGGGAAGTGAAATAAATAACATTTGGAGGCCTTTATTGTTCAATCAAAAATGCCCAATTTTTGACGAAAGAGATAACCACCCCCCCTTACGACATGCTTCAGAAACTAAAAAAATGGTCCGTTTTCAAATGTTGCGTCTTTGAACTAAAATTCACATTTGTACGTGGATAATCACTTTTAGAGATAAAATGAGATGTTTAAAGTGATTTGCATGCTTCCAGGGGCCCTGAACGCAAGATTTGTGGAATGGGTAAACGTGAATGAAAATGGCCAATTTACTCACTCTGAGGCCTTAAAAAGTGTTTCTCCACCACGGGAAGTGAATTAAATTACATTTTTAGGCCTTTATTGTTCAATCAAAAATGCCCAATTTTTTACAAAAGAGATAACCACCCCCCCTTACGACATGCTTCAGAAACTAAAAAAATGGTCCGTTTTCAAATGTTGCGTCTTTGAACTAAAATTCACATTTGTACGTGGATAATCACTTTTAGAGATAAAATGAGATGTTTAAAGTGATTTTCATGCTTCCAGGGGATATGAACGCAAAATTTGTGGAATGGGTAAACGTGAATGAAAAGGGCCAATTTACTCACTCTGAGGCCTTAAAAAGTGTTTCTCCACCACGGGAAGTGAAATAAATAACATTTGGAGGCCTTTATTGTTCAATCAAAAATGCCCAATTTTTGACAAAAGAGATAACCACCCCCCCTTACGACATGCTTCAGAAACTAAAAAAATGGTCCGTTTTCAAATGTTGCGTCTTTGAACTAAAATTCACATTTGTACGTGGATAATCACTTTTAGAGATAAAATGAGATGTTTAAAGTGATGTGCATGCTTCCAGGGTCCCTGAACGCAAGATTTGTGGAATGGGTAAACGTGAATGAAAAGGGCCAATTTACTCACTCTGAGGCCTTAAAAAGTGTTTCTCCACCACGGGAAGTGAATTAAATTACATTTTTAGGCCTTTATTGTTCAATCAAAAATGCCCAATTTTTGACAAAAGAGATAACCACCCCCCCTTACGACATGCTTCAGAAACTAAAAAAATGGTCCGTTTTCAAATGTTGCGTCTTTGAACTAAAATTCACATTTGTTCGTGGATAATCACTTTTAGAGATAAAATGAGATGTTTAAAGTGATTTTCATGCTTCCAGGGGCCCTGAACGCAAGATTTGTGGACTGGGTAAACGTGAATGAAAATGGCCAATTTACTCACTCTGAGGCCTTAAAAAGTGTTTCTCCACCACTGGAAGTGAATTAAATAACATTTTTAGGCCTTTATTGTTCAATCAAAAATGCCCAATTTTTGACAAAAGAGATAACCACCCCCCCTTACGCCATGCTTCAGAAACTAAAAAAATGGTCAGTTTTCAAATGTTGCGTCTTTGAACTAAAATTCACATTTGTTCGTGGATAATCACTTTTAGAGATAAAATGAGATGTTTAAAGTGATTTTCATGCTTCCAGGGGCCCTGAACGCAAAATTTGTGGAATGGGTAAACGTGAATGAAAATGGCCAATTTACTCACTCTGAGGCCTTAAAAAGTGTTTCTCCACCACGGGAAGTGAAATAAATAACATTTGGAGGCCTTAATTGTTCAATCAAAAATGCCCAATTTTTGACGAAAGAGATAACCACCCCCCCCCTTACGACATGCTTCAGAAACTAAAAAAATGGTCCGTTTTCAAATGTTGCGTATTTGAACTAAAATTCACATTTGTACGTGGATAATCACTTTTAGAGATAAAATGAGATGTTTAAAGTGATTTTCATGCTTCCAGGGGCCCTGAACGCAAGATTTGTGGAATGGGTAAACGTGAATGAAAATGGCCAATTTACTCACTCTGAGGCCTTAAAAAGTGTTTATCCACCTCGGGAAGTGAAATAAATAACATTTGGAGGCCTTTATTGTTCAATCAAAAATGCCCAATTTTTGACGAAAGAGATAACCACCCCCCCTTACGACATGCTTCAGAAACTAAAAAAATGGTCTGTTTTCAAATGTTGCGTCTTTGAACTAAAATTCACATTTGTACGTGGATAATCACTTTTAGAGATAAAATGAGATGTTTAAAGTGATTTGCATGCTTCCAGGGGCCCTGAACGCAAGATTTGTGGAATGGGTAAACGTGAATGAAAATGGCCAATTTACTCACTCTGAGGCCTTAAAAAGTGTTTCTCCACCACGGGAAGTGAATTAAATTACATTTTTAGGCCTTTATTGTTCAATCAATAATGCCCAATTTTTGACAAAAGAGATAACCACCCCCCCTTACGACATGCTTCAGAAACTAAAAAAATGGTCCGTTTTCAAATGTTGCGTCTTTGAACTAAAATTCACATTTGTACGTGGATAATCACTTTTAGAGATAAAATGAGATGTTTAAAGTGATTTTCATGCTTCCAGGGGATATGAACGCAAAATTTGTGGAATGGGTAAACGTGAATGAAAAGGGCCAATTTACTCACTCTGAGGCCTTAAAAAGTGTTTCTCCACCACGGGAAGTGAAATAAATAACATTTTGAGGCCTTTATTGTTCAATCAAAAATGCCCAATTTTTGACGAAAGAGATAACCACCCCCCCTTACGACATGCTTCAGAAACTAAAAAAAATGGTCCGTTTTCAAATGTTGCGTCTTTGAACTAAAATTCACATTTGTACGTGGATAATCACTTTTAGAGATAAAATGAGATGTTTAAAGGTATTTTCATGCTTCCAGGGGCCCTGAACGCAAGATTTGTGGAATGGGTAAACGTGAATGAAAATGGCCAATTTACTCACTCTGAGGCCTTAAAAAGTGTTTATCCACCTCGGGAAGTGAAATAAATAACATTTGGAGGCCTTTATTGTTCAATCAAAAATGCCCAATTTTTGACGAAAGAGATAACCACCCCCCCTTACGACATGCTTCAGAAACTAAAAAAATGGTCCGTTTTCAAATGTTGCGTCTTTGAACTAAAATTCACATTTGTACGTGGATAATCACTTTTAGAGATAAAATGAGATGTTTAAAGTGATTTTCATGCTTCCAGGGGATATGAACGCAAAATTTGTGGAATGGGTAACCGTGAATGAAAAGGGCCAATTTACTCACTCTGAGGCCTTAAAAAGTGTTTCTCCACCACGGGAAGTGAAATAAATAACATTTGGAGGCCTTTATTGTTCAATCAAAAATGCCCAATTTTTGACAAAAGAGATAACCACCCCCCCTTACGACATGCTTCAGAAACTAAAAAAATGGTCCGTTTTCAAATGTTGCGTCTTTGAACTAAAATTCACATTTGTACGTGGATAATCACTTTTAGAGATAAAATGAGATGTTTAAAGTGATTTTCATGCTTCCAGGGGATATGAACGCAAAATTTGTGGAATGGGTAAACGTGAATGAAAAGGGCCAATTTACTCACTCTGAGGCCTTAAAAAGTGTTTATCCACCTCGGGAAGTGAAATAAATAAAATTTGGAGGCCTTTATTGTTCAATCAAAAATGCCCAATTTTTGACGAAAGAGATAACCACCCCCCCTTACGACATGCTTCAGAAACTAAAAAAATGGTCCGTTTTCAAATGTTGCGTCTTTGAACTAAAATTCACATTTGTACGTGGATAATCACTTTTAGAGATAAAATGAGATGTTTAAAGTGATTTTCATGCTTCCAGGGGATATGAACGCAAAATTTGTGGAATGGGTAACCGTGAATGAAAAGGGCCAATTTACTCACTCTGAGGCCTTAAAAAGTGTTTCTCCACCACGGGAAGTGAAATAAATAACATTTGGAGGCCTTTATTGTTCAATCAAAAATGCCCAATTTTTGACAAAAGAGATAACCACCCCCCCTTACGACATGCTTCAGAAACTAAAAAAATGGTCCGTTTTCAAATGTTGCGTCTTTGAACTAAAATTCACATTTGTACGTGGATAATCACTTTTAGAGATAAAATGAGATGTTTAAAGTGATTTTCATGCTTCCAGGGGATATGAACGCAAAATTTGTGGAATGGGTAAACGTGAATGAAAATGGCCAATTTACTCACTCTGAGGCCTTAAAAAGTGTTTATCCACCTCGGGAAGTGAAATAAATAAAATTTGGAGGCCTTTATTGTTCAATCAAAAATGCCCAATTTTTGACAAAAGAGATAACCACCCCCCCTTACGACATGCTTCAGAAACTAAAAAAATGGTCCGTTTTCAAATGTTGCGTCTTTGAACTAAAATTCACATTTGTACGTGGATAATCACTTTTAGAGATAAAATGAGATGTTTAAAGTGATGTGCATGCTTCCAGGGTCCCTGAACGCAAGATTTGTGGAATGGGTAAACGTGAATGAAAAGGGCCAATTTACTCACTCTGAGGCCTTAAAAAGTGTTTCTCCACCACGGGAAGTGAATTAAATTACATTTTTAGGCCTTTATTGTTCAATCAAAAATGCCCAATTTTTGACAAAAGAGATAACCGCCCCCCCTTACGACATGCTTCAGAAACTAAAAAAATGGTCCGTTTTCAAATGTTGCGTCTTTGAACTAAAATTCACATTTGTTCGTGGATAATCACTTTTAGAGATAAAATGAGATGTTTAAAGTGATTTTCATGCTTCCAGGGGCCCTGAACGCAAGATTTGTGGAATGGGTAAACGTGAATGAAAATGGCCAATTTACTCACTCTGAAGCCTTAAAAAGTGTTTCTCCACCACTGGAAGTGAATTAAATAACATTTTTAGGCCTTTATTGTTCAATCAAAAATGCCCAATTTTTGACAAAAGAGATAACCACCCCCCCTTACGCCATGCTTCAGAAACTAAAAAAATGGTCAGTTTTCAAATGTTGCGTCTTTGAACTAAAATTCACATTTGTTCGTGGATAATCACTTTTAGAGATAAAATGAGATGTTTAAAGTGATTTTCATGCTTCCAGGGGCCCTGAACGCAAAATTTGTGGAATGGGTAAACGTGAATGAAAATGGCCAATTTACTCACTCTGAGGCCTTAAAAAGTGTTTCTCCACCACGGGAAGTGAAATAAATAACATTTGGAGGCCTTTATTGTTCAATCAAAAATGCCCAATTTTTGACGAAAGAGATAACCACCCCCCCCTTACGACATGCTTCAGAAACTAAAAAAATGGTCCGTTTTCAAATGTTGCGTATTTGAACTAAAATTCACATTTGTACGTGGATAATCACTTTTAGAGATAAAATGAGATGTTTAAAGTGATTTTCATGCTTCCAGGGGCCCTGAACGCAAAATTTGTGGAATGGGTAAACGTGAATGAAAATGGCCAATTTACTCACTCTGAGGCCTTAAAAAGTGTTTCTCCACCACGGGAAGTGAAATAAATAACATTTGGAGGCCTTTATTGTTCAATCAAAAATGCCCAATTTTTGACGAAAGAGATAACCACCCCCCCCTTACGACATGCTTCAGAAACTAAAAAAATGGTCCGTTTTCAAATGTTGCGTATTTGAACTAAAATTCACATTTGTACGTGGATAATCACTTTTAGAGATAAAATGAGATGTTTAAAGTGATTTTCATGCTTCCAGGGGCCCTGAACGCAAGATTTGTGGAATGGGTAAACGTGAATGAAAATGGCCAATTTACTCACTCTGAGGCCTTAAAAAGTGTTTATCCACCTCGGGAAGTGAAATAAATAACATTTGGAGGCCTTTATTGTTCAATCAAAAATGCCCAATTTTTGACGAAAGAGATAACCACCCCCCCTTACGACATGCTTCAGAAACTAAAAAAATGGTCCGTTTTCAAATGTTGCGTCTTTGAACTAAAATTCACATTTGTACGTGGATAATCACTTTTAGAGATAAAATGAGATGTTTAAAGTGATTTGCATGCTTCCAGTGGCCCTGAACGCAAGATTTGTGGAATGGGTAAACGTGAATGAAAATGGCCAATTTACTCACTCTGAGGCCTTAAAAAGTGTTTCTCCACCACGGGAAGTGAATTAAATTACATTTTTAGGCCTTTATTGTTCAATCAAAAATGCCCAATTTTTGACAAAAGAGATAACCACCCCCCCTTACGACATGCTTCAGAAACTAAAAAAATGGTCCGTTTTGAAATGTTGCGTCTTTGAACTAAAATTCACATTTGTACGTGGATAATCACTTTTAGAGATAAAATGAGATGTTTTAAGTGATTTTCATGCTTCCAGGGGATATGAACGCAAAATTTGTGGAATGGGTAAACGTGAATGAAAAGGGCCAATTTATTCACTCTGAGGCCTTAAAAAGTGTTTCTCCACCACGGGAAGTGAAATAAATAACATTTGGAGGCCTTTATTGTTCAATCAAAAATGCCCAATTTTTGACAAAAGAGATAACCACCCCCCCTTACGACATGCTTCAGAAACTAAAAAAATGGTCCGTTTTCAAATGTTGCGTCTTTGAACTAAAATTCACATTTGTACATGGATAATCACTTTTAGAGATAAAATGAGATGTTTAAAGTGATTTGCATGCTTCCAGGGTCCCTGAACGCAAGATTTGTGGAATGGGTAAACGTGAATGAAAAGGGCCAATTGACTCACTCTGAGGCCTTAAAAAGTGTTTCTCCACCACGGGAAGTGAATTAAATTACATTTTTAGGCCTTTATTGTTCAATCAAAAATGCCCAATTTTTGACAAAAGAGATAACCACCCCCCCTTACGACATGCTTCAGAAACTAAAAAAATGGTCCGTTTTCAAATGTTGCGTCTTTGAACTAAAATTCACATTTGTTCGTGGATAATCACTTTTAGAGATAAAATGAGATGTTTAAAGTGATTTTCATGCTTCCAGGGGCCCTGAACGCAAAATTTGTGGAATGGGTAAACGTGAATGAAAAGGGACAATTTACTCACTCTGAGGCCTTAAAAAGTGTTTCTCCACCACGGGAAGTGAAATAAATACAATTTTTAGGCCTTCATTGTTCAATCAAAAATGCCCAATTTTTGACAAAAGAGATAACCACCCCCCCTTACGACATGCTTCAGAAACTAAAAAAATGGTCCGTTTTCAAATGTTGCGTCTTTGAACTAAAATTCACATTTGTTCGTGGATAATCACTTTTAGAGATAAAATGAGATGTTTAAAGTGATTTTCATGCTTCCAGGGGCCCTGAACGCAAGATTTGTGGAATGGGTAAACGTGAATGAAAATGGCCAATTTACTCACTCTGAGGCCTTAAAAAGTGTTTCTCCACCACTGGAAGTGAATTAAATAACATTTTTAGGCCTTTATTGTTCAATCAAAAATGCCCAATTTTTGACAAAAGAGATAACCACCCCCCCTTACGCCATGCTTCAGAAACAAAAATATTGGTCCGTTTTCAAATGTTGCGTCTTTGAACTAAAATTCACATTTGTTCGTGGATAATCACTTTTAGAGATAAAATGAGATGTTTAAAGTGATTTTCATGCTTCCAGGGGCCCTGAACGCAAAATTTGTGGAATGGGTAAACGTGAATGAAAATGGCCAATTTACTCACTCTGAGGCCTTAAAAAGTGTTTCTCCACCACGGGAAGTGAAATAAATAACATTTGGAGGCCTTTATTGTTCAATCAAAAATGCCCAATTTTTGACGAAAGAGATAACCACCCCCCCTTACGACATGCTTCAGAAACTAAAAAAATGGTCCGTTTTCAAATGTTGCGTCTTTGAACTAAAATTCACATTTGTACGTGGATAATCACTTTTAGAGATAAAATGAGATGTTTAAAGTGATTTTCATGCTTCCAGGGGCCCTGAACGCAAAATTTGTGGAATGGGTAAACATGAATGAAAATGGCCAATTTACTCACTCTGAGGCCTTTAAAAGTGTTTCTCCACCACGGGAAGTGAAATAAATAACATTTTTAGGCCTTCATTGTTCAATCAAAAATGCCCAATTTTTGACGAAAGAGATAACCACCCCCCCTTACGACATGCTTCAGAAACTAAAAAAATGGTCCGTTTTCAAATGTTGCGTCTTTGAACTAAAATTCACATTTGTACGTGGATAATCACTTTTAGAGATAAAATGAGATGTTTAAAGTGATTTGCATGCTTCCAGGGGCCCTGAACGCAAGATTTGTGGAATGGGTAAACGTGAATGAAAATGGCCAATTTACTCACTCTGAGGCCTTAAAAAGTGTTTCTCCACCACGGGAAGTGAATTAAATTACATTTGGAGGCCTTTATTGTTCAATCAAAAATGCCCAATTTTTGACGAAAGAGATAACCACCCCCCCTTACGACATGCTTCAGAAACTAAAAAAATGGTCCGTTTTCAAATGTTGCGTCTTTGAACTAAAATTCACATTTGTACGTGGATAATCACTTTTAGAGATAAAATGAGATGTTTAAAGTGATTTTCATGCTTCCAGGGGATATGAACGCAAAATTTGTGGAATGGGTAAACGTGAATGAAAAGGGCCAATTTACTCACTCTGAGGCCTTAAAAAGTGTTTCTCCACCACGGGAAGTGAAATAAATAAAATTTTTAGGCCTTCATTGTTCAATCAAAAATGCCAAATTTTTGACAAAAGAGATAACCACCCCCCCTTACGACATGCTTCAGAAACTAAAAAAATGGTCCGTTTTCAAATGTTGCGTCTTTGAACTAAAATTCACATTTGTACGTGGATAATCACTTTTAGAGATAAAATGAGATGTTTAAAGTGATTTTCATGCTTCCAGGGGATATGAACGCAAAATTTGTGGAATGGGTAAACGTGAATGAAAAGGGCCAATTTACTCACTCTGAGGCCTTAAAAAGTGTTTCTCCACCACGGGAAGTGAAATAAATAAAATTTTTAGGCCTTCATTGTTCAATCAAAAATGCCCAATTTTTGACAAAAGAGATAACCACCCCCCCTTACGACATGCTTCAGAAACTAAAAAAATGGTCCGTTTTCAAATGTTGCGTCTTTGAACTAAAATTCACATTTGTTCGTGGATAATCACTTTTAGAGATAAAATGAGATGTTTAAAGTGATTTTCATGCTTCCAGGGGCCCTGAACGCAAGATTTGTGGAATGGGTAAACGTGAATGAAAATGGCCAATTTACTCACTCTGAGGCCTTAAAAAGTGTTTCTCCACCACTGGAAGTGAATTAAATAACATTTTTAGGCCTTTATTGTTCAATCAAAAATGCCCAATTTTTGACAAAAGAGATAACCACCCCCCCTTACGCCATGCTTCAGAAACTAAAAAAATGGTCCGTTTTCAAATGTTGCGTCTTTGAACTAAAATTCACATTTGTTCGTGGATAATCACTTTTAGAGATAAAATGAGATGTTTAAAGTGATTTTCATGCTTCCAGGGGCCGTGAACGCAAAATTTGTGGAATGGGTAAAGGTGAATGAAAAGGGCCAATTTACTCACTCTGAGGCCTTAAAAAGTGTTTCTCCACCACGGGAAGTGAAATAAATAACATTTTGAGGCCTTTATTGTTCAATCAAAAATGCCCAATTTTTGACGAAAGAGATAACCACCCCCCCTTACGACATGCTTCAGAAACTAAAAAAATGTGCCGTTTTCAAATGTTGCGTCTTTGAACTAAAATTCACATTTGTACGTGGATAATCACTTTTAGAGATAAAATGAGATGTTTAAAGTGATTTTCATGCTTCCAGGGGCCCTGAACGCAAGATTTGTGGAATGGGTAAACGTAAATGAAAATGGCCAATTTACTCACTCTGAGGCCTTAAAAAGTGTTTATCCACCTCGGGAAGTGAAATAAATAACATTTGGAGGCCTTTATTGTTCAATCAAAAATGCCCAATTTTTGACGAAAGAGATAACCACCCCCCCTTACGACATGCTTCAGAAACTAAAAAAATGGTCCCTTTTCAAATGTTGCGTCTTTGAACTAAAATTCACATTTGTACATGGATAATCACTTTTAGAGATAAAATGAGATGTTTAAAGTGATTTGCATGCTTCCAGGGGCCCTGAACGCAAGATTTGTGGAATGGGTAAACGTGAATGAAAATGGCCAATTTACTCACTCTGAGGCCTTAAAAAGTGTTTCTCCACCACGGGAAGTGAATTAAATTACATTTTTAGGCCTTTATTGTTCAATCTAAAATGCCCAATTTTTTACAAAAGAGATAACCACCCCCCCTTACGACATGCTTCAGAAACTAAAAAAATGGTCCGTTTTCAAATGTTGCGTCTTTGAACTAAAATTCACATTTGTACGTGGATAATCACTTTTAGAGATAAAATGAGATGTTTAAAGTGATTTTCATGCTTCCAGGGGATATGAACGCAAAATTTGTGGAATGGGTAAACGTGAATGAAAAGGGCCAATTTACTCACTCTGAGGCCTTAAAAAGTGTTTCTCCACCACGGGAAGTGAAATAAATAACATTTGGAGGCCTTTATTGTTCAATCAAAAATGCCCAATTTTTGACAAAAGAGATAACCACCCCCCCCTACGACATGCTTCAGAAACTAAAAAAATGGTCCGTTTTCAAATGTTGCGTCTTTGAACTAAAATTCACATTTGTACGTGGATAATCACTTTTAGAGATCAAATGAGATGTTTAAAGTGATTTTCATGCTTCCAGGGGCCCTGAACGCAAAATTTGTGGAATGGGTAAACGTGAATGAAAATGGCCAATTTACTCACTCTGAGGCATTAAAAAGTGTTTATCCACCTCGGGAAGTGAAATAAATAACATTTGGAGGCCTTTATTGTTCAATCAAAAATGCCCAATTTTTGACAAAAGAGATAACCACCCCCCCTTACGACATGCTTCAGAAACTAAAAAAATGGTCCGTTTTCAAATGTTGCGTCTTTGAACTAAAATTCACATTTGTACGTGGATAATCACTTTTAGAGATAAAATGAGATGTTTAAAGTGATTTGCATGCTTCCAGGGGCCCTGAACGCAAGATTTGTGGAATGGGTAAACGTGAATGAAAATGGCCAATTTACTCACTCTGAGGCCTTAAAAAGTGTTTCTCCACCTCGGGAAGTGAAATAAATAACATTTGGAGGCCTTTATTGTTCAATCAAAAATGCCCAATTTTTGACGAAAGAGATAACCACCCCCCCTTACGACATGCTTCAGAAACTAAAAAAATGGTCCGTTTTCAAATGTTGCGTCTTTGAACTAAAATTCACATTTGTACGTGGATAATCACTTTTAGAGATAAAATGAGATGTTTAAAGTGATTTTCATGCTTCCAGGGGATATGAACGCAAAATTTGGAGAATGGGTAAACGTGAATGAAAAGGGCCAATTTACTCACTCTGAGGCCTTAAAAAGTGTTTCTCCACCACGGGAAATGAAATAAATAACATTTGTAGGCCTTTATTGTTCAATCAAAAATGCCTGATTTTTGACGAAAGAGATAACCACCCCCCCTTTCGACATGCTCCAGAAACTAAAAAAATGGTCCGTTTTCAAATGTTGCGTCTATGAACTAAAATTCACATTTGTACGTGGATAATCACTTTTAGAGATAAAATGAGATGTTTAAAGTGATTTTCATGCTTCCAGGGGCCCTGAACGCAAGATTTGTGGAATGGGTAAACGTGAATAAAAATCGCCAATTTACTCACTCTGAGGCCTTAAAATTGTTTATCCACCTCGGGAAGTGAAATAAATAACATTTGGAGGCCTTTATTGTTCAATCAAAAATGCCAAATTTTTGACAAAAGAGATAACCACCCCCCCTTACGACATGCTTCAGAAACTAAAAAAATGGTCCGTTTTCAAATGTTGCGTCTTTGAATTAAAATTCACATTTGTACGTGGATAATCACTTTTAGAGATAAAATGAGATGTTTAAAGTGATTTTCATGCTTCCAGGGGATATGAACGCAAAATTTGTGGAATGGGTAAACGTGAATGAAAAGGGCCAAGTTACTCACTCTGAGGCCTTAAAAAGTGTTTCTCCACCACGGGAAGTGAAATAAATAAAATTTTTAGGCCTTCATTGTTCAATCAAAAATGCCCAATTTTTGACAAAAGAGATAACCACCCCCCCTTACGACATGCTTCAGAAACTAAAAAAATGGTCCGTTTTCAAATGTTGCGTCTTTGAACTAAAATTCACATTTGTTCGTGGATAATCACTTTTAGAGATAAAATGAGATGTTTAAAGTGATTTTCATGCTTCCAGGGGCCCTGAACGCAAGATTTGTGGAATGGGTAAACGTGAATGAAAATGGCCAATTTACTCACTCTGAGGCCTTAAAAAGTGTTTCTCCACCACTGGAAGTGAATTAAATAACATTTTTAGGCCTTTATTGTTCAATCAAAAATGCCCAATTTTTGACAAAAGAGATAACCACCCCCCCTTACGCCATGCTTCAGAAACTAAAAAAATGGTCCGTTTTCAAATGTTGCGTCTTTGAACTAAAATTCACATTTGTTCGTGGATAATCACTTTTAGAGATAAAATGAGATGTTTAAAGTGATTTTCATGCTTCCAGGGGCCCTGAACGCAAAATTTGTGGAATGGGTAAACGTGAATGAAAATGGCCAATTTACTCACTCTGAGGCCTTAAAAAGTGTTTCTCCACCACGGGAAGTGAAATAAATAACATTTTGAGGCCTTTATTGTTCAATCAAAAATGCCCAATTTTTGACGAAAGAGATAACCACCCCCCCTTACGACATGCTTCAGAAACTAAAAAAAATGGTCCGTTTTCAAATGTTGCGTCTTTGAACTAAAATTCACATTTGTACGTGGATAATCACTTTTAGAGATAAAATGAGATGTTTAAAGTGATTTTCATGCTTCCAGGGGCCCTGAACGCAAGATTTGTGGAATGGGTAAACGTGAATGAAAATGGCCAATTTACTCACTCTGAGGCCTTAAAAAGTGTTTATCCACCTCGGGAAGTGAAATAAATAACATTTGGAGGCCTTTATTGTTCAATCAAAAATGCCCAATTTTTGACGAAAGAGATAACCACCCCCCCTTACGACATGCTTCAGAAACTAAAAAAATGGTCCGTTTTCAAATGTTGCGTCTTTGAACTAAAATTCACATTTGTACGTGGATAATCACTTTTAGAGATAAAATGAGATGTTTAAAGTGATTTGCATGCTTCCAGGGGCCCTGAACGCAAGATTTGTGGAATGGGTAAACGTGAATGAAAATGGCCAATTTACTCACTCTGAGGCCTTAAAAAGTGTTTCTCCACCACGGGAAGTGAATTAAATTACATTTTTAGGCCTTTATTGTTCAATCAAAAATGCCCAATTTTTTACAAAAGAGATAACCACCCCCCCTTACGACATGCTTCAGAAACTAAAAAAATGGTCCGTTTTCAAATGTTGCGTCTTTGAACTAAAATTCACATTTGTACGTGGATAATCACTTTTAGAGATAAAATGAGATGTTTAAAGTGATTTTCATGCTTCCAGGGGATATGAACGCAAAATTTGTGGAATGGGTAAACGTGAATGAAAAGGGCCAATTTACTCACTCTGAGGCCTTAAAAAGTGTTTCTCCACCACGGGAAGTGAAATAAATAACATTTGGAGGCCTTTATTGTTCAATCAAAAATGCCCAATTTTTGACAAAAGAGATAACCACCCCCCCTTACGACATGCTTCAGAAACTAAAAAAATGGTCCGTTTTCAAATGTTGCGTCTTTGAACTAAAATTCACATTTGTACGTGGATAATCACTTTTAGAGATAAAATGAGATGTTTAAAGTGATGTGCATGCTTCCAGGGTCCCTGAACGCAAGATTTGTGGAATGGGTAAACGTGAATGAAAAGGGCCAATTTACTCACTCTGAGGCCTTAAAAAGTGTTTCTCCACCACGGGAAGTGAATTAAAATACATTTTTAGGCCTTTATTGTTCAATCAAAAATGCCCAATTTTTGACAAAAGAGATAACCACCCCCCCTTACGACATGCTTCAGAAACTAAAAAAATGGTCCGTTTTCAAATGTTGCGTCTTTGAACTAAAATTCACATTTGTTCGTGGATAATCACTTTTAGAGATAAAATGAGATGTTTAAAGTGATTTTCATGCTTCCAGGGGCCCTGAACGCAAGATTTGTGGACTGGGTAAACGTGAATGAAAATGGCCAATTTACTCACTCTGAGGCCTTAAAAAGTGTTTCTCCACCACTGGAAGTGAATTAAATAACATTTTTAGGCCTTTATTGTTCAATCAAAAATGCCCAATTTTTGACAAAAGAGATAACCACCCCCCCTTACGCCATGCTTCAGAAACTAAAAAAATGGTCCGTTTTCAAATGTTGCGTCTTTGAACTAAAATTCACATTTGTTCGTGGATAATCACTTTTAGAGATAAAATGAGATGTTTAAAGTGATTTTCATGCTTCCAGGGGCCCTGAACGCAAAATTTGTGGAATGGGTAAACGTGAATGAAAATGGCCAATTTACTCACTCTGAGGCCTTAAAAAGTGTTTCTCCACCACGGGAAGTGAAATAAATAACATTTGGAGGCCTTTATTGTTCAATCAAAAATGCCCAATTTTTGACGAAAGAGATAACCACCCCCCCTTACGACATGCTTCAGAAACTAAAAAAATGGTCCGTTTTCAAATGTTGCGTCTTTGAACTAAAATTCACATTTGTACGTGGATAATCACTTTTAGAGATAAAATGAGATGTTTAAAGTGATTTTCATGCTTCCAGGGGCCCTGAACGCAAAATTTGTGGAATGGGTAAACATGAATGAAAATGGCCAATTTACTCACTCTGAGGCCTTTAAAAGTGTTTCTCCACCACGGGAAGTGAAATAAATAACATTTTTAGGCCTTCATTGTTCAATCAAAAATGCCCAATTTTTGACTAAAGAGATAACCACCCCCCCTTACGACATGCTTCAGAAACTAAAAAAATGGTCCGTTTTCAAATGTTGCGTCTTTGAACTAAAATTCACATTTGTACGTGGATAATCACTTTTAGAGATAAAATGAGATGTTTAAAGTGATTTGCATGCTTCCAGGGGGCCTGAACGCAAGATTTGTGGAATGGGTAAACGTGAATGAAAATGGCCAATTTACTCACTCTGAGGCCTTAAAAAGTGTTTCTCCACCACGGGAAGTGAATTAAATTACATTTGGAGGCCTTTATTGTTCAATCAAAAATGCCCAATTTTTGACGAAAGAGATAACCACCCCCCCTTACGACATGCTTCAGAAACTAAAAAAATGGTCCGTTTTCAAATGTTGCGTCTTTGAACTAAAATTCACATTTGTACGTGGATAATCACTTTTAGAGATAAAATGAGATGTTTAAAGTGATTTTCATGCTTCCAGGGGATATGAACGCAAAATTTGTGGAATGGGTAAACGTGAATGAAAAGGGCCAATTTACTCACTCTGAGGCATTAAAAAGTGTTTCTCCACCACGGGAAGTGATATAAATAAAATTTTTAGGCCTTCATTGTTCAATCAAAAATGCCAAATTTTTGACAAAAGAGATAACCACCCCCCCTTACGACATGCTTCAGAAACTAAAAAAATGGTCCGTTTTCAAATGTTGCGTCTTTGAACTAAAATTCACATTTGTACGTGGATAATCACTTTTAGAGATAAAATGAGATGTTTAAAGTGATTTTCATGCTTCCAGGGGATATGAACTCAAAATTTGTGGAATGGGTAAACGTGAATGAAAAGGGCCAATTTACTCACTCTGAGGCCTTAAAAAGTGTTTCTCCACCACGGGAAGTGAAATAAATAAAATTTTTAGGCCTTCATTGTTCAATCAAAAATGCCCAATTTTTGACAAAAGAGATAACCACCCCCCTTACGACATGCTTCAGAAACGAAAAAAATGGTCCGTTTTCAAATGTTGCGTCTTTGAACTAAAATTCACATTTGTTCGTGGATAATCACTTTTAGAGATAAAATGAGATGTTTAAAGTGATTTTCATGCTTCCAGGGGCCCTGAACGCAAGATTTGTGGAATGGGTAAACGTGAATGAAAATGGCCAATTTACTCACTCTGAGGCCTTAAAAAGTGTTTCTCCACCACTGGAAGTGAATTAAATAACATTTTTAGGCCTTTATTGTTCAATCAAAAATGCCCAATTTTTGACAAAAGAGATAACCACCCCCCCTTACGCCATGCTTCAGAAACTAAAAAAATGGTCCGTTTTCAAATGTTGCGTCTTTGAACTAAAATTCACATTTGTTCGTGGATAATCACTTTTAGAGATAAAATGATATGTTTAAAGTGATTTTCATGCTTCCAGGGGCCCTGAACGCAAAATTTGTGGAATGGGTAAACGTGAATGAAAATGGCCAATTTACTCACTCTGAGGCCTTAAAAAGTGTTTCTCCACCACGGGAAGTGAAATAAATAACATTTGGAGGCCTTTATTGTTCAATCAAAAATGCCCAATTTTTGACGAAAGAGATAACCACCCCCCCCCTTACGACATGCTTCAGAAACTAAAAAAATGGTCCGTTTTCAAATGTTGCGTATTTGAACTAAAATTCACATTTGTACGTGGATAATCACTTTTAGAGATAAAATGAGATGTTTAAAGTGATTTTCATGCTTCCAGGGGCCCCGAACGCAAGATTTGTGGAATGGGTAAACGTGAATGAAAATGGCCAATTTACTCACTCTGAGGCCTTAAAAAGTGTTTATCCACCTCGGGAAGTGAAATAAATAACATTTGGAGGCCTTTATTGTTCAATCAAAAATGCCCAATTTTTTTTTTTTTTTTTTTTTAAAAACCTTTATTTAACAGCATGTGCAGACAAATACGGGCCTACAACCCCCAGGCCGGCCTCGACAATAAAAGGGCACATCAGCAATCAATTATACAACTCAGCAGCATATCAGTACCAGCACGAATAGACCAGGTTACGTTATACACAATTGTGCCGCCGAGCGCCAGGATGATGAGGTTTAATTTTTATAAAGTTTTGAAATAAGTCCATAGCAACAGGTCTGGAAGGATCCGAATCAAAGCAATGCAGTTAGGACTATAGTGGGCAACGATCATCAGAAGAGTCAGCAAGCATTATCCGTAAGGTAATCAATCGCACTCAATGTAATCAGGATAGAAAAGAAGCATGTCACATGATGATCCCCAAGCACTACCCACAAGTTCCCAATCCTCCCAACGACCCAAGAAATAAGAAAGGAAAGAGCAAGCGGGAAGGGTAAAGAGTAGAAAGGGAGAAGAGAAAAAGAGAAAAGGAAGAAAGAAAAAGGAGGCCCATAGAAAAAAACCAACAAGGAAATATACCCCCCACCCTACACGCATGCAGAGGCTACGGCCTACCCCCCCCTAGCAGTGTGTCTGTCGCCCCAAAAGAGTACCCGAAATGTAGGAGAAGAGAAAGAGAAGAAAAAGAAAAAGAATGTCACGATTAATCGGAGGAGGGCCAAGGATCTATTCAATGCAAGCAAAAACGTTACCCGTGGTCACCCAACCCCAGGCCCCGACCTAACACCCACGCTACATGTACCTCCAACAGTCACAAGTCCCAGTCCCAGCCATACACGTATCAATGTGCACCAAGAAAAACCCCCCTCCTCAGCCTTGGCCCCTTCGAATCTGCAGTCCAACAGAATCCAATTGCAGTACAGCCAACCTGGGCGGGATGGGCCACCATGGAGTCCGTTGCAGAAATCGAGGTGTAAGAGACAAGTCAAACTGGAGTGAAGCTCGATAGTAAAGGACCGCAGATTGCGCCACTGCTATGCCGTGGCTAGTACAACAGGGAGCAGGACGATGCATAAGTTCCAGAGTAGCGGCCGGCCGATGTACAGGAAGCAAGTCCAGGAGGACGCTCAGAAACGTGGCACCAAAGGACAAAGGAGATGGGCAAAACGGCGTCCGAGACACAAGCTCCGGCCATACCAAGGGAGCAGTATTGTCAGACTCCTCCAGGGCAGAGCCGACGAGTACCGCAGCGGGCACTGGGACACGACCCCCCGTCACTGCCACATACCTCAACTCGGGTGATCCACCGACAGTCGACTGAAGATGTGGCTTAATATGCCGCACTGGAGGATCATCATGGCCAGCTGAAAAAGTCCAATCAAACCGGTCCCCCAAACCAGTGAAAGAGTCGCAGAAGGCCAACCGCAGGTCCTCCAGTGCTGCCAGGATGTCGCGAAGCCCCAGCGGTGGATCAAGGAGGGAGGGTGCTGTTGCGTCCGCCATCTTAGGCAAGCAACCACCAAACGCCCCGGGAAGCAAGCCCCCCTCACCAGCCATCGGTATCTGGAAAGCGACGAGCTCTCTGCGGGGCCCCGGTGGTGCAGGAAACGTGGAGGCAGCCGGTCGTGGAGAGGCTTCAAGGACAGGGGAATCTGTGGTGCAGGGAAACCCACCGGCAGGACCAGGGTTCCCGATGCGGAAGATGGCGGCCGCTGCTGTAGACTGCAACAAAGAAGCGATCCCGGCCCTCTCCCAGCTGGGCCGGGATACAGTATACGGGAGCCGGATACAATGTTGCGAGCGAGGCGCGCTGGGCAGCCGAGCATGGAAAAGGCTGCTGCGAGAATCCCAGCGCCGCGCTCCAGGTCCGGTGCACCGGCTCCTCCCTCTCCACAGCGGCCGCTGCTATCGTTGTCGCCGCCGGCCGTCCCCACTAAACAATAGCCCGGCTGCGACCGCTTGGAAGGCCGGAATGGTAACCGGGGCTCAACTCCGCCGGGGCAGCTCCGTTCTCGACCGGAGTCACAGTAACGTGGTCAGGAACGTGGCGCTGGTAAGCGTAGGGCTCGGAGGCGCAGGATTCTTGCCAGGATATCGACGAAGGGCGCAAGGGTCGGCGGAGCCGAAGAGCTAGGCGGCCATCTCGGCTGCAGGCTAGGCTCCTCCCCCCAAAAATGCCCAATTTTTGACGAAAGAGATAACCACCCCCCCTTACGACATGCTTCAGAAACTAAAAAAATGGTCCGTTTTCAAATGTTGCGTCTTTGAACTAAAATTCACATTTGTACGTGGATAATCACTTTTAGAGATAAAATGAGATGTTTAAAGTGATTTGCATGCTTCCAGGGGCCCTGAACGCAAGATTTGTGGAATGGGTAAACGTGAATGAAAATGGCCAATTTACTCACTCTGAGGCCTTAAAAAGTGTTTCTCCACCACGGGAAGTGAATTAAATTACATTTTTAGGCCTTTATTGTTCAATCAAAAATGCCCAATTTTTGACAAAAGAGATAACCACCCCCCCTTACGACATGCTTCAGAAACTAAAAAAATGGTCCGTTTTCAAATGTTGCGTCTTTGAACTAAAATTCACATTTGTACGTGGATAATCACTTTTAAAGATAAAATGAGATGTTTAAAGTGATTTTCATGCTTCCAGGGGATATGAACGCAAAATTTGTGGAATGGGTAAACGTGAATGAAAAGGGCCAATTTACTCACTCTGAGGCCTTAAAAAGTGTTTCTCCACCACGGGAAGTGAAATAAATAACATTTTGAGGCCTTTATTGTTCAATCAAAAATGCCCAATTTTTGACGAAAGAGATAACCACCCCCCCTTACGACATGCTTCAGAAACTAAAAAAATGGTCCGTTTTCAAATGTTGCGTCTTTGAACTAAAATTCACATTTGTACGTGGATAATCACTTTTAGAGATAAAATGAGATGTTTAAAGGTATTTTCATGCTTCCAGGGGCCCTGAACGCAAGATTTGTGGAATGGGTAAACGTGAATGAAAATGGCCAATTTACTCACTCTGAGGCCTTAAAAAGTGTTTATCCACCTCGGGAAGTGAAATAAATAACATTTGGAGGCCTTTATTGTTCAATCAAAAATGCCCAATTTTTGACGAAAGAGATAACCACCCCCCCTTACGACATGCTTCAGAAACTAAAAAAATGGTCCGTTTTCAAATGTTGCGTCTTTGAACTAAAATTCACATTTGTACGTGGATAATCACTTTTAGAGATAAAATGAGATGTTTAAAGTGATTTTCATGCTTCCAGGGGATATGAACGCAAAATTTGTGGAATGGGTAAACGTGAATGAAAATGGCCAATTTACTCACTCTGAGGCCTTAAAAAGTGTTTCTCCACCACGGGAAGTGAAATAAATAACATTTGGAGGCCTTTATTGTTCAATCAAAAATGCCCAATTTTTGACAAAAGAGATAACCACCCCCCCCTTACGACATGCTTCAGAAACTAAAAAAATGGTCCGTTTTCAAATGTTGCGTCTTTGAACTAAAATTCACATTTGTACGTGGATAATCACTTTTAGAGATAAAATGAGATGTTTAAAGTGATTTTCATGCTTCCAGGGGATATGAACGCAAAATTTGTGGAATGGGTAAACGTTAATGAAAATGGCCAATTTACTCACTCTGAGGCCTTAAAAAGTGTTTATCCACCTCGGGAAGTGAAATAAATAAAATTTGGAGGCCTTTATTGTTCAATCAAAAATGCCCAATTTTTGACAAAAGAGATAACCACCCCCCCTTACGACATGCTTCAGAAACTAAAAAAATGGTCCGTTTTCAAATGTTGCGTCTTTGAACTAAAATTCACATTTGTACGTGGATAATCACTTTTAGAGATAAAATGAGATGTTTAAAGTGATGTGCATGCTTCCAGGGTCCCTGAACGCAAGATTTGTGGAATGGGTAAACGTGAATGAAAAGGGCCAATTTACTCACTCTGAGGCCTTAAAAAGTGTTTATCCACCTCGGGAAGTGAAATAAATAACATTTGGAGGCCTTTATTGTTCAATCAAAAATGCCCAATTTTTGACGAAAGAGATAACCACCCCCCCTTACGACATGCTTCAGAAACTAAAAAAATGGTCCGTTTTCAAATGTTGCGTCTTTGAACTAAAATTCACATTTGTACGTGGATAATCACTTTTAGAGATAAAATGAGATGTTTAAAGTGATTTGCATGCTTCCAGGGGCCCTGAACGCAAGATTTGTGGAATGGGTAAACGTGAATGAAAATGGCCAATTTACTCACTCTGAGGCCTTAAAAAGTGTTTCTCCACCACGGGAAGTGAATTAAATTACATTTTTAGGCCTTTATTGTTCAATCAAAAATGCCCAATTTTTGACAAAAGAGATAACCACCCCCCCTTACGACATGCTTCAGAAACTAAAAAAATGGTCCGTTTTCAAATGTTGCGTCTTTGAACTAAAATTCACATTTGTACGTGGATAATCACTTTTAGAGATAAAATGAGATGTTTTAAGTGATTTTCATGCTTCCAGGGGATATGAACGCAAAATTTGTGGAATGGGTAACCGTGAATGAAAAGGGCCAATTTACTCACTCTGAGGCCTTAAAAAGTGTTTCTCCACCACGGGAAGTGAAATAAATAACATTTGGAGGCCTTTATTGTTCAATCAAAAATGCCCAATTTTTGACAAAAGAGATAACCACCCCCCCCTTACGACATGCTTCAGAAACTAAAAAAATGGTCCGTTTTCAAATGTTGCGTCTTTGAACTAAAATTCACATTTGTACGTGGATAATCACTTTTAGAGATAAAATGAGATGTTTAAAGTGATTTTCATGCTTCCAGGGGATATGAACGCAAAATTTGTGGAATGGGTAAACGTGAATGAAAATGGCCAATTTACTCACTCTGAGGCCTTAAAAAGTGTTTATCCACCTCGGGAAGTGAAATAAATAAAATTTGGAGGCCTTTATTGTTCAATCAAAAATGCCCAATTTTTGACAAAAGAGATAACCACCCCCCCTTACGACATGCTTCAGAAACTAAAAAAATGGTCCGTTTTCAAATGTTGCGTCTTTGAACTAAAATTCACATTTGTACGTGGATAATCACTTTTAGAGATAAAATGAGATGTTTAAAGTGATGTGCATGCTTCCAGGGTCCCTGAACGCAAGATTTGTGGAATGGGTAAACGTGAATGAAAAGGGCCAATTTACTCACTCTGAGGCCTTAAAAAGTGTTTCTCCACCACGGGAAGTGAATTAAATTACATTTTTAGGCCTTTATTGTTCAATCAAAAATGCCCAATTTTTGACAAAAGAGATAACCACCCCCCCTTACGACATGCTTCAGAAACTAAAAAAATGGTCCGTTTTCAAATGTTGCGTCTTTGAACTAAAATTCACATTTGTTCGTGGATAATCACTTTTAGAGATAAAATGAGATGTTTAAAGTGATTTTCATGCTTCCAGGGGCCCTGAACGCAAGATTTGTGGAATGGGTAAACGTGAATGAAAATGGCCAATTTACTCACTCTGAGGCCTTAAAAAGTGTTTCTCCACCACTGGAAGTGAATTAAATAACATTTTTAGGCCTTTATTGTTCAATCAAAAATGCCCAATTTTTGACAAAAGAGATAACCACCCCCCCTTACGCCATGCTTCAGAAACTAAAAAAATGGTCAGTTTTCAAATGTTGCGTCTTTGAACTAAAATTCACATTTGTTCGTGGATAATCACTTTTAGAGATAAAATGAGATGTTTAAGTGATTTTCATGCTTCCAGGGGCCCTGAACGCAAAATTTGTGGAATGGGTAAACGTGAATGAAAATGGCCAATTTACTCACTCTGAGGCCTTAAAAAGTGTTTCTCCACCACGGGAAGTGAAATAAATAACATTTGGAGGCCTTTATTGTTCAATCAAAAATGCCCAATTTTTGACGAAAGAGATAACCACCCCCCCTTACGACATGCTTCAGAAACTAAAAAAATGGTCCGTTTTCAAATGTTGCGTATTTGAACTAAAATTCACATTTGTACGTGGATAATCACTTTTAGAGATAAAATGAGATGTTTAAAGTGATTTTCATGCTTCCAGGGGCCCTGAACGCAAGATTTGTGGAATGGGTAAACGTGAATGAAAATGGCCAATTTACTCACTCTGAGGCCTTAAAAAGTGTTTATCCACCTCGGGAAGTGAAATAAATAACATTTGGAGGCCTTTATTGTTCAATCAAAAATGCCCAATTTTTGACGAAAGAGATAACCACCCCCCCTTACGACATGCTTCAGAAACTAAAAAAATGGTCCGTTTTCAAATGTTGCGTCTTTGAACTAAAATTCACATTTGTACGTGGATAATCACTTTTAGAGATAAAATGAGATGTTTAAAGTGATTTGCATGCTTCCAGGGGCCCTGAACGCAAGATTTGTGGAATGGGTAAACGTGAATGAAAAGGGCCAATTTACTCACTCTGAGGCCTTAAAAAGTGTTTCTCCACCACGGGAAGTGAATTAAATTACATTTTTAGGCCTTTATTGTTCAATCAAAAATGCCCAATTTTTGACAAAAGAGATAACCACCCCCCCTTACGACATGCTTCAGAAACTAAAAAAAATGGTCTGTTTTCAAATGTTGCGTCTTTGAACTAAAATTCACATTTGTTCGTGGATAATCACTTTTAGAGATAAAATGAGATGTTTAAAGTGATTTTCATGCTTCCAGGGGCCCTGAACGCAAGATTTGTGGAATGGGTAAACGTGAATGAAAATGGCCAATTTACTCACTCTGAGGCCTTAAAAAGTGTTTATCCACCTCGGGAAGTGAAATAAATAACATTTGGAGGCCTTTATTGTTCAATCAAAAATGCCCAATTTTTGACAAAAGAGATAACCACCCCCCCTTACGCCATGCTTCAGAAACTAAAAAAATGGTCCGTTTTCAAATGTTGCGTCTTTGAACTAAAATTCACATTTGTTCGTGGATAATCACTTTTAGAGATAAAATGAGATGTTTAAAGTGATTTTCATGCTTCCAGGGGCCCTGAACGCAAAATTTGTGGAATGGGTAAACGTGAATGAAAAGGGCCAATTTACTCACTCTGAGGCCTTAAAAAGTGTTTTTCCACCACGGGAAGTGAAATAAATAACATTTTGAGGCCTTTATTGTTCAATCAAAAATGCCCAATTTTTGACGAAAGAGATAACCACCCCCCCTTACGACATGCTTCAGAAACTAAAAAAAATGGTCCGTTTTCAAATGTTGCGTCTTTGAACTAAAATTCACATTTGTACGTGGATAATCACTTTTAGAGATAAAATGAGATGTTTAAAGTGATTTGCATGCTTCCAGGGGCCCTGAACGCAAGATTTGTGGAATGGGTAAACGTGAATGAAAATGGCCAATTTACTCACTCTGAGGCCTTAAAAAGTGTTTCTTCACCACGGGAAGTGAATTAAATTACATTTTTAGGCCTTTATTGTTCAATCAAAAATGCCCAATTTTTTACAAAAGAGATAACCACCCCCCCTTACGACATGCTTCAGAAACTAAAAAAATGGTCCGTTTTCAAATGTTGCGTCTTTGAACTAAAATTCACATTTGTACGTGGATAATCACTTTTAGAGATCAAATGAGATGTTTAAAGTGATTTTCATGCTTCCAGGGGCCCTGAACGCAAAATTTGTGGAATGGGTAAACGTGAATGAAAATGGCCAATTTACTCACTCTGAGGCCTTAAAAAGTGTTTATCCACCTCGGGAAGTGAAATAAATAACATTTGGAGGCCTTTATTGTTCAATCAAAAATGCCCAATTTTTGACAAAAGAGATAACCACCCCCCCTTACGACATGCTTCAGAAACTAAAAAAATGGTCCGTTTTCAAATGTTGCGTCTTTGAACTAAAATTCACATTTGTACGTGGATAATCACTTTTAGAGATAAAATGAGATGTTTAAAGTGATTTGCATGCTTCCAGGGGCCCTGAACGCAAGATTTGTGGAATGGGTAAACGTGAATGAAAATGGCCAATTTACTCACTCTGAGGCCTTAAAAAGTGTTTCTCCACCTCGGGAAGTGAAATAAATAACATTTGGAGGCCTTTATTGTTCAATCAAAAATGCCCAATTTTTGACGAAAGAGATAACCACCCCCCCTTACGACATGCTTCAGAAACTAAAAAAATGGTCCGTTTTCAAATGTTGCGTCTTTGAACTAAAATTCACATTTGTACGTGGATAATCACTTTTAGAGATAAAATGAGATGTTTAAAGTGATTTTCATGCTTCCAGGGGATATGAACGCAAAATTTGGAGAATGGGTAAACGTGAATGAAAATGGCCAATTTACTCACTCTGAGGCCTTAAAAAGTGTTTCTCCACCACGGGAAGTGAATTAAATTACATTTTTAGGCCTTTATTGTTCAATCAAAAATGCCCAATTTTTGACAAAAGAGATAACCACCCCCCCTTACGACATGCTTCAGAAACTAAAAAAATGGTCCGTTTTCAAATGTTGCGTCTTTGAACTAAAATTCACATTCGTACGTGGATAATCACTTTTAGAGATAAAATGAGCTGTTTAAAGTGATTTTCATGCTTCCAGGGGCCCTGAACGCAAGATTTGTGGAATGGGTAAACGTGAATGAAAATGGCCAATTTACTCACTCTGAGGCCTTAAAAAGTGTTTATCCACCTCGGGAAGTGAAATAAATACCATTTGGAGGCCTTTATTGTTCAATCAAAACTGCCAAATTTTTGACGAAAGAGATAACCACCCCCCCTTACGACATGCTTCAGAAACTAAAAAAATGGTCCGTTTTCAAATGTTGCGTCTTTGAACTAAAATTCACATTTGTACGTGGATAATCACTTTTAGAGATAAAATAAGATGTTTAAAGTGATTTTCATTCTTCCAGGGGATATGAACGCAAAATTTGTGGAATGGGTAAACGTGAATGAAAAGGGCCAATTTACTCACTCTGAGGCCTTAAAAAGTGTTTCTCCACCACGGGAAGTGAAATAAATAACATTTGGAGGCCTTTATTGTTCAATCAAAAATGCCCAATTTTTGACGAAAGAGATAACCACCCCCCCTTACGACATGCTTCAGAAACTAAAAAAATGGTCCGTTTTCAAATGTTGCGTCTTTGAACTAAAATTCACATTTGTACGTGGATAATCACTTTTAGAGATAAAATGAGATGTTTAAAGTGATTTTCATGCTTCCAGGGGATATGAACGCAAAATTTGTGGAATGGGTAAACGTGAATGAAAAGGGACAATTTACTCACTCTGAGGCCTTAAAAAGTGTTTCTCCACCACGGGAAGTGAAATAAATACAATTTTTAGGCCTTCATTGTTCAATCAAAAATGCCCAATTTTTGACAAAAGAGATAACCACCCCCCTTTACGACATGCTTCAGAAACTAAAAAAATGGTCCGTTTTCAAATGTTGCGTCTTTGAACTAAAATTCACATTTGTTCGTGGATAATCACTTTTAGAGATAAAATGAGATGTTTAAAGTGATTTTCATGCTTCCAGGGGCCCTGAACGCAAGATTTGTGGAATGGGTAAACGTGAATGAAAATGGCCAATTTACTCACTCTGAGGCCTTAAAAAGTGTTTCTCCACCACTGGAAGTGAAATAAATAACATTTTTAGGCCTTCATTGTTCAATCAAAAATGCCCAATTTTTGACAAAAGAGATAACCACCCCCCTTTACGACATGCTTCAGAAACTAAAAAAATGGTCCGTTTTCAAATGTTGCGTCTTTGAACTAAAATTCACATTTGTTCGTGGATAATCACTTTTAGAGATAAAATGAGATGTTTAAAGTGATTTTCATGCTTCCAGGGGCCCTGAACGCAAGATTTGTGGAATGGGTAAACGTGAATGAAAATGGCCAATTTACTCACTCTGAGGCCTTTAAAAGTGTTTCTCCACCACGGGAAGTGAAATAAATAACATTTTTAGGCCTTCATTGTTCAATCAAAAATGCCCAATTTTTGACTAAAGAGATAACCACCCCCCCTTACGACATGCTTCAGAAACTAAAAAAATGGTCCGTTTTCAAATGTTGCGTCTTTGAACTAAAATTCACATTTGTACGTGGATAATCACTTTTAGAGATAAAATGAGATGTTTAAAGTGATTTGCATGCTTCCAGGGGCCCTGAACGCAAGATTTGTGGAATCGGTAAACGTGAATGAAAATGGCCAATTTACTCACTCTGAGGCCTTAAAAAGTGTTTCTCCACCACGGGAAGTGAATTAAATTACATTTGGAGGCCTTTATTGTTCAATCAAAAATGCCCAATTTTTGACGAAAGAGATAACCACCCCCCCTTACGACATGCTTCAGAAACTAAAAAAATGGTCCGTTTTCAAATGTTGCGTCTTTGAACTAAAATTCACATTTGTACGTGGATAATCACTTTTAGAGATAAAATGAGATGTTTAAAGTGATTTTCATGCTTCCAGGGGATATGAACGCAAAATTTGTGGAATGGGTAAACGTGAATGAAAAGGGCCAATTTACTCACTCTGAGGCCTTAAAAAGTGTTTCTCCACCACGGGAAGTGAAATAAATAAAATTTTTAGGCCTTCATTGTTCAATCAAAAATGCCAAATTTTTACCAAAAGAGATAACCACCCCCCCTTACGACATGCTTCAGAAACTAAAAAAATGGTCCGTTTTCAAATGTTGCGTCTTTGAACTAAAATTCACATTTGTACGTGGATAATCACTTTTAGAGATAAAATGAGATGTTTAAAGTGATTTTCATGCTTCCAGGGGATATGAACGCAAAATTTGTGGAATGGGTAAACGTGAATGAAAAGGGCCAATTTACTCTGAGGCCTTAAAAAGTGTTTCTCCACCACGGGAAGTGAAATAAATAAAATTTTTAGGCCTTCATTGTTCAATCAAAAATGCCCAATTTTTGACAAAAGAGATAACCACCCCCCCTTACGACATGCTTCAGAAACTAAAAAAATGGTCCGTTTTCAAATGTTGCGTCTTTGAACTAAAATTCACATTTGTTCGTGGATAATCACTTTTAGAGATAAAATGAGATGTTTAAAGTGATTTTCATGCTTCCAGGGGCCCTGAACGCAAGATTTGTGGAATGGGTAAACGTGAATGAAAAGGGCCAATTTACTCACTCTGAGGCCTTAAAAAGTGTTTCTCCACCACGGGAAGTGAAATAAATAACATTTTGAGGCCTTTATTGTTCAATCAAAAATGCCCAATTTTTGACGAAAGAGATAACCACCCCCCCTTACGACATGCTTCAGAAACTAAAAAAATGTGCCGTTTTCAAATGTTGCGTCTTTGAACTAAAATTCACATTTGTACGTGGATAATCACTTTTAGAGATAAAGTGAGATGTTTAAAGTGATTTTCATGCTTCCAGGGGCCCTGAACGCAAGATTTGTGGAATGGGTAAACGTAAATGAAAATGGCCAATTTACTCACTCTGAGGCCTTAAAAAGTGTTTATCCACCTCGGGAAGTGAAATAAATAACATTTGGAGGCCTTTATTGTTCAATCAAAAATGCCCAATTTTTGACGAAAGAGATAACCACCCCCCCTTACGACATGCTTCAGAAACTAAAAAAATGGTCCCTTTTCAAATGTTGCGTCTTTGAACTAAAATTCACATTTGTACATGGATAATCACTTTTAGAGATAAAATGAGATGTTTAAAGTGATTTGCATGCTTCCAGGGGCCCTGAACGCAAGATTTGTGGAATGGGTAAACGTGAATGAAAATGGCCAATTTACTCACTCTGAGGCCTTAAAAAGTGTTTCTCCACCACGGGAAGTGAATTAAATTACATTTTTAGGCCTTTATTGTTCAATCTAAAATGCCCAATTTTTTACAAGAGATAACCACCCCCCCTTACGACATGCTTCAGAAACTAAAAAAATGGTCCGTTTTCAAATGTTGCGTCTTTGAACTAAAATTCACATTTGTACGTGGATAATCACTTTTAGAGATAAAATGAGATGTTTAAAGTGATTTTCATGCTTCCAGGGGATATGAACGCAAAATTTGTGGAATGGGTAAACGTGAATGAAAAGGGCCAATTTACTCACTCTGAGGCCTTAAAAAGTGTTTCTCCACCACGGGAAGTGAAATAAATAACATTTGGAGGCCTTTATTGTTCAATCAAAAATGCCCAATTTTTGACAAAAGAGATAACCACCCCCCCCCTTACGACATGCTTCAGAAACTAAAAAAATGGTCCGTTTTCAAATGTTGCGTCTTTGAACTAAAATTCACATTTGTACGTGGATAATCACTTTTAGAGATCAAATGAGATGTTTAAAGTGATTTTCATGCTTCCAGGGGCCCTGAACGCAAAATTTGTGGAATGGGTAAACGTGAATGAAAATGGCCAATTTACTCACTCTGAGGCATTAAAAAGTGTTTATCCACCTCGGGAAGTGAAATAAATAACATTTGGAGGCCTTTATTGTTCAATCAAAAATGCCCAATTTTTGACGAAAGAGATAACCACCCCCCCTTACGACATGCTTCAGAAACTAAAAAAATGGTCCGTTTTCAAATGTTGCGTCTTTGAACTAAAATTCACATTTGTACGTGGATAATCACTTTTAGAGATAAAATGAGATGTTTAAAGTGATTTGCATGCTTCCAGGGGCCCTGAACGCAAGATTTGTGGAATGGGTAAACGTGAATGAAAATGGCCAATTTACTCACTCTGAGGCCTTAAAAAGTGTTTCTCCACCACGGGAAGTGAATTAAATTACATTTTTAGGCCTTTATTGTTCAATCAAAAATGCCCAATTTTTTACAAAAGAGATAACCACCCCCCCTTACGACATGCTTCAGAAACTAAAAAAATGGTCCGTTTTCAAATGTTGCGTCTTTGAACTAAAATTCACATTTGTACGTGGATAATCACTTTTAGAGATAAAATGAGATGTTTAAAGTGATTTTCATGCTTCCAGGGGATATGAACGCAAAATTTGTGGAATGGGTAAACGTGAATGAAAAGGGCCAATTTACTCACTCTGAGGCCTTAAAAAGTGTTTCTCCACCACGGGAAGTGAAATAAATAACATTTGGAGGCCTTTATTGTTCAATCAAAAATGCCCAATTTTTGACAAAAGAGATAACCACCCCCCCTTACGACATGCTTCAGAAACTAAAAAAATGGTCCGTTTTCAAATGTTGCGTCTTTGAACTAAAATTCACATTTGTACGTGGATAATCACTTTTAGAGATAAAATGAGATGTTTAAAGTGATGTGCATGCTTCCAGGGTCCCTGAACGCAAGATTTGTGGAATGGGTAAACGTGAATGAAAAGGGCCAATTTACTCACTCTGAGGCCTTAAAAAGTGTTTCTCCACCACGGGAAGTGAATTAAATTACATTTTTAGGCCTTTATTGTTCAATCAAAAATGCCCAATTTTTGACAAAAGAGATAACCACCCCCCCTTACGACATGCTTCAGAAACTAAAAAAATGGTCCGTTTTCAAATGTTGCGTCTTTGAACTAAAATTCACATTTGTTCGTGGATAATCACTTTTAGAGATAAAATGAGATGTTTAAAGTGATTTTCATGCTTCCAGGGGCCCTGAACGCAAGATTTGTGGACTGGGTAAACGTGAATGAAAATGGCCAATTTACTCACTCTGAGGCCTTAAAAAGTGTTTCTCCACCACTGGAAGTGAATTAAATAACATTTTTAGGCCTTTATTGTTCAATCAAAAATGCCCAATTTTTGACAAAAGAGATAACCACCCCCCCTTACGCCATGCTTCAGAAACTAAAAAAATGGTCAGTTTTCAAATGTTGCGTCTTTGAACTAAAATTCACATTTGTTCGTGGATAATCACTTTTAGAGATAAAATGAGATGTTTAAAGTGATTTTCATGCTTCCAGGGGCCCTGAACGCAAAATTTGTGGAATGGGTAAACGTGAATGAAAATGGCCAATTTACTCACTCTGAGGCCTTAAAAAGTGTTTCTCCACCACGGGAAGTGAAATAAATAACATTTGGAGGCCTTAATTGTTCAATCAAAAATGCCCAATTTTTGACGAAAGAGATAACCACCCCCCCCCTTACGACATGCTTCAGAAACTAAAAAAATGGTCCGTTTTCAAATGTTGCGTATTTGAACTAAAATTCACATTTGTACGTGGATAATCACTTTTAGAGATAAAATGAGATGTTTAAAGTGATTTTCATGCTTCCAGGGGCCCTGAACGCAAGATTTGTGGAATGGGTAAACGTGAATGAAAATGGCCAATTTACTCACTCTGAGGCCTTAAAAAGTGTTTATCCACCTCGGGAAGTGAAATAAATAACATTTGGAGGCCTTTATTGTTCAATCAAAAATGCCCAATTTTTGACGAAAGAGATAACCACCCCCCCTTACGACATGCTTCAGAAACTAAAAAAATGGTCTGTTTTCAAATGTTGCGTCTTTGAACTAAAATTCACATTTGTACGTGGATAATCACTTTTAGAGATAAAATGAGATGTTTAAAGTGATTTGCATGCTTCCAGGGGCCCTGAACGCAAGATTTGTGGAATGGGTAAACGTGAATGAAAATGGCCAATTTACTCACTCTGAGGCCTTAAAAAGTGTTTCTCCACCACGGGAAGTGAATTAAATTACATTTTTAGGCCTTTATTGTTCAATCAATAATGCCCAATTTTTGACAAAAGAGATAACCACCCCCCCTTACGACATGCTTCAGAAACTAAAAAAATGGTCCGTTTTCAAATGTTGCGTCTTTGAACTAAAATTCACATTTGTACGTGGATAATCACTTTTAGAGATAAAATGAGATGTTTAAAGTGATTTTCATGCTTCCAGGGGATATGAACGCAAAATTTGTGGAATGGGTAAACGTGAATGAAAAGGGCCAATTTACTCACTCTGAGGCCTTAAAAAGTGTTTCTCCACCACGGGAAGTGAAATAAATAACATTTTGAGGCCTTTATTGTTCAATCAAAAATGCCCAATTTTTGACGAAAGAGATAACCACCCCCCCTTACGACATGCTTCAGAAACTAAAAAAAATGGTCCGTTTTCAAATGTTGCGTCTTTGAACTAAAATTCACATTTGTACGTGGATAATCACTTTTAGAGATAAAATGAGATGTTTAAAGGTATTTTCATGCTTCCAGGGGCCCTGAACGCAAGATTTGTGGAATGGGTAAACGTGAATGAAAATGGCCAATTTACTCACTCTGAGGCCTTAAAAAGTGTTTATCCACCTCGGGAAGTGAAATAAATAACATTTGGAGGCCTTTATTGTTCAATCAAAAATGCCCAATTTTTGACGAAAGAGATAACCACCCCCCCTTACGACATGCTTCAGAAACTAAAAAAATGGTCCGTTTTCAAATGTTGCGTCTTTGAACTAAAATTCACATTTGTACGTGGATAATCACTTTTAGAGATAAAATGAGATGTTTAAAGTGATTTTCATGCTTCCAGGGGATATGAACGCAAAATTTGTGGAATGGGTAACCGTGAATGAAAAGGGCCAATTTACTCACTCTGAGGCCTTAAAAAGTGTTTCTCCACCACGGGAAGTGAAATAAATAACATTTGGAGGCCTTTATTGTTCAATCAAAAATGCCCAATTTTTGACAAAAGAGATAACCACCCCCCCTTACGACATGCTTCAGAAACTAAAAAAATGGTCCGTTTTCAAATGTTGCGTCTTTGAACTAAAATTCACATTTGTACGTGGATAATCACTTTTAGAGATAAAATGAGATGTTTAAAGTGATTTTCATGCTTCCAGGGGATATGAACGCAAAATTTGTGGAATGGGTAAACGTGAATGAAAAGGGCCAATTTACTCACTCTGAGGCCTTAAAAAGTGTTTATCCACCTCGGGAAGTGAAATAAATAAAATTTGGAGGCCTTTATTGTTCAATCAAAAATGCCCAATTTTTGACGAAAGAGATAACCACCCCCCCTTACGACATGCTTCAGAAACTAAAAAAATGGTCCGTTTTCAAATGTTGCGTCTTTGAACTAAAATTCACATTTGTACGTGGATAATCACTTTTAGAGATAAAATGAGATGTTTAAAGTGATTTTCATGCTTCCAGGGGATATGAACGCAAAATTTGTGGAATGGGTAACCGTGAATGAAAAGGGCCAATTTACTCACTCTGAGGCCTTAAAAAGTGTTTCTCCACCACGGGAAGTGAAATAAATAACATTTGGAGGCCTTTATTGTTCAATCAAAAATGCCCAATTTTTGACAAAAGAGATAACCACCCCCCCTTACGACATGCTTCAGAAACTAAAAAAATGGTCCGTTTTCAAATGTTGCGTCTTTGAACTAAAATTCACATTTGTACGTGGATAATCACTTTTAGAGATAAAATGAGATGTTTAAAGTGATTTTCATGCTTCCAGGGGATATGAACGCAAAATTTGTGGAATGGGTAAACGTGAATGAAAATGGCCAATTTACTCACTCTGAGGCCTTAAAAAGTGTTTATCCACCTCGGGAAGTGAAATAAATAAAATTTGGAGGCCTTTATTGTTCAATCAAAAATGCCCAATTTTTGACAAAAGAGATAACCACCCCCCCTTACGACATGCTTCAGAAACTAAAAAAATGGTCCGTTTTCAAATGTTGCGTCTTTGAACTAAAATTCACATTTGTACGTGGATAATCACTTTTAGAGATAAAATGAGATGTTTAAAGTGATGTGCATGCTTCCAGGGTCCCTGAACGCAAGATTTGTGGAATGGGTAAACGTGAATGAAAAGGGCCAATTTACTCACTCTGAGGCCTTAAAAAGTGTTTCTCCACCACGGGAAGTGAATTAAATTACATTTTTAGGCCTTTATTGTTCAATCAAAAATGCCCAATTTTTGACAAAAGAGATAACCGCCCCCCCTTACGACATGCTTCAGAAACTAAAAAAATGGTCCGTTTTCAAATGTTGCGTCTTTGAACTAAAATTCACATTTGTTCGTGGATAATCACTTTTAGAGATAAAATGAGATGTTTAAAGTGATTTTCATGCTTCCAGGGGCCCTGAACGCAAGATTTGTGGAATGGGTAAACGTGAATGAAAATGGCCAATTTACTCACTCTGAAGCCTTAAAAAGTGTTTCTCCACCACTGGAAGTGAATTAAATAACATTTTTAGGCCTTTATTGTTCAATCAAAAATGCCCAATTTTTGACAAAAGAGATAACCACCCCCCCTTACGCCATGCTTCAGAAACTAAAAAAATGGTCAGTTTTCAAATGTTGCGTCTTTGAACTAAAATTCACATTTGTTCGTGGATAATCACTTTTAGAGATAAAATGAGATGTTTAAAGTGATTTTCATGCTTCCAGGGGCCCTGAACGCAAAATTTGTGGAATGGGTAAACGTGAATGAAAATGGCCAATTTACTCACTCTGAGGCCTTAAAAAGTGTTTCTCCACCACGGGAAGTGAAATAAATAACATTTGGAGGCCTTTATTGTTCAATCAAAAATGCCCAATTTTTGACGAAAGAGATAACCACCCCCCCCTTACGACATGCTTCAGAAACTAAAAAAATGGTCCGTTTTCAAATGTTGCGTATTTGAACTAAAATTCACATTTGTACGTGGATAATCACTTTTAGAGATAAAATGAGATGTTTAAAGTGATTTTCATGCTTCCAGGGGCCCTGAACGCAAGATTTGTGGAATGGGTAAACGTGAATGAAAATGGCCAATTTACTCACTCTGAGGCCTTAAAAAGTGTTTATCCACCTCGGGAAGTGAAATAAATAACATTTGGAGGCCTTTATTGTTCAATCAAAAATGCCCAATTTTTGACGAAAGAGATAACCACCCCCCCTTACGACATGCTTCAGAAACTAAAAAAATGGTCCGTTTTCAAATGTTGCGTCTTTGAACTAAAATTCACATTTGTACGTGGATAATCACTTTTAGAGATAAAATGAGATGTTTAAAGTGATTTGCATGCTTCCAGTGGCCCTGAACGCAAGATTTGTGGAATGGGTAAACGTGAATGAAAATGGCCAATTTACTCACTCTGAGGCCTTAAAAAGTGTTTCTCCACCACGGGAAGTGAATTAAATTACATTTTTAGGCCTTTATTGTTCAATCAAAAATGCCCAATTTTTGACAAAAGAGATAACCACCCCCCCTTACGACATGCTTCAGAAACTAAAAAAATGGTCCGTTTTGAAATGTTGCGTCTTTGAACTAAAATTCACATTTGTACGTGGATAATCACTTTTAGAGATAAAATGAGATGTTTTAAGTGATTTTCATGCTTCCAGGGGATATGAACGCAAAATTTGTGGAATGGGTAAACGTGAATGAAAAGGGCCAATTTATTCACTCTGAGGCCTTAAAAAGTGTTTCTCCACCACGGGAAGTGAAATAAATAACATTTGGAGGCCTTTATTGTTCAATCAAAAATGCCCAATTTTTGACAAAAGAGATAACCACCCCCCCTTACGACATGCTTCAGAAACTAAAAAAATGGTCCGTTTTCAAATGTTGCGTCTTTGAACTAAAATTCACATTTGTACATGGATAATCACTTTTAGAGATAAAATGAGATGTTTAAAGTGATTTGCATGCTTCCAGGGTCCCTGAACGCAAGATTTGTGGAATGGGTAAACGTGAATGAAAAGGGCCAATTGACTCACTCTGAGGCCTTAAAAAGTGTTTCTCCACCACGGGAAGTGAATTAAATTACATTTTTAGGCCTTTATTGTTCAATCAAAAATGCCCAATTTTTGACAAAAGAGATAACCACCCCCCCTTACGACATGCTTCAGAAACTAAAAAAATGGTCCGTTTTCAAATGTTGCGTCTTTGAACTAAAATTCACATTTGTTCGTGGATAATCACTTTTAGAGATAAAATGAGATGTTTAAAGTGATTTTCATGCTTCCAGGGGCCCTGAACGCAAAATTTGTGGAATGGGTAAACGTGAATGAAAAGGGACAATTTACTCACTCTGAGGCCTTAAAAAGTGTTTCTCCACCACGGGAAGTGAAATAAATACAATTTTTAGGCCTTCATTGTTCAATCAAAAATGCCCAATTTTTGACAAAAGAGATAACCACCCCCCCTTACGACATGCTTCAGAAACTAAAAAAATGGTCCGTTTTCAAATGTTGCGTCTTTGAACTAAAATTCACATTTGTTCGTGGATAATCACTTTTAGAGATAAAATGAGATGTTTAAAGTGATTTTCATGCTTCCAGGGGCCCTGAACGCAAGATTTGTGGAATGGGTAAACGTGAATGAAAATGGCCAATTTACTCACTCTGAGGCCTTAAAAAGTGTTTCTCCACCACTGGAAGTGAATTAAATAACATTTTTAGGCCTTTATTGTTCAATCAAAAATGCCCAATTTTTGACAAAAGAGATAACCACCCCCCCTTACGCCATGCTTCAGAAACAAAAATATTGGTCCGTTTTCAAATGTTGCGTCTTTGAACTAAAATTCACATTTGTTCGTGGATAATCACTTTTAGAGATAAAATGAGATGTTTAAAGTGATTTTCATGCTTCCAGGGGCCCTGAACGCAAAATTTGTGGAATGGGTAAACGTGAATGAAAATGGCCAATTTACTCACTCTGAGGCCTTAAAAAGTGTTTCTCCACCACGGGAAGTGAAATAAATAACATTTGGAGGCCTTTATTGTTCAATCAAAAATGCCCAATTTTTGACGAAAGAGATAACCACCCCCCCTTACGACATGCTTCAGAAACTAAAAAAATGGTCCGTTTTCAAATGTTGCGTCTTTGAACTAAAATTCACATTTGTACGTGGATAATCACTTTTAGAGATAAAATGAGATGTTTAAAGTGATTTGCATGCTTCCAGGGGCCCTGAACGCAAGATTTGTGGAATGGGTAAACGTGAATGAAAATGGCCAATTTACTCACTCTGAGGCCTTAAAAAGTGTTTCTCCACCACGGGAAGTGAATTAAATTACATTTGGAGGCCTTTATTGTTCAATCAAAAATGCCCAATTTTTGACGAAAGAGATAACCACCCCCCCTTACGACATGCTTCAGAAACTAAAAAAATGGTCCGTTTTCAAATGTTGCGTCTTTGAACTAAAATTCACATTTGTACGTGGATAATCACTTTTAGAGATAAAATGAGATGTTTAAAGTGATTTTCATGCTTCCAGGGGATATGAACGCAAAATTTGTGGAATGGGTAAACGTGAATGAAAAGGGCCAATTTACTCACTCTGAGGCCTTAAAAAGTGTTTCTCCACCACGGGAAGTGAAATAAATAAAATTTTTAGGCCTTCATTGTTCAATCAAAAATGCCAAATTTTTGACAAAAGAGATAACCACCCCCCCTTACGACATGCTTCAGAAACTAAAAAAATGGTCCGTTTTCAAATGTTGCGTCTTTGAACTAAAATTCACATTTGTACGTGGATAATCACTTTTAGAGATAAAATGAGATGTTTAAAGTGATTTTCATGCTTCCAGGGGATATGAACGCAAAATTTGTGGAATGGGTAAACGTGAATGAAAAGGGCCAATTTACTCACTCTGAGGCCTTAAAAAGTGTTTCTCCACCACGGGAAGTGAAATAAATAAAATTTTTAGGCCTTCATTGTTCAATCAAAAATGCCCAATTTTTGACAAAAGAGATAACCACCCCCCCTTACGACATGCTTCAGAAACTAAAAAAATGGTCCGTTTTCAAATGTTGCGTCTTTGAACTAAAATTCACATTTGTTCGTGGATAATCACTTTTAGAGATAAAATGAGATGTTTAAAGTGATTTTCATGCTTCCAGGGGCCCTGAACGCAAGATTTGTGGAATGGGTAAACGTGAATGAAAATGGCCAATTTACTCACTCTGAGGCCTTAAAAAGTGTTTCTCCACCACTGGAAGTGAATTAAATAACATTTTTAGGCCTTTATTGTTCAATCAAAAATGCCCAATTTTTGAAAAAAGAGATAACCACCCCCCCTTACGCCATGCTTCAGAAACTAAAAAAATGGTCCGTTTTCAAATGTTGCGTCTTTGAACTAAAATTCACATTTGTTCGTGGATAATCACTTTTAGAGATAAAATGAGATGTTTAAAGTGATTTTCATGCTTCCAGGGGCCGTGAACGCAAAATTTGTGGAATGGGTAAAGGTGAATGAAAAGGGCCAATTTACTCACTCTGAGGCCTTAAAAAGTGTTTCTCCACCACGGGAAGTGAAATAAATAACATTTTGAGGCCTTTATTGTTCAATCAAAAATGCCCAATTTTTGACGAAAGAGATAACCACCCCCCCTTACGACATGCTTCAGAAACTAAAAAAATGTGCCGTTTTCAAATGTTGCGTCTTTGAACTAAAATTCACATTTGTACGTGGATAATCACTTTTAGAGATAAAATGAGATGTTTAAAGTGATTTTCATGCTTCCAGGGGCCCTGAACGCAAGATTTGTGGAATGGGTAAACGTAAATGAAAATGGCCAATTTACTCACTCTGAGGCCTTAAAAAGTGTTTATCCACCTCGGGAAGTGAAATAAATAACATTTGGAGGCCTTTATTGTTCAATCAAAAATGCCCAATTTTTGACGAAAGAGATAACCACCCCCCCTTACGACATGCTTCAGAAACTAAAAAAATGGTCCCTTTTCAAATGTTGCGTCTTTGAACTAAAATTCACATTTGTACATGGATAATCACTTTTAGAGATAAAATGAGATGTTTAAAGTGATTTGCATGCTTCCAGGGGCCCTGAACGCAAGATTTGTGGAATGGGTAAACGTGAATGAAAATGGCCAATTTACTCACTCTGAGGCCTTAAAAAGTGTTTCTCCACCACGGGAAGTGAATTAAATTACATTTTTAGGCCTTTATTGTTCAATCTAAAATGCCCAATTTTTTACAAAAGAGATAACCACCCCCCCTTACGACATGCTTCAGAAACTAAAAAAATGGTCCGTTTTCAAATGTTGCGTCTTTGAACTAAAATTCACATTTGTACGTGGATAATCACTTTTAGAGATAAAATGAGATGTTTAAAGTGATTTTCATGCTTCCAGGGGATATGAACGCAAAATTTGTGGAATGGGTAAACGTGAATGAAAAGGGCCAATTTACTCACTCTGAGGCCTTAAAAAGTGTTTCTCCACCACGGGAAGTGAAATAAATAACATTTGGAGGCCTTTATTGTTCAATCAAAAATGCCCAATTTTTGACAAAAGAGATAACCACCCCCCCCTACGACATGCTTCAGAAACTAAAAAAATGGTCCGTTTTCAAATGTTGCGTCTTTGAACTAAAATTCACATTTGTACGTGGATAATCACTTTTAGAGATCAAATGAGATGTTTAAAGTGATTTTCATGCTTCCAGGGGCCCTGAACGCAAAATTTGTGGAATGGGTAAACGTGAATGAAAATGGCCAATTTACTCACTCTGAGGCATTAAAAAGTGTTTATCCACCTCGGGAAGTGAAATAAATAACATTTGGAGGCCTTTATTGTTCAATCAAAAATGCCCAATTTTTGACAAAAGAGATAACCACCCCCCCTTACGACATGCTTCAGAAACTAAAAAAATGGTCCGTTTTCAAATGTTGCGTCTTTGAACTAAAATTCACATTTGTACGTGGATAATCACTTTTAGAGATAAAATGAGATGTTTAAAGTGATTTGCATGCTTCCAGGGGCCCTGAACGCAAGATTTGTGGAATGGGTAAACGTGAATGAAAATGGCCAATTTACTCACTCTGAGGCCTTAAAAAGTGTTTCTCCACCTCGGGAAGTGAAATAAATAACATTTGGAGGCCTTTATTGTTCAATCAAAAATGCCCAATTTTTGACGAAAGAGATAACCACCCCCCCTTACGACATGCTTCAGAAACTAAAAAAATGGTCCGTTTTCAAATGTTGCGTCTTTGAACTAAAATTCACATTTGTACGTGGATAATCACTTTTAGAGATAAAATGAGATGTTTAAAGTGATTTTCATGCTTCCAGGGGATATGAACGCAAAATTTGGAGAATGGGTAAACGTGAATGAAAAGGGCCAATTTACTCACTCTGAGGCCTTAAAAAGTGTTTCTCCACCACGGGAAATGAAATAAATAACATTTGTAGGCCTTTATTGTTCAATCAAAAATGCCTGATTTTTGACGAAAGAGATAACCACCCCCCCTTTCGACATGCTCCAGAAACTAAAAAAATGGTCCGTTTTCAAATGTTGCGTCTATGAACTAAAATTCACATTTGTACGTGGATAATCACTTTTAGAGATAAAATGAGATGTTTAAAGTGATTTTCATGCTTCCAGGGGCCCTGAACGCAAGATTTGTGGAATGGGTAAACGTGAATAAAAATCGCCAATTTACTCACTCTGAGGCCTTAAAATTGTTTATCCACCTCGGGAAGTGAAATAAATAACATTTGGAGGCCTTTATTGTTCAATCAAAAATGCCAAATTTTTGACAAAAGAGATAACCACCCCCCCTTACGACATGCTTCAGAAACTAAAAAAATGGTCCGTTTTCAAATGTTGCGTCTTTGAATTAAAATTCACATTTGTACGTGGATAATCACTTTTAGAGATAAAATGAGATGTTTAAAGTGATTTTCATGCTTCCAGGGGATATGAACGCAAAATTTGTGGAATGGGTAAACGTGAATGAAAAGGGCCAAGTTACTCACTCTGAGGCCTTAAAAAGTGTTTCTCCACCACGGGAAGTGAAATAAATAAAATTTTTAGGCCTTCATTGTTCAATCAAAAATGCCCAATTTTTGACAAAAGAGATAACCACCCCCCCTTACGACATGCTTCAGAAACTAAAAAAATGGTCCGTTTTCAAATGTTGCGTCTTTGAACTAAAATTCACATTTGTTCGTGGATAATCACTTTTAGAGATAAAATGAGATGTTTAAAGTGATTTTCATGCTTCCAGGGGCCCTGAACGCAAGATTTGTGGAATGGGTAAACGTGAATGAAAATGGCCAATTTACTCACTCTGAGGCCTTAAAAAGTGTTTCTCCACCACTGGAAGTGAATTAAATAACATTTTTAGGCCTTTATTGTTCAATCAAAAATGCCCAATTTTTGACAAAAGAGATAACCACCCCCCCTTACGCCATGCTTCAGAAACTAAAAAAATGGTCCGTTTTCAAATGTTGCGTCTTTGAACTAAAATTCACATTTGTTCGTGGATAATCACTTTTAGAGATAAAATGAGATGTTTAAAGTGATTTTCATGCTTCCAGGGGCCCTGAACGCAAAATTTGTGGAATGGGTAAACGTGAATGAAAATGGCCAATTTACTCACTCTGAGGCCTTAAAAAGTGTTTCTCCACCACGGGAAGTGAAATAAATAACATTTTGAGGCCTTTATTGTTCAATCAAAAATGCCCAATTTTTGACGAAAGAGATAACCACCCCCCCTTACGACATGCTTCAGAAACTAAAAAAAATGGTCCGTTTTCAAATGTTGCGTCTTTGAACTAAAATTCACATTTGTACGTGGATAATCACTTTTAGAGATAAAATGAGATGTTTAAAGTGATTTTCATGCTTCCAGGGGCCCTGAACGCAAGATTTGTGGAATGGGTAAACGTGAATGAAAATGGCCAATTTACTCACTCTGAGGCCTTAAAAAGTGTTTATCCACCTCGGGAAGTGAAATAAATAACATTTGGAGGCCTTTATTGTTCAATCAAAAATGCCCAATTTTTGACGAAAGAGATAACCACCCCCCCTTACGACATGCTTCAGAAACTAAAAAAATGGTCCGTTTTCAAATGTTGCGTCTTTGAACTAAAATTCACATTTGTACGTGGATAATCACTTTTAGAGATAAAATGAGATGTTTAAAGTGATTTGCATGCTTCCAGGGGCCCTGAACGCAAGATTTGTGGAATGGGTAAACGTGAATGAAAATGGCCAATTTACTCACTCTGAGGCCTTAAAAAGTGTTTCTCCACCACGGGAAGTGAATTAAATTACATTTTTAGGCCTTTATTGTTCAATCAAAAATGCCCAATTTTTTACAAAAGAGATAACCACCCCCCCTTACGACATGCTTCAGAAACTAAAAAAATGGTCCGTTTTCAAATGTTGCGTCTTTGAACTAAAATTCACATTTGTACGTGGATAATCACTTTTAGAGATAAAATGAGATGTTTAAAGTGATTTTCATGCTTCCAGGGGATATGAACGCAAAATTTGTGGAATGGGTAAACGTGAATGAAAAGGGCCAATTTACTCACTCTGAGGCCTTAAAAAGTGTTTCTCCACCACGGGAAGTGAAATAAATAACATTTGGAGGCCTTTATTGTTCAATCAAAAATGCCCAATTTTTGACAAAAGAGATAACCACCCCCCCTTACGACATGCTTCAGAAACTAAAAAAATGGTCCGTTTTCAAATGTTGCGTCTTTGAACTAAAATTCACATTTGTACGTGGATAATCACTTTTAGAGATAAAATGAGATGTTTAAAGTGATGTGCATGCTTCCAGGGTCCCTGAACGCAAGATTTGTGGAATGGGTAAACGTGAATGAAAAGGGCCAATTTACTCACTCTGAGGCCTTAAAAAGTGTTTCTCCACCACGGGAAGTGAATTAAAATACATTTTTAGGCCTTTATTGTTCAATCAAAAATGCCCAATTTTTGACAAAAGAGATAACCACCCCCCCTTACGACATGCTTCAGAAACTAAAAAAATGGTCCGTTTTCAAATGTTGCGTCTTTGAACTAAAATTCACATTTGTTCGTGGATAATCACTTTTAGAGATAAAATGAGATGTTTAAAGTGATTTTCATGCTTCCAGGGGCCCTGAACGCAAGATTTGTGGACTGGGTAAACGTGAATGAAAATGGCCAATTTACTCACTCTGAGGCCTTAAAAAGTGTTTCTCCACCACTGGAAGTGAATTAAATAACATTTTTAGGCCTTTATTGTTCAATCAAAAATGCCCAATTTTTGACAAAAGAGATAACCACCCCCCCTTACGCCATGCTTCAGAAACTAAAAAAATGGTCCGTTTTCAAATGTTGCGTCTTTGAACTAAAATTCACATTTGTTCGTGGATAATCACTTTTAGAGATAAAATGAGATGTTTAAAGTGATTTTCATGCTTCCAGGGGCCCTGAACGCAAAATTTGTGGAATGGGTAAACGTGAATGAAAATGGCCAATTTACTCACTCTGAGGCCTTAAAAAGTGTTTCTCCACCACGGGAAGTGAAATAAATAACATTTGGAGGCCTTTATTGTTCAATCAAAAATGCCCAATTTTTGACGAAAGAGATAACCACCCCCCCTTACGACATGCTTCAGAAACTAAAAAAATGGTCCGTTTTCAAATGTTGCGTCTTTGAACTAAAATTCACATTTGTACGTGGATAATCACTTTTAGAGATAAAATGAGATGTTTAAAGTGATTTTCATGCTTCCAGGGGCCCTGAACGCAAAATTTGTGGAATGGGTAAACATGAATGAAAATGGCCAATTTACTCACTCTGAGGCCTTTAAAAGTGTTTCTCCACCACGGGAAGTGAAATAAATAACATTTTTAGGCCTTCATTGTTCAATCAAAAATGCCCAATTTTTGACTAAAGAGATAACCACCCCCCCTTACGACATGCTTCAGAAACTAAAAAAATGGTCCGTTTTCAAATGTTGCGTCTTTGAACTAAAATTCACATTTGTACGTGGATAATCACTTTTAGAGATAAAATGAGATGTTTAAAGTGATTTGCATGCTTCCAGGGGGCCTGAACGCAAGATTTGTGGAATGGGTAAACGTGAATGAAAATGGCCAATTTACTCACTCTGAGGCCTTAAAAAGTGTTTCTCCACCACGGGAAGTGAATTAAATTACATTTGGAGGCCTTTATTGTTCAATCAAAAATGCCCAATTTTTGACGAAAGAGATAACCACCCCCCCTTACGACATGCTTCAGAAACTAAAAAAATGGTCCGTTTTCAAATGTTGCGTCTTTGAACTAAAATTCACATTTGTACGTGGATAATCACTTTTAGAGATAAAATGAGATGTTTAAAGTGATTTTCATGCTTCCAGGGGATATGAACGCAAAATTTGTGGAATGGGTAAACGTGAATGAAAAGGGCCAATTTACTCACTCTGAGGCATTAAAAAGTGTTTCTCCACCACGGGAAGTGATATAAATAAAATTTTTAGGCCTTCATTGTTCAATCAAAAATGCCAAATTTTTGACAAAAGAGATAACCACCCCCCCTTACGACATGCTTCAGAAACTAAAAAAATGGTCCGTTTTCAAATGTTGCGTCTTTGAACTAAAATTCACATTTGTACGTGGATAATCACTTTTAGAGATAAAATGAGATGTTTAAAGTGATTTTCATGCTTCCAGGGGATATGAACTCAAAATTTGTGGAATGGGTAAACGTGAATGAAAAGGGCCAATTTACTCACTCTGAGGCCTTAAAAAGTGTTTCTCCACCACGGGAAGTGAAATAAATAAAATTTTTAGGCCTTCATTGTTCAATCAAAAATGCCCAATTTTTGACAAAAGAGATAACCACCCCCCTTACGACATGCTTCAGAAACGAAAAAAATGGTCCGTTTTCAAATGTTGCGTCTTTGAACTAAAATTCACATTTGTTCGTGGATAATCACTTTTAGAGATAAAATGAGATGTTTAAAGTGATTTTCATGCTTCCAGGGGCCCTGAACGCAAGATTTGTGGAATGGGTAAACGTGAATGAAAATGGCCAATTTACTCACTCTGAGGCCTTAAAAAGTGTTTCTCCACCACTGGAAGTGAATTAAATAACATTTTTAGGCCTTTATTGTTCAATCAAAAATGCCCAATTTTTGACAAAAGAGATAACCACCCCCCCTTACGCCATGCTTCAGAAACTAAAAAAATGGTCCGTTTTCAAATGTTGCGTCTTTGAACTAAAATTCACATTTGTTCGTGGATAATCACTTTTAGAGATAAAATGATATGTTTAAAGTGATTTTCATGCTTCCAGGGGCCCTGAACGCAAAATTTGTGGAATGGGTAAACGTGAATGAAAATGGCCAATTTACTCACTCTGAGGCCTTAAAAAGTGTTTCTCCACCACGGGAAGTGAAATAAATAACATTTGGAGGCCTTTATTGTTCAATCAAAAATGCCCAATTTTTGACGAAAGAGATAACCACCCCCCCCCTTACGACATGCTTCAGAAACTAAAAAAATGGTCCGTTTTCAAATGTTGCGTATTTGAACTAAAATTCACATTTGTACGTGGATAATCACTTTTAGAGATAAAATGAGATGTTTAAAGTGATTTTCATGCTTCCAGGGGCCCCGAACGCAAGATTTGTGGAATGGGTAAACGTGAATGAAAATGGCCAATTTACTCACTCTGAGGCCTTAAAAAGTGTTTATCCACCTCGGGAAGTGAAATAAATAACATTTGGAGGCCTTTATTGTTCAATCAAAAATGCCCAATTTTTTTTTTTTTTTTTTTTTAAAAACCTTTATTTAACAGCATGTGCAGACAAATACGGGCCTACAACCCCCAGGCCGGCCTCGACAATAAAAGGGCACATCAGCAATCAATTATACAACTCAGCAGCATATCAGTACCAGCACGAATAGACCAGGTTACGTTATACACAATTGTGCCGCCGAGCGCCAGGATGATGAGGTTTAATTTTTATAAAGTTTTGAAATAAGTCCATAGCAACAGGTCTGGAAGGATCCGAATCAAAGCAATGCAGTTAGGACTATAGTGGGCAACGATCATCAGAAGAGTCAGCAAGCATTATCCGTAAGGTAATCAATCGCACTCAATGTAATCAGGATAGAAAAGAAGCATGTCACATGATGATCCCCAAGCACTACCCACAAGTTCCCAATCCTCCCAACGACCCAAGAAATAAGAAAGGAAAGAGCAAGCGGGAAGGGTAAAGAGTAGAAAGGGAGAAGAGAAAAAGAGAAAAGGAAGAAAGAAAAAGGAGGCCCATAGAAAAAAACCAACAAGGAAATATACCCCCCACCCTACACGCATGCAGAGGCTACGGCCTACCCCCCCCTAGCAGTGTGTCTGTCGCCCCAAAAGAGTACCCGAAATGTAGGAGAAGAGAAAGAGAAGAAAAAGAAAAAGAATGTCACGATTAATCGGAGGAGGGCCAAGGATCTATTCAATGCAAGCAAAAACGTTACCCGTGGTCACCCAACCCCAGGCCCCGACCTAACACCCACGCTACATGTACCTCCAACAGTCACAAGTCCCAGTCCCAGCCATACACGTATCAATGTGCACCAAGAAAAACCCCCCTCCTCAGCCTTGGCCCCTTCGAATCTGCAGTCCAACAGAATCCAATTGCAGTACAGCCAACCTGGGCGGGATGGGCCACCATGGAGTCCGTTGCAGAAATCGAGGTGTAAGAGACAAGTCAAACTGGAGTGAAGCTCGATAGTAAAGGACCGCAGATTGCGCCACTGCTATGCCGTGGCTAGTACAACAGGGAGCAGGACGATGCATAAGTTCCAGAGTAGCGGCCGGCCGATGTACAGGAAGCAAGTCCAGGAGGACGCTCAGAAACGTGGCACCAAAGGACAAAGGAGATGGGCAAAACGGCGTCCGAGACACAAGCTCCGGCCATACCAAGGGAGCAGTATTGTCAGACTCCTCCAGGGCAGAGCCGACGAGTACCGCAGCGGGCACTGGGACACGACCCCCCGTCACTGCCACATACCTCAACTCGGGTGATCCACCGACAGTCGACTGAAGATGTGGCTTAATATGCCGCACTGGAGGATCATCATGGCCAGCTGAAAAAGTCCAATCAAACCGGTCCCCCAAACCAGTGAAAGAGTCGCAGAAGGCCAACCGCAGGTCCTCCAGTGCTGCCAGGATGTCGCGAAGCCCCAGCGGTGGATCAAGGAGGGAGGGTGCTGTTGCGTCCGCCATCTTAGGCAAGCAACCACCAAACGCCCCGGGAAGCAAGCCCCCCTCACCAGCCATCGGTATCTGGAAAGCGACGAGCTCTCTGCGGGGCCCCGGTGGTGCAGGAAACGTGGAGGCAGCCGGTCGTGGAGAGGCTTCAAGGACAGGGGAATCTGTGGTGCAGGGAAACCCACCGGCAGGACCAGGGTTCCCGATGCGGAAGATGGCGGCCGCTGCTGTAGACTGCAACAAAGAAGCGATCCCGGCCCTCTCCCAGCTGGGCCGGGATACAGTATACGGGAGCCGGATACAATGTTGCGAGCGAGGCGCGCTGGGCAGCCGAGCATGGAAAAGGCTGCTGCGAGAATCCCAGCGCCGCGCTCCAGGTCCGGTGCACCGGCTCCTCCCTCTCCACAGCGGCCGCTGCTATCGTTGTCGCCGCCGGCCGTCCCCACTAAACAATAGCCCGGCTGCGACCGCTTGGAAGGCCGGAATGGTAACCGGGGCTCAACTCCGCCGGGGCAGCTCCGTTCTCGACCGGAGTCACAGTAACGTGGTCAGGAACGTGGCGCTGGTAAGCGTAGGGCTCGGAGGCGCAGGATTCTTGCCAGGATATCGACGAAGGGCGCAAGGGTCGGCGGAGCCGAAGAGCTAGGCGGCCATCTCGGCTGCAGGCTAGGCTCCTCCCCCCAAAAATGCCCAATTTTTGACGAAAGAGATAACCACCCCCCCTTACGACATGCTTCAGAAACTAAAAAAATGGTCCGTTTTCAAATGTTGCGTCTTTGAACTAAAATTCACATTTGTACGTGGATAATCACTTTTAGAGATAAAATGAGATGTTTAAAGTGATTTGCATGCTTCCAGGGGCCCTGAACGCAAGATTTGTGGAATGGGTAAACGTGAATGAAAATGGCCAATTTACTCACTCTGAGGCCTTAAAAAGTGTTTCTCCACCACGGGAAGTGAATTAAATTACATTTTTAGGCCTTTATTGTTCAATCAAAAATGCCCAATTTTTGACAAAAGAGATAACCACCCCCCCTTACGACATGCTTCAGAAACTAAAAAAATGGTCCGTTTTCAAATGTTGCGTCTTTGAACTAAAATTCACATTTGTACGTGGATAATCACTTTTAAAGATAAAATGAGATGTTTAAAGTGATTTTCATGCTTCCAGGGGATATGAACGCAAAATTTGTGGAATGGGTAAACGTGAATGAAAAGGGCCAATTTACTCACTCTGAGGCCTTAAAAAGTGTTTCTCCACCACGGGAAGTGAAATAAATAACATTTTGAGGCCTTTATTGTTCAATCAAAAATGCCCAATTTTTGACGAAAGAGATAACCACCCCCCCTTACGACATGCTTCAGAAACTAAAAAAATGGTCCGTTTTCAAATGTTGCGTCTTTGAACTAAAATTCACATTTGTACGTGGATAATCACTTTTAGAGATAAAATGAGATGTTTAAAGGTATTTTCATGCTTCCAGGGGCCCTGAACGCAAGATTTGTGGAATGGGTAAACGTGAATGAAAATGGCCAATTTACTCACTCTGAGGCCTTAAAAAGTGTTTATCCACCTCGGGAAGTGAAATAAATAACATTTGGAGGCCTTTATTGTTCAATCAAAAATGCCCAATTTTTGACGAAAGAGATAACCACCCCCCCTTACGACATGCTTCAGAAACTAAAAAAATGGTCCGTTTTCAAATGTTGCGTCTTTGAACTAAAATTCACATTTGTACGTGGATAATCACTTTTAGAGATAAAATGAGATGTTTAAAGTGATTTTCATGCTTCCAGGGGATATGAACGCAAAATTTGTGGAATGGGTAAACGTGAATGAAAATGGCCAATTTACTCACTCTGAGGCCTTAAAAAGTGTTTCTCCACCACGGGAAGTGAAATAAATAACATTTGGAGGCCTTTATTGTTCAATCAAAAATGCCCAATTTTTGACAAAAGAGATAACCACCCCCCCCTTACGACATGCTTCAGAAACTAAAAAAATGGTCCGTTTTCAAATGTTGCGTCTTTGAACTAAAATTCACATTTGTACGTGGATAATCACTTTTAGAGATAAAATGAGATGTTTAAAGTGATTTTCATGCTTCCAGGGGATATGAACGCAAAATTTGTGGAATGGGTAAACGTTAATGAAAATGGCCAATTTACTCACTCTGAGGCCTTAAAAAGTGTTTATCCACCTCGGGAAGTGAAATAAATAAAATTTGGAGGCCTTTATTGTTCAATCAAAAATGCCCAATTTTTGACAAAAGAGATAACCACCCCCCCTTACGACATGCTTCAGAAACTAAAAAAATGGTCCGTTTTCAAATGTTGCGTCTTTGAACTAAAATTCACATTTGTACGTGGATAATCACTTTTAGAGATAAAATGAGATGTTTAAAGTGATGTGCATGCTTCCAGGGTCCCTGAACGCAAGATTTGTGGAATGGGTAAACGTGAATGAAAAGGGCCAATTTACTCACTCTGAGGCCTTAAAAAGTGTTTATCCACCTCGGGAAGTGAAATAAATAACATTTGGAGGCCTTTATTGTTCAATCAAAAATGCCCAATTTTTGACGAAAGAGATAACCACCCCCCCTTACGACATGCTTCAGAAACTAAAAAAATGGTCCGTTTTCAAATGTTGCGTCTTTGAACTAAAATTCACATTTGTACGTGGATAATCACTTTTAGAGATAAAATGAGATGTTTAAAGTGATTTGCATGCTTCCAGGGGCCCTGAACGCAAGATTTGTGGAATGGGTAAACGTGAATGAAAATGGCCAATTTACTCACTCTGAGGCCTTAAAAAGTGTTTCTCCACCACGGGAAGTGAATTAAATTACATTTTTAGGCCTTTATTGTTCAATCAAAAATGCCCAATTTTTGACAAAAGAGATAACCACCC